>NW_021604588.1:11321810-11332738 GCF_004785775.1 Grammomys surdaster
AGAGAGAGAGAGAGAGAGAGAGAGAGAGAGAGAGAGAGAGAGAGAGAGAGAATTGGATAAGGGAAAAATAATGTCCAAAGCAAACGCAGGCAAGATTCACTGCAAAGCACAAACTTGGAAGACCTGCCTGCTCTGGCCAGACTGGCTTGGAAGCAAGGACTGAGAGCTGTGTGGTAGAGTAGAGGCTGACAAACAAACACAAGTGACACAGACACTTGGTTCTGATGTGATTGGTTTTTTTTTAATTCTAGATTTTTTTCCCTTCTTGTCTGTTGCTTCTGAACCTTGGGTATAACCTTGGGTATCACAAGATAACCTTATGTCCTTGCAGTAAACCATCTCTTTGCTTCTGCTTCAGCTACATACACACAGTCTGTCTTATGTTACCTTCCTCCTCGAAGGGCAGAGGAAGCCCTTACCAAGCTCTCAGGAAACTATTATCTAATCCTCTATGTGTTGTGAGTGTGGTGTCTGTCAGTCACATCCGATGATGCTGGCATGTGGTTTTGATTTACTGAATTGAACCCACATTCATCTGAACCAGTAGTTGCTAAATGTGGCTGTTCACCGCAATCCATAGAAGCTTTGGGGTAAATACACACCCTCTGGATAATCCTAAACCTAGACAACCAGGGTGTCCCTGAGTGGAATTCAAAGAACATCTGAGAAGATCTCCAAATCTGGTGGAGATAGCCTAGCACTGAGAACTGGCGGGAAACACTGTGGGACACTGCCATCAATAATGGCCTTCATTTGAGCCAAGGTGAGCAGCCGCTGCTTGGCTGTTTCACAGGGATCTCAAAGATGCCCCAACTTCTAAGCTAGATTACCCCACACCCAAAGTTTCCATCATACCCCTTTATTTTTCTTGAATTTCAGGAATAGGTTGGGTGTAGGAGACCCAGAACCAATGGGAAAAGTTCATTCAGCCTACACATGACTTCTCTGAGTTTTTGTTTTTTGTTGTTGTTGTGAAGTAGTGAACAATCTGCTGAGTTCAGTTTCCATGTGGCTTCTTTGTAAAGTGACAGAGGTGGCTGGATTAGTGGGTGGACCCTCAGAGGCTATTTAACAATACGGACACTTTGTAATTACAGGCCTCTCATTTAAAGGATTCCAAGTGCTTCATGAAAGGCTTTAGATGGTAATGTGATTTTCAATGCATAAATAAGCACTGTGTTTCCCAGTGTGCACACCTGGAATCTGTGGGCTGTCGCTTAGCCAAGCAGGGGGCATTCGGGGTTAGATCTGGCTATTTCTTTGATGCAAGTACTTCATAGACAGGCAAGACCACCTCCCACCTGCATATGCTTCCTGGATTCTTTGTGTTAATTTTGAAAGGGGAAAGTCATGTGAAAATACAGGACCTGAGCATTCATGTGGAAGAGGCTCCTAGAGGAGCCCAGCTCTGAGGTTTCTAGTCAGAAAAACATTTGGTAAACAAATCAATAGCTTAAGGGCTTAAATCCACTGCTACCTAAAAAAGGAAAAAAGAAAAAAACCTGAAAGTTAAAAACTCAAAACAGCCGTTGCATGTACTGATACATGCAACTACATTGACAAACTTCAAAAAACTATGTTAAATGAAAGAACTTGGCTGGGCAGTGGTGGCTCACGCCTTTTAATCCCAGCACTTGGGAGGCAGAGACAGGCGGATTTCTGAGATCGAGGCCAGCCTGGTCTACAGAGTGAGTTCCAGGACAGCAGGACTACACAGAGAAACCCTGTCTCAAAAAACCAAAAAAAAAAAAAAACCCTCACATACAAGAGAGGCAATTTATATGAAATATCCAGGTTAGGTAAATTTACACAGATAAAGCAAATTGGTAGTTGCCAGGACGGGAGGGAGAAGGGATTGGGGAATGACTGTGAGATGTGTATGGTGCTTCCTTTTGGGCTGTTTTGTTTGTTTGTTTGTTTTTGTTTTTAAGTTTGAGAATTAGAACTGGTGGTCATACAAAGTTTAAAAAGTGCTAAAATGCCAGCAAATTATGTGCCTTAAAATCACCACAATTACGATGGATGAATTTACCTCTCTCTCTTATTTTTTTAAGTCAGAGTTTTCTTTCACCTTTACTTTTTGTAGGCCAGGGCTTCTGAGACTCTTCCCGGGTTCATGCTACACTTGAGGAAGGTCACTAGTAGAATTCAGATGCTCACTGGGCTGCTGGGAGAATCCCAAGTATCTTTGTCACTATCTTGGCAGCTTAGGGGTGATGATGGGGAAGTGGGTTAAGCTGAGCTCTTTCTCTCCTCCCCTCCTCTCCCCTCAGAGGCTTTCCACGTGGTCCCTCCAGCAGGGTAATCAGCCTTCTCTTATGACAGCTTAAGGATCCAAAAGACCAAAGCAGAAACTGTCAGTCCCCCTAAAGGCCAGCTCTGAACTAGCATGGCATCTGTTGATTAAAGAAAAGAAGCTTTTCCTGAATCAAGAGGAGGAGTAACCAACCCCTTCTCTCAATAGGAGTACCAAAAAGAAAAAAGAAAAAAAAAAAGTTAAGCCTTCTTTTTCTTGCTCAGATTTCTTTCATTGGTGAAGTTACCTGTTTCGATTGTTGATGTGACATCAAACTCACGTCCTGGATTCTTGTCAGTGCTGAGCAACTGGATATTAAAGTTAATGGCACTAGCTCGAAATTAATTAGCATTTACTGAGCTACTCACAGCAGATGGAACTTCGATTTACAGCAGTGATAGCCACCACAGTCTTAATTTCATTCAGTATGTTTGGGCTGTACTGGATGTGAATCAGAAAGGTCTAGCAGGTGAAGTCAAAGAAAATAT
Organism: Grammomys surdaster; assembly: GCF_004785775.1. NCBI lineage: Eukaryota > Metazoa > Chordata > Mammalia > Rodentia > Muridae > Grammomys > Grammomys surdaster. Next base: position 11,324,595 of record NW_021604588.1, read on the forward strand.
AGTTCGGAGACAGGAATCTATCTCAGAACTGAAGTCCCCTTTGGGGTGTGAACCTGGTCCTTGGTTGTCTTGACTGAAGTGCCAGGATCTCAGCATGACATATGAGCATTGGACTTGCCTATGGCTTTCAGATCTTACATCTTTCTGGATCCACCTTTTGTTTTCTTCCCTGCTTTTTCCTGCCCTGGACCCTAGGATCCTGACCAGTTCCTGACCAAGGGTAGTAAAGCCTGACTTGAGTCTGTTTCTAGCTTCTTGGACCCCAGCTCTGCTGTGTCCTACACAGATATTGTCGACTTTGGCAGTCTTCCTCAAAGGCATGGTTCACCAGAGGATTTCCACAACAGTGGCTTTTAGTCTTCGTCATTCTATTGAACTCTAGTTTCTCATATCTATGGCTGTCTTGGCAGTGGCCTGTAAGCCCACTTGGGTAAATTGAGCAAGATTAGGCTATGTTACCAGCAAAGACCAGAGAAGTAAAAGAAACAAGATGGCTCCCTAAGTTAGGTGTGTGTTAAAGTTGGGAAAACTTGATATATAAGCCACTTACAGGCTAATTATTTCAGTTTCTTTCCCACAGAATGGACTGTACATTGCCAACCCGCTGAGCCTGGCCACAAGTCTTACTTTGGTCAAGAAGTATGAATGAAGTAACCAAATGTCCCCTGCAGACCCTCAGTTTCTGGGGGTTATGTTTTAGTTATGTTCCTCTTCCTTATTGAGTTAGGATTAGCCAGCATGACCAATAGGATATAGTTTAAGTGATACTGTATCATTTCAGACAATATAATAAAAAGCTTCTGGCTCCTCTTTAGGTTTTAGGAATCTGGGAGAGCCATCTACTCACTGCGAGGACATTAAAGCAACCATACACAGAGACATATATGGAGAGCAGCTAATGGCCCAGACAGTAGCTGATGCCAACTAGAAGTCATGTGACTGACCCATTTTAGAAGGTGATCCTCCAGCTATAGGGGAGTCTCTGGATGATGCAGCATCAACTCAGTCTCATGAGAGATCTTGAACCAGAGCAATACAGTCTGAATTCACAACCTGCAGGAATGAGGGATAATATGGCAATGATGTGTCATATGGGTAGTTAACACAGTCATAGACCATATGGGGACATTATGAGCATGTGGAAAGCTAAGGAAGCCTTGAGAGAGTGCATGAAGAGAGGATGAAGCCCTGCACAACCATGTTAAGGACCCGGTGCCTTAGATACATGGGAATGGCAAAGCCTTCTTCTGGTCTGAATGGGAGTGTTGGCAGTATGTGCAAAAACTAGCAAACATAGCTTCTTCCTCCCATATGACTGCATTCTGAGACTTCTCACCTACAGCGACCTCTTTCAGATATTGTATAACCCCTCCCCCTGTGCTGTAGATAATATGATTGCTGAAGGTTCCAGTTCATGGGTTGTTATTGCATAATTGATGTTGTTCCATCAGAGTGAGCACAGTCCATCCAACCCCAGCTTGGGGTGTGTGTGTGTGTGCACACGCATGTGCCTGTCTGTCTTTCTGTCTGTCTGTCCTTTCCTCATTCCCTGTCCACCATAGTCAGGTTTCTAGGACCAAACCACACAGGATGTAGCAAGAGCCAGCTTGTGTTCAGCTGATATCACCGCAGAGTGCCCATACTCAAACCTATATTCAGACTGGCTTTAATTTTTTTCTGAAAGACACATTGATAGGGGATTGCTAGAGGTAACAGAGAGATCTGATGTAGGTGAAGACTCTAGGTACAGGGGAAAAAAAGCTAGAGACTGTGCAGTCCTGTGGTGAGCCCAGTCCTATCCCCCCTGTTGCTGTGATGAAGCACCATGACTGAAGCAAGCTGGGAAGAAAGGGGTTTATTTGGACTATACTTCTATATCATAGTGCATCACTGAGGGAAGTTAGGACAGGAACTCAAACAGGGCAAGAACCTAGAGGCAGGAGATGACGCAGAGGCCATAAAAGGATGCTGCTTACTCATTGTGGCTTGCCCACCCTGCTTTCTTATAGAACCTGGGACCATCAGGCCATGGATAGTACCACCCACAGTGGATTGGGTCCTCCCCAATCAATCACTAATTAAGAAAATGTCCTACAGCTGGATCTTACGGAGGCATTTTCTCAATTGAGGTTCTCTCCTTTCAGATGACTTTCGCTTGTGTCAAGTTGACCTAAAACTAGCCAGCACAGCTCCCACTTCAGCAAGCTCTGAGAGTGGATTCTTAGGTTACATAATGAGGATGGATGGTTCGTACTGATTGGTCTGCTCTTAAAACAGAGAGATATTTTTGGCTACCAACAGTCATTATTCCTGGACTGGTGTGAGGAAATGAAGGTGCCTTCCAAACTGTGAGTGGGTGTTGCTCACGGACTGCTAACAGGCATACAGTATGCTGCCAAACAGCTTATGGATTAGCTGGGATTGGCTTTACTGCTAATTATATACTCTTAGGAGAGGGACCAGCTGGAAGAAGGGGAGAGAAAAAACGAGCCTAAACTCATCTGCAAATGTGTAGTGTTTTTTTTTTTTCAGCTTAACACCCGTTGCTTACATAATCTCTTGGGACAATACCCTAGAATACTACTTGTGTTGTCAGTTTATCACTGAGGGGTCAAAGGGGAACAGTGTCCACAGGCATCACATGGTGTTTGACTCAGACGGATCAACGGACACTACCAGAGTCCTGTGCCTTACAGAAGGACAGAAAGTATTGCTGAGAGTATATAGAGAGAAATGTGAACTACTTCCTGCTGATATGATGAATTCTTGGCCAATTTGGGGAAGAACTTTCTGTCCCTCTGTGGAAAAAGACAAGGAATCAGACCAATTTCATCCTGACCTTCTCATCCCTGGAAGTACCTTGGTCATTCTGATGCTCTTCTGTGCATTTCCCTACCCACAGCTGACACCTCTTGAATTCCAGGCATGAACTTCCAGTTTCCTCTGAGTTGGTCCTCCTGTGTCATCCACTTCCATGTGCCTTAAACTCTTCCATGTAGCTTCTTATCCTTAGCCAGTCATTTCCTTTCACTGACACCTCTCTTAGAGTAGCCCAGGATAGAAAGAGTTTATCTTATTTGCTTTTCCTGAGGCTATGAAATAAAACAGAACAAAACACTCTGACAAAACCACCTTAAGGAAGGAGCGCCCACAGCACAGCATGATGGGGAATTCCTGGTGGCTTGAGTTCTAGGTCACGTAGTTTCGTCTATCATTGGAAAGCAGAGAGTGACAGATGCTCCCGCCCAGCTGGCTTTCTCTATGTTCAGTTTAGTACCCAAGGCAAATAAATGTTCTTGTCTCCTTTCAGGATTGGTTTTAAGCCCAAAGTATATACTTAAAAAGTGCCTTTTAGGGTTCAGTCTTCCCACCTTAGTCTAATCTAGATAACCCCTTAAGAGTGTACCCCAAGGTTGTCTCCTCTGTGATTCTAGATCCTATTAAGTTGGTAATCAGGGTTAACCTCACAGGATTGTAGTGTTCCTAGAAAATTTCCACATAGGCCTAATTTCAGAAATATCTTATCAGGCCCACAGCCCTTCCCACAAACATTTCTGCTAACCAGCATGTACAAGTGACTTTGCCTCTTGAAGTGACTCTAGCCAGCCCTAGCTTGGCAAGCATGGCTCTGGCAGGCCTTGTCCTTCTCTCCCATTCTCTCCACCTTCCTAAAAACCATTATATTATAGGCCTAAAGCTAGGCACTGAGATCTATTCCCTTATTTGACCACTTCCTCCTGAGGCTGATTACCAAGGTCCATCTATCAAAGTACTGGAATTTAGCAATCAAAAGCCCTCTTTGGCTCACCTTAGTAACAATGCCCAGTAAAATTAAACACCTCCTTCTAACACAGGGTTTACCCGGGGTTTTATAAACCACTATTTTCTTATGGGCCACATCTGTCTCCTCTCTATCCAGAAGTTGTCCTTTGTCCCCCTCCAGGACAGAAACCCATATCCCTTGTCCACTTCCCTTTCTCCTGCTTCTTCTATATCCTGTCTTTGTCTTTTATTCTCTGACCTCTTTCCCTCTGGGGTAAATAAATTTCCTTGGTGCTGAGAGCTTGGGTCTCAGGGGTCCTGAGTTGATACCTGTCCCTTCAGCTTCCTTGACTATAACTGAACCAAACAGTGTGCAATGGATCCACTGAGACTGTTGCCTCACAGAAATAATGGACAATAAGGTAAATGGTTGAGACTCCCTTTTCAAAAGCCAAAGTATAGATTCAGAATGATACTTAGTAGTAAGGAAGGAGTGCAAGTTAAGGTGCACACAGGAATCATGGCATAGAGATGTATAGTCACCTATGTCATAAGGTCGCAAAATCTAAGGGGGAACAACCTGTGAGAAGAGAAGTCCCAAGTAGCCAGCTATACAGAGCAATGGAAGACACGACAAATAGCCAACTGCTACCTTCTCCATAGAATGGCTTCCATCCTCAAACAACTTTCATGGAATGCCTGTTTTATGGCTGCACCTCTGTCCTTGTTTTTCCAGCTACAGTGATTATGAACCATTCTTGCTTAGTATATTTGGACGACAATCCTTTTAACACACAAAGCTTAATACATCACCTAGATTCCCTTGCCCTATCAGTAATCAGGCCTCAGGAACTCCCCAGGACATCTCTGATCTACCCTTCTCTCCCCTGGGAGGTTTAGGTTCCTGATCTTTCTCATTCAGACTGTTCTATGAATATTTCGATTTGTCTCCGGTTTGCTATGGTTTATATAAAAAGTGTAGCCTCCAAAAGCTCATGTGGTAAAACCTTGTCCCCATTCAGATGTCTCCAAGGAATGATGCACGTTATTGGACAATGGAAGAAAGAACATCCCTGTCATAGGGGACAAAGAACTTGGCTGAATTTTGTTCACATTCTGGTGTTTGGTGGAAGGTAGAAATTGCAAAGGAAGCAGCAACTGGGTGTTTAGCCAAGGAGATGGCTAAGTGTAGGGGTTGGAATAGAGCTTTGTTCCTTCTCAGTACCTACGGTAAATGCAGAGGCAAACAAATGACCCAAGCACAGAATTGTTCAGCAAAAAGAATCAGAAGATGAGATGTGGAATAATTCTCAGCTTGTCCATAGTGTGCATCACACACACACTCACACTGGGAAAGTACTGAGAAGAAAACAGTAGGGTAGCCAGACTAGCCGTTTCCTGAAAAGATTGGCATAAATGTGAAACATTTGCACCTCAACAGAAGTCAGGGAGAGAAGTGGGGTTATGGCAACAGAACTGCCAGCAGGCACCAAGGGAAACAGCAAAAGTGGATGGAACAAAGGAAGGCTGGAAGTGTGCTGTTCTCAAGGGCAAGGGAAGGAAGACTGTCTCTATACTCTAGTCTCTACAGAGCAGGAGCCTGCAAGGACATCATGGGACAGTTCAATTCTGAGGGCCAGGAGCTACTCCTGACTGGGAGAGCAGATCGTCCAGCAGAAGAGGATGGTTCTAGAGCCTTAACTTTTCATAGGATTTGCATTTCACAAGAGCTGTTGGGCTTTGGTGGGCGCACACTTTTAATCCCAACGCCCAGCACTCAGGAAGCAGAGGCAGGTGGATCTCTGAGTTCAAGGCCAGTATGGTCTACAGAATGAGTTCTAGGACAGCCAAGGCTGCACAGAGAAACCCTGTCTTGAAAACAAAAACAAAACAAAAACAAAATTTCATAGGATTTGCCTGGCAAGTCTGACTTGCTTAGGACTAATCAGCTTTTTAAAAAATAATATTCAGGGTTGACCCCTTCAGATTGATAAAGAATATCGCCAGCCCATTCAACCACTGTGTTTGAGAAGCACCAATTTCTTTGATTTCACATGGTCACAGTTAGAGAAGAATTTTGTCTCTCAGAATGAATTGCTTCACAAATATTACCTATTAGCCCAATTAAAAAGATATTTAGATGAGACGTAGGACTGTAGAGGTGATTTTGAAATGACTGGAATGATATAAAAGTGTATTTTCTACATAAAGAAGATAGGAATTTGGGGTAAGGAAGCAAAGGTGGACTGCTATAGATATTTGTGCTGTACCAATTTATGTGTTGAAATCCTAACTCCCGGTGTGATGAGGACTTTGAGAAGTACTCATATCATGAGAACAGAACCTTCAGGAAAAGGATTAGTGCCCTTCTAGGAAGAGATCTAAGAAGGCTTGCCTCTTCTCTCTGCTTTCCACCATGTGAAGAAAGCTAGAAACAAAGAGAGCCCTTGACAGACCCCAGACCCACCAGCACTCTCTTCTTAGACTTCACAGCCTCTAGAACTGTGGAAGAAAAGTGTCCAGCCTATGGTATTTGTTATAGACACACAAATAGAGTGAGGCGGTTTCTACTAAACTCTGCTCGGTAGAGCATCTGTGTAGTGCAGACACTAGAGCTGACTTTCCTGGGCCCCTTAATCAACTCATTTTACCAAGTTCTGATGACTTCAAACTTACATCACAAAGGACATTTTCTGAGGTCTAAGCTGTCAAATAAGACTTATGACCACTTCACCTATCGGCTCGTACTCAACCTTCAGGAGGCATTCAGGGCAGAGAACTCAGAGAAGTTCAAGGTATAGACTCTGGAGATGAGCTAGGTTCTGCCCTGGCCCTGACATTAACTGTTTTTTTAGGAGTGAGGTGTCAGTGTCCCCACACCTTTATCCTTAGAATGGCAGAACATGGCAATGTCTGCTCCTTAGAGGACTAGACAGTTTAACAGACATGAAGTACATGCAGTGATCCTTGTTCCACAACAAGACTTCATTCTATTAGAAGCTAATTGACCCTGAACTTGACATGGTGTTACCTTTCTCATCAGTATTGTCCCACTCCAAGGTTTATACTCTCAACCTCACACTGTCAACTTAAGATACTGCACAGTGCAGCCCTGATTAATCAGCAACAGAGTGCTTCCTCTTCTGTGTTGTCACTACACCCTGGGTTTAATGTCCTCCACACCTACCCTGTAACTGGGGGCTTTGCAAGATAGGTATGTGACTTAACAGTGTTTACCTAATATCTAGCATGTCCAAGGCCCCAGCTTCATTCCCTGGCACAACAAAACAAAGGCAACTGTGGGCTCATGAGTCAGCTCGCCGTCAGCCAACAGCTACTACCTGCCTGTAAGATGGTGCTCTGTTTCCTACCACATTCTCGGCATAAAACCCTGGTCCAAGGACACACAAACCCTGAGTGCCCACAGTTGACTGTTTCAGTGAGTGAATTAATGAAAATTATCACTGAGACAGCATCTCAATCTTGCTTCTTCCAAATAAAATCCAATTTATAATTTATCTTAAAACATTTCATTTACTGTGTACGTATGTGTGTATGTATGGGGGGGGGATTATATACTCAGACCATGAGCATGCCATAACATTGATATAGAGGTCAGAGAACAACTTGTAGAAGCTGGATTTCTCTGTCTCTCCTTCTAGCTTGTATGGGTCCCAGAGATCAAATGAAGATTGTCTGGCTTGGTGGCAAACACTTCTACTCACTGAACTATCTAGCTGGCACTGATATCATTTTTCAACGACAGCATCCTTGATGTGGCCCTCCCAGAAAAAAAGTTTTCATTTTTTAATCTACACTATTAATACTTCACATTTTTAAACAGTTTCTTTAAACTTTTAGGTTGATAGTTAATAACTGAAAACACTGTTGAGTTTCCCTATGCCTGCCCAATTTCCCCTATAATTGACATTTTACATTTGCCACAATGAATGATCCAGTCCTAATACATTTTTATTAATAGATGTCCACACTCTGTTTGGAGTTCCTGTATTCCCCATATAGCCCTTTCTGCATCAGGAGGATGCAGCCAGGGAAATATAGCACAGTCTAAACCATGACATACCAGGGACAGGCCATCTGGTTGGGCAGATTTTGGTGGCTTCTTTCAGTGGTCTTGTTAGGCCTGAGCAAGCCATGGGCAGTGACCTCTCTTCTTGCCACTCACAGACTTTGCTTTAATCAAATTTAACAGACTTTTCTAGAACCAAATGCTTGCAATCCAGCATCCATCTAGGCAATCAAAGCTCACACCCTGTCATGCTCTCTGGCCATATCACTTCAGAGGATGCTCCACTGGCAGCACAGGTACCCTTTTCATTTTCTCTCCTCTCCTCTCCTCTCCTCTCCTCTCCTCTCCTCTC
>NW_021604588.1:11333138-11350399 GCF_004785775.1 Grammomys surdaster
TTTGGAATTTAGCTTAAGAGATGAAAGAAATAGACCAGAGGTAACAGGGATAACAGACAAAAACCAGAGCTAACAGTTAAAACTCCCACCCCCCACCCCCGGCCCAGTTCCCTTTCTGACTCTTGAGCAGGAGAGAGCGGGGAGGAGGGGTGGGAGTTTTAACTGTTACCTCTGGTCTATTTCTTTCATCTCTTAAGCTAAATTCCAAAGGGGTAATTGTATTAGTCATCCCCAAATCCAGCCTTCTCAGAGAGAGCAGTCTGTGAGCTCCTCCTCCCTCTTTCTTTCAGAGGGTGGTGGTGGGGGCAGTTTATAAAAGCCCCACTTCTAAATCCCCAATCTGCACTTTCTGGAAGCTTCCCAGAGAGCAGCCATCCTAATGGACCCCAAGCTGCACAGACTTGGACACTATATAACTTTTCTCTTCCCCAGCCCCCCACCTTCTACCTTATAGCCAATTAAAGACAGCCAGCAAGCTGCCCCGCTGTGGCTTTAGCAGAAGGAGCAAGAGGAGTCTGGTGGGAGGGAGGCCCTGCTGAGAATGGGGCCCAGGGCCCTGGGCTAGGCAGGATGGAATGTGCCCAGGATTTAGGAAAGCTGTGGCTGGCTGTGAGACTCTGACAGCCAAAATGCACCGCAGCACTGGTGATAAAACTAACTTGCCAATTTCCCTACAAGTTTGTCCTTTCTCCAGAGTAGTTTTAACAGGGAACAGGGCACGGGACATTTTTCTATGGTCACTCACTATGTCATCGCCACATGTGGCTCCTCCACCCAAGTAAATAGTGAGATGTTTGAAGAAGTTACCATCTGCCTGTGAGGAATTTCTCTCCTTTTGCAAGGAAACCCACAGCCCAATCCAGTCCACGAGCTCTTTCTGATATGGTCTTGCTAGGCATTGAAAACAGAAACAAGAACTTACTTGTTATGTGTTCCTTTGCTATTTGAAAATAAGCAGGGAGATGGGTAAAAATTTGTAAAGAAAAAGTAAAAAACAACCACCCCTGTGTCATTCGTTAGCCTTCCTGTGTTGATAGATCTTAAGAATGTATTTTCTGTACTGGTGGGATTGCTCAGTGGTTAGGGGTGAGGGTGCTTGTAGCAAAGCCTGATAACCAACAGGCTGGGCTTAGCCAGTGGTCTGTAATAGTGAAAGCAGAAAAAGAGGATTTATTTAATGTAGCCACATCAGGAAGAAAAACAAAGGAGTCCAGGAACCTCCAAGTCTATCCCTCCAAGTCTGAGACTTCCTTCTGTGATCCTGACGTGAAGCCTAGGACAGGAGACAGGGCATGAGTGAGCCTGGTCACCTGGCCAAGGTGTTATCCTATCCAGCATCCTCACTATTGCCTCAGCTCCTCCAGTCTCCCTCGCAAGGTGATCCAGGAAGATGCCAGGACTGAAATCTCTTCCTAGAAGCCAAGTGTCTCCTGCCGCCGTAGGACTTCATCCTTTCCCTTCTCCCAGTGTAGGGTTCTTGGAGACATTTCAAGTCTCTGCAGTCCAATAGGTTGATACCTAAGGGATGGGGCACACATGCCTCTTATCTCCATTCCTGCCCGCCATCGGAGAACCCATTTGTTCATTCATTCATTCATTCACTAAAAACTTACTATATGCCAGGCATTCTGTGAGATGCTTGGATAGCAGAGAAAGTTCCAGGGCCAGGTATGTTGATATTCCTTTGAGGGAAGGCAAACAAACGAACCACCAAGTGTGCATGTGATGGGTTCTAATTGCTGTAAAGAAAAACAGAGCAGGTTAAACAATTAGAGGACAAGAGAGGCAGTGCCTTTTACACAGGTAGACAACGCTGTTGTGAGGTGACATTGGAGGGGAACTGAGGAAGCGAAGTCCCTGAGGAGAGACAGCTGCTAATGGAGGCAATGTGGCCAAAGGTCCCGTGCTCTCACCCTCATAACCCCACAAAAGCAGTACTATTATTAACTCATCTTTTAAATAAAATACTATATCAATAGTTTTGTATTTTAGGTACGTGGAGGTCAGACGTCTGCTTTCGGAAGTTGGTTCTCTCCTTCCACGATATGGGTCCCCGGGATCAAACTCAGGTCTTCAGGCTTGGTAGCAGTCACCTTTGCCCACTGGGCCATCTTACTGGCCCTCTTATCCCATTTTAAAAACAAGATAGAAAAACAAAACCCCCAAACTTGCTGCATCTCCACTTCCTTCATCTTCTGGCCCTCCCATCTCAGCCGTCCCTCTTCCTTCACTCAGCGGCCCCCCTCCCCTTTATTTTTATCGATCAGTCTTTCTGTGAGCAATCTTGGAGTAAGCCTGGTTGTCCAGAAAATGCTAAATTGAAACAAAACAAACCATGAAATTAAAGGAGTGGAGGAAGAAATAAGAGCAACGTCCAGTCTCCAGGAGCCGATGTGTGCTCTGGACCACCTGTGGAGCAAACCTCTCTCTTCAGATTGTGGGTAACGGGCCCTGTCAGTGTCTGCTGCCAGCTCCGGAAGATGCAGCGGATTTGGGAGGCAGAAGGGCCTCTAGAAAGTGCATGTCTCTGTCAGCACCAAACTGAAAACTCACCGGGAATGCCAGAAACATGAACTAGTTCACGAATTCAAATCAGAGTGCTTTGCTCTGTCACTTCTGTGACAGGGGAAACAGAAGGCGATTAGATTAGACGCAGCTTCAGGAAGCACACTACACTTTATACAGTGAGGGAAAAGTGTTTTGGGCACTAGTACTACTAACATGCTTTTTCTTTAAGGTCATGCCAGGAAATATATCATGACGAAGACTCTAGGTTCTTATTTAAAAAAAAAAAAAAAAAAAAGCCTCTCCCGCTAACCTGCAGGCGCTCATACCAGCCTTCGGTCCCATCCTCCTTGGCGTGAGCTAGTCCGTTTTGCAGACCCTGGGCTGTAAAATGAGTGGGTGAACAGGGGCAGGCTGTGAAGAAGGGTTTACACCCCTGCCTGGTGATCACATGTACTCTTCTGGTGTCCCAGCAGTGGCTTTTTAAGAACCAGTTCTCCACCTAGAGGTTCTTCTATGTTACCTCCTAGGTCTATCGTGATCTTCTGTCTTTGCACTCCGTCTGATTTCGAGGAGGCCGCTGGCTTTCACTGGTACATTTCAGACCGGCAAACCTAGCTCTCACGTTTACACAAACAGTAGCAGGCGGCTAACTCACAACACATGTGGAATCATGTTAGCTCTGGAGTGGTGCCCCGGAAGTCTTGGATATTTCTTTGTCAAAGAAAGGGAAAGAAGGAAGAGAAAAGGAGGGAACACAATGAAAAAATAAAGATTATGTTAAAAGGAAACGCCTAGAAGGTGACTTTGCTCTTCGTTAACTCACTAGGAAAATCTTCACATAAGTGCAAGAAATACTAATTGAACCCTTGTTATGACAGGCTCTGCCTGGATAGCAGGAGTGGCTACAGCCAGCCATGCATATGGAGTCAAGAACCCTGTGGGAGGCTGGATATAGGATTGGCCCAAGTCACATAACTAGAATATCTATCGGACCCCTGCCCGGTCACCATGGAGACCCCAGAGGAGAGAAGAGGGAAAGACTTTCTGGCATCCTCAAGCAGCTCCCAAAGTCCTTTTATCTTCGCCAGAGCTGCAACTCTCTCTGCAGCTGCAGCCTGCACCCACAGAGGACTTCTGGCAGAGGTAAAAGGAGGGCTGGCCTGGGGGGGGGGGGGCTTCAGCTGTGGGTGATGGATGCTGTGGAGGAGGAGGTTGGCTCTGCCTCAAGGCTGCCAACCAGAGCTGCCATGAAGAAAATTATGAGGTGAATTAAACTTTAATTTGATTTTTATTTGGTTTCAGCAACCAATAAAGGGGGAGCAATTTTCCAAGCTCTGTCACCAGTTGGAAGAATGCTTTGAGAACATCTGGCTTATTAACAGCAGTGACAATAAAGGCCAACCCTGTATTTGCAGAGGGGCTGCCTTCCAAGGCCCTTGAAGCACTTTGACTGATCCTATCTGCTTCCCCTGCTCACAGCAGCCCCAGAGAAATCTGATTTCCTTGTAATTAAGCATAACTGCTAACCTCTCCCACAGCTCGGCCATAATTATATGCTGGACTGACCTCCAGATGGACCACCAAGAGCACACAGAAGGGCAGACCAGCAGAGTGGAGGTGAGGTCAAGACACAGGGAGAGGTAGACTAAGGTGCACGGTGGCTACTTCCATTGCTTTACGTTTCCCTTATCTCCTGGAAACTATGAGCTAAGTTAGAATAATGCTGTGTTCTCCAGGCTTAAGAAAATGTATCTCTATATGTCTGCGCTGAAAAAGGGTTTTACCAAAAATATTTGGCTTGCATAGAATTCTGGTTTTCCTGGAAAAATGGAAAGATATAGAAATTTCTTGTTTCCCCCCAGATATCTTCTCTCCTTTCTTTCCTTAATTTTACTAGAAGTTAAAGACATAACTTATCCTAATTAATACAATTTCTAAATCAAGTACAGTTTAGGTACTAACAGTGATGCTGTTGTAAATGCCAAAAAAAATACGGTATATCCATACAGTGGAATGTTATTTGGCTAGTAAAAGAAATAACATATTGGTACAATATACTGGGGCTGAACCTTAAACACATTATGCTAAATGAAAGAAGCTAGCCACAAACCGCTATATAGTGTATGAGTCCACTTGTGTGAATGTCTAGAATAGGAAAATTCATAGAGACAGAGAGTAGGTTAATAGTTGCCAGATTTAGGGAGTGAGAATTACTAATGAATATGAGGACTTTTTTTTTGAGGTGATAAAAATGTTCTAGAGCCGGGCGGTGGTGGCGCACGCCTTTAATCCCAGCACTCGGGAGGCAGAGGCAGGCGGATTTCTGAGTTCGAGGCCAGCCTGGTCTACAGAGTGAGTTCCAGGACAGCCCGGGCTATACAGAGAAACCCTGTCTCGAAAAACCAAAAAAAAAAAAAAAAAAAAAAAAAATGTTCTAGAATCAGCTAGTGCTGATGGTTGTACAACCTTAGGAGTATATTTTTAAAAAAAACACTAAATGATACATTTCAAGTTATTTATCTATTTCTTTTTTATTATAGGTACACATTTGTGTCTGTGTGTATGTCATGTGGGTCCAGGTATCCCCAGGAGGCCAGAAGATGTTGGAGCTGGAGTTAGAGGCATCTAGTGATGCCTCCCATGTGGGCTCGATAAACCAAACTTATGAACTCTACAAGAACAAGATACACCGTCTTGTTGTTGATGTTGTTTTGTTTCTTTTGTTTTGTTTGAGACAGCATCTCTCTATTATGAAGCGTTGGCTGTCTTGGAATTCCTTCCGTAGACCAGGTTGGCCCTGAACTCAAGAGATCTACCTGTCTCTGCCTCCCAAACGCTGAGATTAAAGTCGAGTGTCCATCCTAATATGTGCTCTAAACTCCTTAGTCACCTCTCCAGGTCCAGAACTGTACATTTTAAATAGATGAACTATGTGTCAATAAAGCTGTAACACTTCCGTAATTCTGGTAACTGATGTGGTTCAGGGATCTGTGGCACCCTATCGCTTAAATTTCACCCTCTTCGCATAAAAGACCGGTGACGCCTCAGTATACTGCAAGATGGGAAACAAGTCTTCAGCAGTGGGATAATTTTTGAAAAATTACATTGGATGAGCAAAGTACGCCATAGAGTAGACAGGTAAGACAGCTCAGTGACTGACGACCCTTAGCACTGAGCCTGGCCACCTAGATGTGACCCTTGGGGTCCCGTGGTGGAGGGAGAGAACTGACATGTGCAAGTCGTCCTCAAACTTGCACACTGGTGCACACACACACACACACTAAATAAATGTAATAAAAAGAAATTGAAATTGAAAAAGAGATAGAGCTCCCCAGACTAGCACTGTTCCATCATGCAAACTGGAAGCACATTTACCTAGTGCCTGGAGCGATCTACATGGGGTGAAGGAGGTTGCACGTGTCCCTAGACATGAGGTGATATGGCCACCTGGGGCTGGGTAGAAGAGAAGATCAGGAATGAAGGGAGAGGGTCCTAAGAGGTTGTGTGCGTCATAGTTAAGGGATTGATTGCCTTCTAAGGGTATTACAATTTTGCAGACCGTAGGCCTGAGTGTAGAGGAGTATTTGTTAGCATGCATAAGGTCCTGGGTTCAAGTCTGAACATTATACTTTTTAAAATTAAAACACTGCAGGAAAAGATTCTTAGAGAACAGCTGAGAAGACAAGCAAGCCATCATAAGAGGAGTGGAGGCAAATGTCACCAGGATTGGTATGTTGCTTGATTTATAGCTCAGTAGGGACATACGGCTGGCTACCCCCTCCACACACCAAATTAAGATTACTGTTCTAAAAATATTATACAAATGCCTGCAGAGATTGCTGAGTCAGCAATGGGCTTATTGCACAGCCTGAGGACCGAAGTCCCTTCTCTAGTATCCATGTAAAAATCTGGGTGTGGTAGCCTGTGCTAGTAATGTCAGGACAGGGGAGGTGGAAGATCCCTGAGCTAGCCAGTCTTACAGTCACAGAGTCCTGGGTCCTCCAATGACATCCTAGCTCAGAAAACAGGTGGATAACATCCGAGGAGAAAACATAACCAAAGTTATCTTCTGGCCTACTCATGCATATGCATACACAGGCACCTGCACACATACACACACACACACACACACACCTGAATATACACAAACCTATATACACACATATATACACACCTGTACACACACACACACCTGTATATACATACACATACACACTTCTATGCATAGAACCTGTACACACAAAACCTGCACAGCAAGTTTTGTTTGTTTGCAAGATATTCTTGATGAAGAAAGCCATGTGTTGATTTATGTACTGGCCCAAAGCAGCACTTACCTTACTATAAACAAACACTTTGAGGAGCTCTGAAGGGTGGGATAGTCTTCTGTCCTGACACAGGGTGGGAGGAGGGTGAAAGGAAAGCAGAGGGGGGTGTTCTTCTCTGAGGATGTGCAGTTGGGGTCCCCGCTGTCCCCTAGCCTTACACACACACACACACACACACATGCACATACACATACACCTGTATAATACAGAGAGACACAGGAATATTATAAAATATAAAATACAAAGGAATATATTTATTTCAATTGCTTTTTTCTATTTTTAAATTATGTCTGAGACTTTTTTTCCATGAATGTGCACTGTGTGTGTGAGACAGTGAGACAGAGAAAAAAGAGACAGAGAAAGACAGTGAGACAGAGAGAAAGAGACAAAGAGACTGTGAAAGACAGTGAGACAGAGAGAAAGAGTCAAAGAAAGAGGCAGAGAAAGACAGTGAGACAGAGAAAAAGAGTCAAAGAAAGAGGCAGAGAAAAACAGTGAGACACAGACAGACAGACAGATAGACAGACAGACAGACAGACACTGGTGTCTGCCAAAGCCAGAAGAGGTCACTGGATCCCTTGGAACTGGAATTACAGGCAGTTGTGAGCTGCCCAGTGTTGGTGCTGGGAACTGAGCTCAGATCCTTGGCAAGAGCAGTCAGTAATCTTAACCACTGAGCCACCTCTCCAGTGGCACTGTTGCTATTTTTAAAAGGTATACTCAGTGTTGTATTTGTTCTGGACACTATACGTGTTTTAATACATGGTAGGCTAATATGGCACTTGTTGGTTGTGTATGCTGTTGAGGGGATGAAATCTCAATTGTAAAATAAATCTCTACACTGAACCCACATATTGTTCTCACCAGAGACCCAGGGAATACAATTAAAAAGCTAAACAGAGCAAAGGTAGAATTATCATCTTTTCCACCAGTCTCTCAGTAATGAGTTTTGCAAAATAATACTTCTTCTCAGGATAAGAACGGATCCAGGCTGGAACAAAGGAGTCTACTGAATTGAACAGGTTTGTTCCAACTCACAGCTGAAACAATAGCCTCGGAAGACATAGAGCCAGAGAGAGAAAGCTTTTATAAATTTGAAAAGCTGACTTTGAACATCAAATGCCAAAGCCCAAAGCCCACAGCCAGAAGGAAGCAGGACATAAACTTGGTCCACAAGCCCCAGAATAGGTAGGAAGTCAGGACAAAATGGGCTGCCTCCTGAGGCCTGTTTATTGCAGAGACACGGAGGCTGATCCAGAATGTCAACCACCTTTATCACCGAGCAGTGCTCCCTTCTGCTGGCGAAGGTTTCGTTTGTTTGCAAGATATTCTTGATGAAGAAAGCCATGTGTTGATTTATGTGCTGGCCCAAAGCAGCACTTACCTTACTGCAAACAAGCACTTTGAGGATCTCTGAAGGGATAGACTTCTGTCCTGACTCAACTCAGGATGGGGGGAGAGAGAAAGGAAAGCAGAGAGTGAGAGAGGCTCTTCTCTTTGCACAGTGTGGCTCCATCACTCCATCCCTATCCCTCTCACTGGATCACAGGCCTGAAGCTCAGTGGTTTTGAGACTCCTCATGTAACAGTTTAGAGGTAGGGCCTGAGGTAAGGTCCCTGCGCCTTTCAGGAAGTACTTGGAGGAGACGCGGAGACCCTTATGGAAAGTACCCTCACTCCCAATCTGGCATGCCCCAACATGGTCGGTGTAGCTAGACTGAAAATCACCCGAGGGTCCTAACAGCCCCAAATTCCAGAGCTTTGGTATGGTTGAAAAGAAACCAGTGTGACAGCTTAGGAGACCTTGGAACGCCTGTTGTTTAGAGGACTTGATAGGGTCACCAGGCTGTGGTATCGTGCAGAGACAGTCAGGGGGCAAAGCTCACTTTCCCAATATCCTTTCTAGCCCAGGGTACATAAGGGCTGCTTATGGGTCTTTCACCTTTGATTGAGAAATATTCATGTGACCCCAGGTATACAAGTATATACAATAAACATACAACCCAACATTGATAATGTATCATAAATGCTATGATAATATTTTCATTATTTATTATGATAAAATATCATAGAATTTTGATTGAAAGAATCTATAGATATAACTTCACCATCATTAGAAATGAAATGTGCATACAATGAGATGGATGTGTTGGTTTATGTTAGCATACTATTCGATGGCAGTTAAATATTTGATACAGTAGAGCGTAAAGCATCTTCAGTGTGAAAACAAAACAAAACAAAACAAAAAACAAAGACCAGGCGGTGGTGGTGCGCATGCCTTTAACCCCAGCACTTGGGAGGCAGAGGCAGGTGGATTTCTGAGTTCGAGGCCAGCCTGGTCCACAGAGTGAGTTCCAGGACAGCCAGGGCTACACAGAGAAACCCTGTCTCAAAACAAACAAACAAACAAACAAACACACAAAAACCAAAACAAAAACAAAAACAAAAAACAAACAAACAAACAAAAAATCTTCAGTGCGTTTCACAGCTGATTGCTGTTTTGTTTAAAATTATCAGTGCTGAGGAAGCTCCTTATAAATGTGTACTCTAAAACAGAAGAAGGATGTTTAGGGCTGGTTCAGAAACTATTGGAAACTCTGTTCTAATCTAAGCCCAGATTCTCCCAATGATCTCTTTGGAAACTCAAGCCAGCAACTTAAATAGCAGTTTTTAAAATATAACAGTCTAATATAAAACAATCCAAAGATACACACATTTAATACACGATGAGAAATCATAACAGAGAAACGGTAAAAGTCTTTGTTATCTGTAATTAAACTCTTGGGAGGATATGTATTTTTATTTTGTATGTGTATGTGCCTGTGCCTAAGTGTACATAAGTGTACCAGAGGTGTGCAGGGACCTGAGGTGATTAGAAAAGGGTTTTGAATCCTCTGGAACTGGAGTTACAGACAGTTGTGAGCAGATCTGTGGGTACTACAAACTGAACCTGGGCTCTCTGCAAGAGCAGGAAGTGTCCCACTGAGCTACCCATCTCTGTAGCTCGCATTTTGTGTATGTGTATATTATAATAAATGAAGCATTTATTTATTTATTTATTATTTATTTATTTATTTTTTTTTTGGTTTTTTTTTTGAGACAGGGTTTCTCTGTGTAGTCCTGGCTGTCCTGGAACTCACTCTGTAGACCAGGCTGTCCTTGAACTCAGAAATCCGCCTGCCTCTGCCTCCCAAGTGCTGGGATTAAAGGCGTGTGCCACCACCGCCCAGCTTATTTATTTATATAAGTGTTTTTTTTTCTGCATGTACATTTGCATACCAGAAGAAGGTACTGTATCCTCTGGGACTACAGTTACAGACAGTTGTGAGCCACTATGTGGATGCTGGGAATTGAACTGAGGATCTCTGGAAAAACAGACAGTGTTCTTAACCACTGAGCCATCTCTCCAGCCCTCATTTTTTTAAGAATGTAAAAGAAACAGTAAAAATACTACAGTTCTTTTTTTTTTTTCCTTCTAAGACAGGGTTTCTCTGTGTGTAGCCCTGGCTGTGCCAGAACTTCCTCTGTAGACCAGGCTGGCCTTGAACTCTGCCTCCCCAGTATTGGGATTAAAGGCGTGCATTGCCCCGCCTGGCACTGCCACCGCACCACCCCCGGCACTGCCCGGCGCCGCCCGGCACCGCCCTGCCTGGCACTGCAGTTCTTACACACATATTCCAGGCAGCTTCCTTGGTGCAGTGTGGTGTTACATGCACGGTGTCATGTCTGCATGTTGTGTGTCCAGAGCTGCAAGCTGTAACATGGGTGAGCATAGCCAGGGATCCCTGGGATTCATATGTATTGATTGTGAATTAATTTTTGGTCAGTATCTACTCAGAAGCCCTTTACTGTTGCCAAACTTTTCATAACTCTCACATTCAGTTATTTGGCTCTGACTTAAGAAGCCAGACCCTAGGTGCTATTGCATTATCTCAGGCTTGCATGTATGCACCATGGGTAGTCTACGCTTGATTCATATCAACATAACTTCAGGATCTCTGCTGATAGAGCTGGGATTTAACCATGTACAGAGTAGAAAAGAAGAGAAGAGGTCCCCCCTCTGATGGTTTCCTTCTTCCACTCTGGTCCCAGTCTGACTGGATGGGGGAAAGAAATCACCATATCCCAGATTCAGAGAACTGTTCTGATGCTTGCCTATTTTTCTCTTTCTATCTTTCTCTCCCCAAGGAAAAGCCCAGGTTTTGATGGTAATAAAGTGAACCATTTTGCAATAAAAGGCATGTGTGTGTGTGTGTGTGTGTCAGACCGTTTCCTTTTAATTATCAAGCATTAAGCACTATCGTGTGTGGGGATGCTAGACACTGACAAAAGTAGTCATCAAGGTAGAGAGGCTTTGCCTGAGGCAAAATGATGCTTTGTGAAGAAAAAGCTTTTGCTGTGTAGAGTAGTCCTTCTAACCCACATTACACTGTAAATCAAACTCTGTCAAAGAAAGCAGATGTTCTCTTGGATTAGCTGTGTCATCAAGGCCCCCATCCCCCTCTTAACCCCAGAATAAAACAAAACAGAGGCGCAGAAGTATGTTTTTTTCCCTAGAGTCGGGTCCTCAGTATACACTCTGCAGAAGGAATAAAAAGTGTCCTTCAAGGAAGGACAGCTTTAGAAATCGTGTCCTCTTTTAAAATTAATTTTGAAATCCAGTGTTGAGGGTGGGGGAAAATCCTTTAGCATCCCTTAGAAGGCACAGGATAAGGTCAACCATAAATAGAAGAGCCCTCTCCTAACTAGGTTTGCAGGGAAGGTCAGATCAAGAGGGGTGACAGAGAAAGGCACGTGGAATAAAGGAAAGACTTCACAGGAGTAGGATGGCAGAAAGCAGAAATAAATTAGAGGAACCTGCAGCGTGAGCGTTTAGACTCCCTGGAGGACACAGATGTCCTCCATGAGTCCTGTCTGGAGAGAGGGCTGGAAAGGAGTGATCCAGGCTGCTTAGAGGCTCTCCCAGGAGAAGAACACTGAGCAGAACCTGGGGATTCTTTGGGGTTATAAGGCCAAGCCTGGAGTGAGCAACTGTCAGAGAGTAGCACAGGGTTAGCCAGAAGCCTTGGAAATCATCTGGGCAGAGAGAGAAATGTGTGTGCATGTGTGCACTCACATGTACACACACAGGCGTAGTCATAGACAGTTGGCACGGTAAGAAAGCGGTAAAAAACAAAAAGTCCCTGATTCTGGAAGTGGCTCCATGGGTGTTCCTCCACAGACAGTGAATGCCTATTCTGAAGGTTCCAGAAGAAGAAGTGATGTTCTGGAAGCTATTTCCCTCATCTGCTCATGCAGGGAACAAATTGAACAATGGATACAGCCTATTTGCTCCAGGTGTATGTATTATCTTTCCCCTTTCCAACTTAAGGGCTTTGTTCACCTGTGATTTGATGGAAACAGCAGGACAATTTGCACAGTGACAAAACCCACACTATTAGGACACGTGACCTGGGGGCAGTTTGTATATAGGACTATAGGCTGCAAACTAAGTGAGTGTGCTTCTTTGTTATAATGTTGGCTTGGCCGTGTCTTATTTTTTTCTTTCATGAAAATGGGCTATGTTCATCAGTTCATTGCTTTATCTCCTTCCAGAGGAGGCAAGACAGGGTGGTGGGAGCCCAGGCCATTGCCTCTGTGGTGAGTACAACTGTCTTCTCTGGATGGATGTGCTCACCTGATTCTGAAGCAGACGTGCAGCATTCAGTTCTGCATAGCCATTCCTTTGCCTAGGGCTGTAGTGCGGTCCCCATGGATTGTTTGGGAACAGGAGGCAGCACTGCAGGAGGAAGCAACTACTGTGACAAGGAAGAGGGAGGGGGGAGGGGGAGACAAAGGGGAGGGGGAGGGGAGAGGGAGGGGGAGAGAAAGAGAGAGAGGAGAAAGCTGTTCCTTACTGTGCTCTGGGCAGCAGGCAATAACAAGGGAAGCCCAGCACTGGCCCTGGGCAATTCAGAACAGAGTCTAGAGAAGCCCGACAGCTTTGATCAGCTGAAGGACTGGGAAGAGGTTCAGCAGAAGGTTGCCTTTGGCAAGAACAGCAGCACTTTCTGTGCCAGCCCTGGCTGTGGGCATTAGGGGGAGATAGCAGACAGCAATGGGACTGCTCTGAGGTAAATGAATGTGCCCCCACAAAACGCATATACAAGAGCCTAACACTAGAGAGATAGCGTTTACATCTCGTGTTGGTCATTTTTGAGTTACCATGACAAAATACCTACCGAAAACAATGCAAAAGGGAGGGGTTTATTTTTAGTCTATCCTGGTAGGGAGGATGAGGCCAAAGGGATCATCGTGATAGGGAAGAAGCAGAGGGAATTTTCTCTCCTTTCCCCACTATTACATATGGAGCCCTGGCTATGGAATGCTGCCATTCATATCCAGGGCAGGTCCTCTCTCTTAACTAATCCTCTCTGGATTAATTACTTCAGAGGTGCTTCTCACTGTAATCAGCTTGATGGTCAAAATTAACAGTCACATAGCTAACATGTGATTTATCTTGGGGCTGATGCTGATGTTGCTTTGGATGGTCAGCCTATCACGTCAGTGCATTTACATAAATATGTAGCAAAATAGTTTATTCTCTGTTAGTTTAGGTTCAATGCAGAGTCTTCAACTACAATTGTATAGATTACCGAAGTAAAGATGCAAAGGCAACCAGATGCATTCTGAACAGACCTGGGTCTGGCCATTGCTCACAGCCGCTGTCAAAAATTCATCTTCCCAGGGACCTTGGGTGTGACCAGGCTCAGTGGTACAGACCCACACTTACAAAGTGCATAAAATAGGATGTTAAACACAAAACGCCACTTATTAATGCATACTGAGATTTATATCCACCAAGGTGACCAGGTACTCATGACCCCTGTCCCACAAATTCTCTCTCCGAAGGAAAATGACCAGGACAGTTCATTTATAATCAGAAGCATTCCAGGTGAATGTGGAGTCAGAGTAAGAATTGGTAATGGGATCACCTGCCACTGACAGCTGGCTGAGCAAGCCTGAGGCATCGGCTTGACAGTGGGGATGTGTGTGCAGATCAGAATTGAGAATGGGATCTCCTTTAATGGGCTGTGCTTAGCTCCTACGGTCCTTTCATTTCCAAGATCCACATCCCTGTCTCCTGACTTCCCGGGAGAGCAAATAACACTTCCAGAGCCATCACGGCTGATCAGTTGACTAAGATACAACTGTTTGTCACACAACTGGCTGACCAAATACTCAGTTTACCAAAGCCTTGCTTCTTCTAGTCGGCTCATGTGGTGCTTATAACAGGTTGCTTATAGGAGATCGTTTCCATTGTCTTTGAGGACGGATTCTCAGTTTTGGTTTGGTATGACTCATATGAGCTGCCTCACCCCAGTTTTCTATATCAGGGTGGTTTTTAATGTAGAATTCTTTTTTAGGTGAGTTGATGAGTTTGCCCTTTAACCTAGGGTGATACAGTCTCCAGTTTTGAGGCCTTCTGTCTCTCCTGGAATTGATCATATCCCAAAGCTTCTATACAAGCCTCATTTGATGAAAATAGTTTTTTTTGGTAGTTTCTAAATTTGTCCCATAAAACTGAAATATAGGTAAAAACTGATTCAAAAGACAAAGTCAGCAAAAATGGAGAAGCACACATTGGCAGGCAACTGTGCTTAAAGGACAAAGTACTCTTTTTGTGTGCCTTATTAATATAAGGGGTCAAAAAAGTCTGCTGCTATGGCCACTATGGAGAAAGCAACGAGGTGCAGACATAATCTTCCAGGCTGCCAGTGGATTCCCACAGGGCTGGGCTTGCAGTGCTGACATGACTGACACACAGAGGCTGAGTCTGCGCTAAGGCTCGCAATAGAAAGAATAACAGTTACCTGAAGTGGAAACGTAAGGGTTCTTTGGAAAGTCATTTGGATGGTGTTTTGCTGGGGCAAATACGTGAAGGAACATTTAGCTGAAGTGAACACAGGTGAAAGACTAAGACAGACTCCTGAAGGAATGTTTCGCTGAAGCAGACACAGGAGAGAGAACGTTCTGCTAGAGCAAGCACGTGAAAGAATGTGTGATGAAGGATTCTTTGCTAACAGCAGGCATGTATCCATCTGCCTTACATTGCATAGTTGAGCTGCATTTGTCAGGACTCCATAGAGAGAAATGGGCCAAAAAACTTCTGATGGTAGGCTGCAGTTTCTTGCTGCTTCTGTGGACTCTGGCTGATTGGCAGAGTGTTGTCAGCTGAGGCAAGACACACATGCTGAGGAAAGACCCACGGAGGATTCGTGATGTTTGGAGGGAGTATAAAAAGAACCGGATGGCCAGTGACAGAAGCTGTGCAACGCTTGTAGGTGTGTCTTCCCTGATCTTCACTATTCTGAGAGAGGTACAGTGGAGAACTCCTGGTATTCCTCCTGATCCCTGCTGCTGACTCCTGCTGAGGCTGAGGCCTGGCAGTCTCTACTAGGTAGTGCTACTGCTGCTCATTCGTGTTTGCTATCCCAGCTCTACTGAACTGGACTGCTGATATATCCGTGAAGTGGATCAAGATGCCACTGCTAACCTGTGAACTGAACTGTCAATTTCTAGACAACACAAACTCTGAAATGCTGCTCCAAAGTGTGTCCTGCCCAGCCCTGAGCAGACTGAACAGACCTTGCTTGCCACACAGGACCTTAACACCTAGGTGAAGTCAGCTGCTTTGTTTACACTTGCAACTTCCTACAAGAACTTAGAAGAACAGACTGCCGGCTGAGCCCACTGAGCCTGCTGAGCCTGCTTTGTAACATTATCTAGCTGAAACAAAGGCTAGGTTTAGTGGGCTTCCCCTATATAAACTCAGTGCTGAATATTAAACTTTGAGCCTTGATCAGAGAACTTTGTCTTGGCTCCATGTTTTTCTCGCCTCTCTGTCTCTTTTTTTATTTCCAGCCCCCCTTTCAGTTCATCCATGGCCGCTGGACACCAAAGAACCTTTCTAAACAGGTCCACTTCCCCTGCCCGCCCCCCTCTCCCCTCCCCCACCCCCACATCCTTTCTTTCCTGCTACCTCTAGTGGGTGGTGGGCTAAAAGGCACATTAAAGCATTTAAGAGCCATCATTAAAAATAAGGCTTGAAAAAATTAAAGTTACAGATACCTCTGCTGATAGAATCAGAGGTAATTTTTACTCTCTTCTTTTTTTCTATAGTTTGTAGAAAAGGAGTATAGTGGCTGAATTCCAGCTCAATGGCACACCACCTGGGCATGGATCCTAGTGTTGCAAACCCTACACTATGATTTTGGGTGAAATACCTTAAAGTTTGTAGCCCTCATAGTAAAACAGGGATAAACATAGAATCAGGCTGGCGAGCAGATGAGTTGACACGGAGTACTCTGGTCCTCAGTAGCTAAACTAATTATAGAGGTTGTGTTACTAAAACCCAATTAAACCCACTAGCTTCGATTTTTGGTCGGCTTAAAAATCACTCGTTCGGGAGGTCACCCAGCTGGGCGATGTATTATTAGTCTCCCGCGAGCTTTGCTGTAGACAGTCCCTGGGATCTAGTGATTCTGATGCTAATGCTTGCCTGGTTTTTTGTGGGGGGACTTAAAAGACCACCTTTACTGAAACTATGACTTTTCACTTTGGTCGGTAGATGTCCAGTTACTGGGACAGGATGAAAGGCTCACTGTCTCTGGCCTCACATTGCGTTGTCTCCTCTGCAGCCTCCACCTTTTGGACAGACTCTACTCAGCTCTCCATGTAGACATGTTAATGATTTGAGAAATGTTTTGTCCAAAGCTATAATTGGGTTGGCCTGACCTAGACTTACCAGGCTTCCTCCTCTGTCTCTTGAAGGTTAAAGACATACCAGCTACAGCGACTACAAAAGACAGTTAAAAACAGTGAAAAGAGGAGGCACTCGGGTTCTTGGGAGATCTCCAACTACCCTCAAAGAAAAAACTCTCTCTCCCATTCATTATCCTGGATCTCTGGGAATATCCCCCTACTTCTCTGTAGCACTAGAAGCAGGGGATCTGGAGACTCTAGCCTTCCTCCTTCCAGGTTGCTGGTGCCCTCAGTAAAGTCTGCTTTCTTACGCATCGGCCTGTTTGGGGCATTATGTTCTGATTGGATCAAACTTCTGGACCTTAGATTGGTATCAAACGTGACTGTGAAGGATTGTGCTTTTCCTGGGGTTGATGTGGACCAGGAGCCTCTGAGGGTTCTGTGATGTGAATACTATTCACATCAGCTTAGCCAAGAGTCTCCTGCTCTGGGGAACTACAGGTATTGGTGACACAGACATCATACCCTGAGTAAGTAAATCACAGGGATCGGTTTCAGTTCAGGAGACATGAAGGACATGTGTGGAAGAAGCAAAGCAGGTTAGAGTGGGCAGCTGGCATAGAGGGGGTGCAGTGGGCAGCTGGCATAGAGGGGGTGCAGTGGGCAGCTGGCATAGAGGGAGTGC
>NW_021604588.1:11350409-11350598 GCF_004785775.1 Grammomys surdaster
TAGAGGGAGTGCAGTGGGCAGCTGGCATAGAAAGGGATGCAGTGGTCAGCTGGCATAGAGGGGGTGCAGTGGATATCTGGTATAGAGGGGGTGCAGTGGGTAGCTGGCATAGAGGGGGTGCAGTGGGTACCTGGCATAGAGGGAGTGCAGTGGGCAGCTGGCATAGAGAGAGTGCAGTGGGCAGCTGGC
>NW_021604588.1:11350608-11359858 GCF_004785775.1 Grammomys surdaster
CATAGAGAGAGTGCAGTGGGCAGCTGGCATAGAGAGAGTGCAGTGGGTACCTGGCATAGAGGGAGTGCAGTGGGCAGCTGGCATAGAGGGAGTGCAGTGGACAGCTGGCATAGAGGGAGTGCAGTGGGCAGCTGGCATAGAGGGGGTGCAGTGGGCAGCTGGCATAGAGGGGTGCAGTGGGTACCTGGCATAGAGGGGGTGCAGTGGGTACCTGGCATAGAGGGAGTGCTTAAGAGAGAAATGGTGTCTGCGTTAAGTACGGCTGGCTGTTTAAAACCTGTAACTCAAATGAATTGGGTGTCTCTTATTCCCCTCTTAGCTCCACCCTCAACGGTGTTTGTTTGATTTCTGTTGTTATGAGAATATGGATAAGAACCACAGAATATTCTAAAAGGAATATTCTAATATTCCAGCTTTTCATTTACTATCAATGCAGGCCATAAATATAAATGGTTTCTGCATCTTTAAAATAATACCACTCTCCTCAGTCTTTTTGCCATTGAAAATTACACCCATGTTTACTTAGACGGAGCTTTCACCTTGTCTTTCATCAAATACGACCAATATTTACTGTATGGGACATATGCACTAGACAGCTGCCGAGGCTCAGGGTTGAGCCATCCTGGGTTGTTAGGGTGACCTCCAGGCATTCAAAAAGTAGATAGAGTTCAAGAAACCCGTTGGGAAGTCAGCGATGGCTGCACCACCCAGAGCCTCAGGGACTTGAGTGAATTTCAAGCTCACAGGGATACAGGTAGTGGTGAGGCAGGTGGGCGGCAGGTTTGGTTCCCATTGAAGACACCAGGATATTTCATGCCTTTGTGCTTAGAGCCTACTTACCTTTATGAATTAATTTTTTTTCATCTCCAAACTTTTCACAGGACTTTCTTTTCATAAACTTCCTTTTAACCAAAAGGTGATCACGCTTTCGGGATTTCTTCACTTTGTTGCTTTCCTGAGCGAGACAACCCAATTTTCCCCTGAGGGTTAAGAACTGTTAAATACTACGAGGAATGTTAATGTCATGGTGGGACTTCATTGTAAGCATTTCTTAATGCCTGTTATTTTTTCCAACAGTCTAAGCGTCAAGGAGCAGAATGGTTAGCTGCTTGGTGAGCAGCTGTCCGAGTTCTCCTTTGCATCCAGCTTCCTTAAGCTGGGAGTTATTTATCACTTAAGCGTTTCTTTCTTCAGCTCCCAGCCAGAATATCATTCCGGCAGCCTGGCTGCCTTGAACACTTCATGGTGTCCCCTAGAAGACTCCACTCCAGCTGTAAAGACCACTGTGGCTGTGGTCATGATGGCCACTGACCCAGAATGTCTATTCTACAAGATTTGTTCAGTTACAGCTGTTCCAAACAACTCACACCAGTTCTTGGAAACCTGATTTTGATATGACATGCCTCAGGGGCAGATGACCTTATCTGTAGCGACTCTGGATGGTCCCAACCATCTTACAGCTATTACTGATCAGACAGGGCAGACAGGGCAGACAGGGCAGACAGGGCAGACAGGGCAGACAGAGCAGGGGAACACTCTTCCTGGTGATGTAGCAGGGAGTTTGGGAGTGCTGGACTGGCCATTGTACAAAACCGTCCATGCTTCTTTTCTGGCTATATAAACAGCATGCTTCTTGGTCTCTTCAGGTCAGACTGGAGCTTCCTTCATGGTTGCTACCCATCTCCAACACAACATCACAACATTAGGCCCAATTAAAAGTTTCTCCCAAATAGTCTTTTTTTTTTTTTTAACCTAGCTGTATTTTCCATGGTGTAAGTATAACTCACCACCTCTAGGGTACATCGCCTGTCATGTGGGGCGTTATGAATTACATTCTGCTTTAGCTACAGACGTCTAGAAGCTAGAGACATATTTTATTTCTCTCAAAAGTGACATCTGAACACAGACAATGAAACACAGAAATGCAGGTTCTATGCAGTGATTCTTTCAATAAGAATTGCAATAATAATTCAGCTCCCACTCACAAGGCCACTTTAACGTCACAAATTAGACACTGCCCTCTCATCTACTGAGTCCCTTCTGTCATGAAGAAGAAGGGAGAAGGTTGGAGGGGACTGAGAGCTGGTTCAATGGTCCTTTGATAAGGGCTTCCCCACAAAGACCTAGGTATTTGAAGCTAGAATTTAGTCACGGGGCTTTACAACCTCTATAAGAGTAGCTGGGAATTCTGATTTTCAGCTGCACATTTCCTCCTTGCTCAAATCAGAGTCCTGTTACTGAAAAAGGAGACAGGATGGATTCCGGATAGATAGTTAGCAATCACATCACTGCTGTTAGTATGGATGGATGGATTCTGGGTGGATAACAATTTTCATAGCAGATACAGGATCAGAAATTAGCTGCTCCAAGACTATGAAGTGACATTTCATTTGGGTTACAGAAAAGGTGGGTGACTGTCTGGGTCCCACCCAGGAGTGTTCTTTCCTGGAATGCAGTGTCTAGTCTCTCCGGTGGGACTGAGTAAACACTCATAAAGCCTAAATATCAACTCCTTACACATCAACATGGAGCATACCACAGCAGCCATGGCAGCTCCCACAGCTGTCCCTGCAATGTTTCCACTGGAAAAACCTCCCCTTGGTGGTGAGGGGACGGTTGCAGTTCTGATCAAGGGCCCTGGAACTTCCTCTTACCTAGTTTTTACCTAGGAAAGTGACAGATAAACCAGGGCTTTGTGGTTCCTGCAGTTTGCTCCTTCTCCTCCACCCCCTTCTTCCCCCTGCCCCCTTTCTCTGACAGGCCCTCCAAAGTGTAGCCCAGATTGGCCTCAAAAGCCTGTCTTAGCTTTCTGACTAATTACAGGTATACACCACCACTGACAACTTGTCTTTGAATATATATATATATTTATATCAGTGTGTGTGTGTGTGCTTACGCTCGTGCATTTGTCCTGCCCTGGGATAGAACGAACTCAGGTTGATAGGTTTGGTAGCAGGTGTCTTTATCCCCTGAGCCGTCTCACCAACCTTACCTTGTGATTTAAAATAAAATGCATTCCTTATTAATGAATCATTAATTACTTTTAGTTACATACTTTAATTCAGTGACCAGGGACTCTGAAGAAGAAGGAGCACACTCCTTGTGTTCCTCTGAGAGAAAAATGAGAGGTTGCTCCAAGCTTTGTTTATTCTGTCAAGGTGGGTATAATATATGTCCCCACAGTTTGACTCTGCTGTACCCAAGATGAGGACCTTGTCTTTCCTGGTTGAGTAGAACTTCTACATGCCACTTCAGTATTAGGGACCCTGCCTTGACACATGGTTTTAACTTGCTCCCAGAGTAAATATTCTTTGGTTATTGCAATTGCCTATTTCTAAGTTAACCTCAGAATGTTTTGGTTGAAGCTTTTGAGGACAGCTTCTTAGGTGGTGAATAGTAATGAGTTGGGAACATAATATATCCACATAGTAAACACAAAAATGTTTATTCTAGAAGTTATTCTTTTCAAATGCCATAATTCTACAGGAACTTGCCAAAGTAGAATATAAGAACATAGAAACAGCTAAATCAACCCACTGCAGTCATGGAAAACTTCATCTAGTAATTTATCTTTAAGATGCATACACATTTTACGTGTTGTTCTTTGGTATTGTTGCATTCGCAAGTATATACACACATACACAAGCACACACTGTATTTTATAGCTTTAATTTACATTGCTTTAAAAAATAGATGATCTACTTATAAGCTGTCATAATATTTATGCCCCATTTCTCTGTAGTTACTGGCAAAGTTATTTTCTAAATAGGGGCTGGAGGGATGGCTCAGTGGTTAGGAACATTTCCTAGTCTTGCAAAGGACCTGGGTTTGGTTCCCAGTACTCACATAGGGGCTTACAACAGCTCATAGCTTCAGAACCTGACATCATATACATTGAGGATGCACACAGGCAAGGACTAACACACCTACAATAAAAACAAAGAAACCGGAGAAGGAGATTGTAAAGAGCCAAACAGTAGCAGTTTTGGCTTGGCCATGCATTCAGCCTGAGTCAAAATCCCTCACATCTGCCTTTGCAGTGTGAAGGCAGAGTGAACAAACGAACAAATAAGTTGAGCGAGAATGGTTTTCAATAAAACACATAATAACCGGAAGTAGAGAGAGAATTCTGGGAAGCTGGCAAGGCAGGAGTCTATGTCCTCGCCCAGACAACAATTACTCTGGAAGAGTCTGTCCTATAAACTATTTGGAAAGTCTGGAGTCCATTGAAGGGAAGGCTTGAACATTAAATTGCAGTCAATTTTGCTCAATTTCAGTTCTTAGAACAGAAGCAGCTACCATCCCCCACTTCCCAGCCTGGCGGCAGGCTGCTTTGAATGTGCCCCTGGAGCAAATTGTTTCTACCTGGTCTGAGGCTGGGAGGGAAAAAAGGCTCTTGCCTTCTCATATCACGGATCTCGGCTCATAACCACTGATTGCTGATTCTGATCACAGAAGCCCAGAAAGTTCTAGCCACAGTTGCGCACCCCCCACAATGCTGTGAGTCCTCACTCCTGCTGGAGGAGATTTTCAAAAGATTCAGAAAAGCCAAGAGCTCCAACTCCTTCCTTCTTGTCTTCTCGCCATCTTCTAAGTCAGATTAAAGACATTCGTGAATGACTGACTGGGCAGACATAGGAAGTGGGCGTGGTAACCAGGGAAAAACAGGCTCAGAGAAGACTCAGGTTTAGTTCAGGTGCTCCTCGTTATAGTGATGGCCTACAAGGATGCTTTGTTTTATTCTTTTGCGGTGAGATCTGGTGTACTCTCAGGCTGGCCTCCAGTTCGTAATGTAGCTGAGAAGGATCTTGCATTCCTTTTTTTTTTTTTTTTTTTGGTTTTTTGATACAGGGTTTCTCTGTGCAGCTCTGGCTGTCCTGGAACTCACTCTGTAGACCAGGCTGGCCTCAAACTCAGAAATCCGCCTGCCTCTGCCTCCCAAGTGCTGGGATTAAAGGCATCCGCCACCACTGCCCGGCAGGATCTTGCATTCCTACTTCCTCTGTGCCACCAAACCTGGTCTCAGGGAAGAATTTTACGTATTGAACTATAAATATTAAGACCTCCCAAACAACAATTAAAAAAAAAAAAGAAAACTCTTGGGGAGGCAGCGTGTGATGGTTTGTATTTGCTTGGCCCAGGGAGCTGCTTGGAAGTCAGTCTTCCACTAGCAGCCTTCAGATGCTTGCCTGGATGCTGCCCCATGCTCCCACCTTGATGATAATGGACTGAACCTCTGAACTTGTAAATTAGCTGCAAATGTATGTTGTCTTTTATAAGACTTGCCTTGGTCACGGTGTCTGTTCACAGCATTAAGACCCTAACTAAGACAGAAGTTGGTACCAGGAACTGGGGTATTGCTGTGATAGGCCCGGGCATGCTTTTGTTTGGAAGAATGTGACTTTGGATTTGGAAAGCAGTGGAATGCTTTAAATGGAGCTTAATGGGCCATCCTAGTAGGAACATGGAAGACTTTGTTGCTGAGAGTAAACTGAACTGTGCGGACCTGGCCCAAGAAGTTTCAGTGGAGAATTTCAGTATGTGGCCTAGAGATTAGTGAAAAATGTGGCTGTTTTTTCCCCTTGTATGAAGAGTCTAGCTGAGGCTAAGGTAAAGAGATTTATATTAATTAAATTGACAAAGGAAATCTCAAAAAAGTCCAGCAGAGACTTTATTCTCTGGTTAAGGCTCATGAAGAGCATTTTGAACAAGCGTAGCAAGCTTAGAAGAGAAAAATATATAATATATGGTTCGAGTATTAAAGGGGCACCAGGAAGTGAAATGGAGCTGAATCCTGTGTTGAAGGATATTAAATAGAATTAAGGGAGTAGTGACCTTGGGGCAAGACTCCACCTAGCTAACTTTAGGTCCAGGCGTGGTAGTACAAGCCTTTAATCCCAGGTGGCAAAGACAAGCAGATCTCTGAGTTCAAGGCCAGCCTAGAACAAAGCAAGTTCTAGATAAAGAAAAACTTAAATCCAGGTTTGATGGACCACACCTTTAATCCCAGTGTTTAGGAGACAGGCATGCAGATCTCTGAGTTCAAAGTCAGTCTATGGAACAAGTTCCAGGACAGCCAAGCTTAGGCAGTGAAGGAGCTGGAAAACAGAAAGCTGGTGATAATGTAATAGAACAAGGGGCCATGTTCTAGCTCCAGAAAGCAGCAGAACTCGGCAGCTTTGGCCACATGGCTCTGGCTTTAGAGTCCAGAATAGAAAGTGTTACTGAGACAATTGATGCTGGTCAGCTGGAGCTAAGAAATTATTGGTGATTAAGAAGAGACCAGCATCACTGAGGTGGAATCTTCTGGGAAGTGTTTTCTGAGAGCACAAAGAAGCTGTGTTCCAGAGATAGCCAAGGTTGTCCCTCATGCTGCAGCAGTACTTGGTAATTTTTAAGAGCTACCCAGGTGGTACTGGCTTTGTAGTAATGAAGGACTCATGAACAACAGCTGAGGCTTGGCACTGTGAGAGGCTATGGAAGGTGCAGCCTCAATTGCAGTTGATGGCTCAGGACTGAAGGGGTCATGCAAAGAATTTGAGGTTTGGCACCATGAAGAGAGCCTATGAGTGGCTCTCAGTGAAGCCTAGTTGCAGTGGAAGACCCCAGTGTATCGGAGATGCCAGTACCATGGGCTGATCACCATGAACAGCAGTGGCAGTGGAGTGGATCAACCTGAGCTTAGAGTGCTACAGAGAGCAGAGCTGGGGAACTGATGCCATCCCTTTGGAGGAGCCCAGAAGGTCATGTGTAGATCTCAGACATTGAAATGAGAAGCTGTATTAGGAGGTGTGGCCTTGTTGGAGTAGGTGTGTCACTGTGGTCATGGGCTTAAAACCCTCATCCTAACTGCCTGGAAGTCAGTCTCCCACTAGCAGCTTTCAGATGAAGATAGTAGAACTCTCAGCTCCTCCTGCATCATGCCTGCCTGGATGCTGCCATGCTCCTACCCTGATGATAATGGACTGAGCCTCTGAACCTGTAAGATAGCCACAAATATATGTTGTCCTTTATAAGACTTGCCTTGGTCATGGTGTCTGCTCACAGCAGTAAACCCTAACTAAGACAGAGAGAATTTGATTTCCACAGTTACATTATTAGATTCAAATATCAGTTTTCAACAACTAAAATTGGAAACCATACAAAAAGGAAAGTTTGACACAAAGTAACAGACAAACAAACAAACAAATCTCTGACAGCTTCTTTGAAAAAGATCTGATAGCAGATATGACCTGTTAGACAGTCACTTTAAAATGATGAACTTGGAGACACTCAAGAAATTGATATGCAGGGTCTTTGCAACCACCATGACCAGCAGAACAGCACTCGGAGGGAGGCAAGCAGGCAGGTAGGTTCAGTGTGACTCGGTAGCTGTTGTTGGTTCAAACTTGAGAGTCTGACTCTGAGTAGTTTATTTTAGGCATATTTAAGCATAGCACAATTTGGTGAAAATTTTCCTGGTGATAATTAACTCAATCCCATGAGCACAATAAAACTTAAGACATAACTATATTGAAAGTCTTTATAAAGTACATGTTACAGCTTTCATAAAGATAGGGTCTACAGATTGACTGCATGTGACATCTTCCATAAAGATAGGTTTTATAGATTGACAAGGTCAGATTGAAGGTTGAGGAGATGATCCAATAAGATCTTGGCCACACAGATAGCACAGAAGTCACCAGGCTCTTAACCTGGGCAGAAAACAAGCTACACATCTTTTTCTTGAAGAGACAGCCTGTGTGTTTAACATTCCTGGTTCCTCTAGTGCTAGTCTGTGAGCACAGGGACCTCGGTGCCTCCCACAGCGACACACAAACAAAATGGAGACATCAATAAAGAGACCAGAAACCTTAAAAGTAATAAAAAACAAACCAATAAAACCCAACCCAACAAACAAAAATGGAAACAGAGCCAATAAGACAAGAGCCTGGAGACCTGAGTTCAAGCCCTGCATCCGGTGATGGAAGGAGAGAATTGACTCTTTTTCAGAGGAAAAGTAATCCTCTGACCTGCACCACGACACACACACATTCTCTCACCCACATACGTGTATACACACCACACATACACATGAAAAGAGGATGGGAGGGGAGATGGCTTAGTGGGTAAGGGTACTTGCCGCTTGACTTGATCCACATGGTAGAAGGAAAGAATCGAGTCCAGAAAGTTGACCTCTGACCTCCACACATATACTGTGGCATGTATGACCTTCCTCCCTTCCTTCCAACTGAATAAATAGAAAATTTTCTGGAGCTGAAAAATACAAATAATGAAACTTTAAATTTCACTGGAGGGAGTCAGAGGTATATTTGAGCAGATGTAAAAAAAAAAAAAATCGACATGCTTGAAGATAGAATGATGAACATTACCAAGTGAGAGAAATGGAAAGAAGGAAGTTTGGACAATGTCAGGCAGACACAAGTAAGCACTGTAGGAGCCCCAGAAGCAGTGAAAAGGGAGAATATTTAAATAAAGCATGACTGTAAACTCCTCAAACTTAAAGAAAATAGTAAATGCAAACATCTAAGCTCAACAAACAAGTGACACCAATTCGAATCATGTCACACTGTGGTAAGACACAATCTGAAGCAAACTTTTGTAAGACATACCAAAGAGCATCCGCTGTGGTAAAATCCACTGTCAGTTACCAGTAGATTTCTCATTAGAAACTTTAGAAGAGCGCATCGGTGGGCTAACATATCCCAGTTGTGAAGAGACAAAACAAAGAATCCAACATCCAGCAATGTTTTTTCTCTTTAATAGTGAGGGAGATAGTAAGACATTCCTAGATAAACAGAGCTGAGGGGATTTGGGACTATTGGGTTCTTGAGCAAGAAATGGATATGTGAAGTGTGTAAATGAGGGGACACTAGGTAACGTTTTCTCTGCCCCATGCAGCTGGACTCTGACTCTCTGAAACTGTGCACTAGATAAACCCCTTTCTCTCTATGTAGTCTGCGTCAGGATTTCAT
The DNA here is from genome assembly GCF_004785775.1 of Grammomys surdaster. NCBI lineage: Eukaryota > Metazoa > Chordata > Mammalia > Rodentia > Muridae > Grammomys > Grammomys surdaster. The sequence goes on from NW_021604588.1 coordinate 11,359,584, forward strand.
TATGGAGCCAAAGGCTTACTGATGCAGGGTGGCAAATGCAGTCCTTGTAATCAGAAAGAAAATAACTATAGAATAGACACAGAAAGAAATGAGAGAGGAATTATACTTCTACAGAAAAAAAAAGTGGGGGCTGGGGAGATTTTACAATGGGTAAGAATGCTTGCTGTGGGAGCAGGGGAGCCTGAGCTCAGATCCCCAGTTCTTTCAAAGAAAGAAAGAAAGAAAGGAAGAGAGAGAGAGAGAGAGAGAGAGAGAGAGAGAGAGAGAGAGAGAGA
>NW_021604588.1:11359868-11365958 GCF_004785775.1 Grammomys surdaster
AGAGAGAGAGAGAGAGAGAGAGAGAGAGAGAGAGAGAGAGAGAGAGAAAGGAAGAGGGAAGGAAGGAAGAAAAGAAAAAAAGAGACAGAAAGAGAGAGAAAGGAAAGAAGGAAAGAAAGAGAGAGAGAGAGAGAGAAAGAAAGAGAGGAAAGAAAAAGAAAGTGTGAGCATATAAGTGTCTGTTACCCCAGCGCTACCAGGGTTGGGGTGGGGCCAGTTTGAAAGCAGCCTCTCTGGAGCTTGAGGGCCAATAGCCTAGCTCTAGGTTCTGTGAGAAACCCTGTCTCAAGGGCGTAAGGTAGAGAGAGTGATAGATCACCAGACATCCATCCTTCCTTGTCCTCCTCATACCTGAAGGTATGCTCACAACACACACACACACACTCTTCTCTCTCCTATCTCTGCCTGCCCCTCTCTCTAACACACATACAACCTTCTCTCTCTCTTTCCTCTCTCTGTCTCTCCTCTCTCTTCTTCCCTGTCTGTCTCTGCTTCTCTCTCTCCCTCTCTTTCTCTAACACACACATCTCTCTTCTCTCTATTTCTTTCTGTATCTCTCTTTTCTACACATTTAGTTTCTCTCTTTTACACATACATACACCCCTCCTCTCTTTCTCTCTTGTCTCTTTCTCTCTTTTTGTCTTTCACTCTTACACAAACACACTCCAACAGAACACAAAAGAAGAGACAAAAAATGCTAGAAAACAAACAGCAATATCCCAGAAGACCTTCCCTATCAACAACCTACTTAAATCCACAGTAAACATTTCATTTAAAGACCAGGTTTGGCAAAATGGATCTATCTACATACCACTGCCTGTAAGAGCCATTTTAGCTTCAGAAACAAAGTAAGTTGAAAGTAAAAGAATTAAATAACAAAGGCAATACTGCAAAAGTCCTTGCAACCTGTAACCAATAAAGAGCCGAGGTGGGATGAGGGGTGGTGGCAAATGCCTTTAGTCCCAGTGCTGAGAAGGCAAAACTGGGATTAATTCTCAGGACCCACATGGTAAGTTGTCCACTGACCTCTACATGTGAGGTATAATGTGTGTACAGCCTTCTTACAAAATGGAGAAGTGAAAAATTTCACCTTGAGAGGCAGGATGATCTCTGTGAGTTGAAAGCCAAACTGAATACATAGTGAGTTCCAGGCCACCCAGGGCTACAAAGTGAGACCATGGGGGAAAAAAAAAAAAAAGCAGAGGTAGGCATTTGAATATTAAACAAAATATACTTTAAAAAGGAAAGGATTAGCAGAGACAAAGACCATATGCCAACAGAAGCTCCAACACAGCAGACTTTTATAATAATCATAAGCATTCACCCACAAAACAGACCACCAAAATATATCGTGCAAAACTGATGACCAGAGAGAAGATAATAAGTCAACAGGGGCACTAGACAATACCGTAAATCAACGAGATGTGACCGACACTTCCCGTTCACCCTGCCCAAATGCAGCTTATACAGGAGTTTCAATTGCACATGGACGTTTGCCAGAATAGGCCATTTTTCAGGCTACAAATGAAGTAAAAATGTGTTATATACACACAGGGGAATATTCATTCAGGCCTTAAAAAATAAGGGGAGTATGAGTCTGCTAAAACATGGACGAGCCTAGAGAATATGATTCGCAACAAGATAAATTACCCACGAAAAAGAAAATGTTGCATGATTTCAGTGATATGAGATACTTATGGGGGGGGTCAGAATTCTTTTTTTTGTTTTTTTTTTTTTTGTTTTTCAAGACAGGGTTTCTCTGTATAGCCCTGGCTGTCCTGGAACTCACTCTGTAGACCAGGCTGGCCTCGAACTCAGAAATCCGCCTGCCTCTGCCTCCCAAGTGCTGGGATTACAGGCGTGCGCCACCACCGCCCAGCCCAGAATTCTTTATGTATCTAGTGCTGGGATAGAACAAGTGGCCTCCCGTGTGCCAAGCAGGACCATGACCACTGGGCTACTGCCCTCACCACCCTGTGAGCTACTGTTTAGTTGGCATAGAACGTCAGTCAGTGTTAGAGGAGGAAAATCGTGGCCTGGGAATTGCTTGTGATTAAGTTGTAACTCTGAAACGAATTTAGTAACACTGAACAGTAGATGTAAAAAGAGTTATAAATTGCATGCTGTGTGCATTGTGCCATAATTAAAAACAGGAAGAAGTTGGAGTGTAGTGACCTGGGCTTGTAATCTCTGCATGTGTCACTATACTCGGGAAGCCAAGACAGAAGGGTTTCCAGTCTGAGCCCAGCCTGTCTCACACCTTCACTGACACCAAACCTTCAGAAACAACAAGACAAAAACTGGAGGAGCCTCACCCCTTTCCTCTGTGCTGCCTCTGAGGTGGCTGACATCATGACTGCCCTCAGAACCTGGTGAAGCCCCGGATGTTCAAAAGAGAACTAAAAAGTTCATCTGGCATCCCGAAGACTTCAATGTCAAAATGACACCGAACTGGCAGAAGCCCAGAGGATGCCTTCCAGCCTCTGAGGGCACCAATCTTGCATGCAGTGAGTACAGGCAAGCAAAATACCCACACACACAAAAGAAAAATAAGTAAATCGTTTTTGCAGAGTTAGGATCTCACTATGTAGCTCTGAATGTCCTGGAACACACTATGTAGATCAGGCTTGCCTTGAACTCAGAGATCTGCCTGCTGGACCACCATGCCGGGCTCCAGTAAGTCTTTAAGGTAGACATTTTAACAAGATAACCATCACAGATGTCTCACTTTCAATATTAGACAGAATAAAAGATCACCAAATAAATAGAACACTTGAACAATACACATCTGTTGGGAGCCGACTCTGAGCCGAAATCGGCTATTATCTTTGCAGCCATCTTGAGCCATATACCCTGACAAGAGACTTGTTTACAACAGCTGAACACACTCTGATAATTATCCTGATCCTTTCAGTCAAGGTCAGGCAGTGGTAGCACACGCCTTTAATCCCAGCACTTGATTGACTCAGGAGAGATATAAAAGGAGAGGCCAGGACAGACCCAGAGTCAGAGTTAGTCCGACTCCACAGAGAGCTAGACAGACTCGACGGAGAGGCAGAGGCAGAGAGCAGACAGACTTCGTCTCCAGACAGACTTCGACTAGACAGACTCGACAGAGAGCAGACAGACTCAGACAGACTTCGTCTTTGACCAGACTTCGTCTTGTCTCCATTCTTTGTGTCCCTGTCCCCACTCTCTCTCTCTCTTGCTCCCTGACCCGCGGACCGGAGCAGCAGAACGGCTCTCTACACACATCTATGTGACCCAGTGCCATCCACAGAACACTGCACCGAGAAAAACAGGATGCCCATTCTTCTGAGTGGCTCAGGGCACACTTCATTTGATAGACCACATGCTGGTCTTTAAGATGAATCTCAGTAAATGTAAAAGGATTAGAATCCTACAAACTGTGCTCTCCGACCATGAGATTCAGTTAGAAATCAGTAACAGATGGATATGGGAATCTGACAAAACACAGCAAACGTTCGTTTTTCTAAGTACTCCGCGCATTGGTCAGCGAGGAAATGAGAAAAATTCAAAATTTTCTTTGAGAGAAAAGAATGAAAACCAACACCTTAAAAAGTAGGGAAACGAGCCTTGAGAGATTTGTAGATACAGAGCCTCATACGGAAGAAGACTCATTTCAGAATCATAGCTGGGCCTATTACCTTAAGATGCCAGAAGAAGGGCCATCAAGCAAGCCTGAGGCCCTGATCTCAAGCCCTGGAACAAGGGAGAGGTGAGAACAGACTCCACAGAGTTGTCCTCGGACACCAACACATGTGCTGCACTGTATGCACTCACAGGGACACATATATAAACTAATGATACGTTTTAAATTGTTAGAGGAAAGATTCTTTTTAAAAGAATCAGAAAAAAAAAGAACAAAGCAACAAAGCACAAATGTATACGTATAACCAACAGAATAATAAAAATCGAGGAGTTCAATGAAAAAGTTGGTACTTTGGGACAAATAACAGGACAAATCTTTAGTTAGGATGATCAAGGAAACAAGGAGTAGAAATTATTTACATTTTTATTTACATTAGAAATAGAAAGTATGCCGGGCGGTGGTGGCGCACGCCTTTAATCCCAGCACTTGGGAGGCAGAGGCAGGCGGATTTCTGAGTTCGAGGTTCGAGGCTAGCCTGGTCTACAGAGTGAGTTCCAGGACAGCCAGAGCTATACAGAGAAACCCTGTCTTGAAAAACAAAAAAAAAAAAAAAAGAAAGAAATAGAAAGTACATCCTTGTTTACACTGAGGATGAAAAAGAGACATCATCACCGATCTTACGAAATGAGGAAGGATAGGAAGGGGAACACCACGAACTCTGTATACCAATCAATAAAACAACAAATGAACAAATACCTGGGAAGACGTGAGCTCGCAGGTGAAGACACAGAAACCTGGGAAGGCAGAGACTGATTCAGTAATGCAAATGTCCCACAAAGAAAAGCCCATGCCCAGTGTTCACTGTTGAATCTGACCAAATAGTTAAAGAAGAATAAACATTCATCTGTCAGCCTGGTGTGATGGTGCATGTCTTTGATCACAGCACTCAGGAAGCAGAGGCAGGCAGATCTCTGCATTCTAGAACAGTCTGGTCTTCAGAGGGAATTCTAGGACAGCCACGGCTACACAGAGAAACCCTGCCTCAAAACAAAACAAAACAAAACAAAACGAAATTAACCAAAACCAAAACAAACAAACTAAACAAAACACAACCAAAAAAACCTAATCTTTCCAAAACACATTTTGGAAACAGACGATGAGGGAACATTTGTAAGCTACAGGGCTCGTAGGATTACTCTAAATACCGAAAGCAGACAAAAGGTATCACAAGGAAACATTATAAAAATGCTAGGAATACAAATGAACTTTAAATGTAATAGAAACAATATGTTTACATCATTTTTACATGGACATCTTTTTGAGTGGCCAGGGTAGCTGCTGTAGGCATGCCTAGATAAAGGAGACGGGAAGCACTAGAGTCTTAGTTTTAAGCTTCTCCCAGAGCAGCAGACAGTGGCCTGGGGCAGGAAGGTTGATCTCACTTAGCTGTATCACTACGGTTTCTTCCCAGGGAGAGAGATCCTTTCCCCTCCCTTTTGCCCTTGCCACAGGTGTCAGACAGGAAAGCTGGCCCAGATGCAGCTGGCCCTGCCTCTCACCTGCTGTAGCACTCAGGAAAGCAGGCCCTGTGTCTCACCTCAGCAACACAGTAGAGATGGTTCTGGATGTGGAGGTTGCAGGTGAGCTGGCCCCGAGAACATGAGTGTGGGAGAGATAACCCTGCTTCTTGTCTTCTGGAGAGTGGTGTGGGAGAGATGCCCTCCTCCCCTCCCTCGTCCCTTACCATCTAGGGCAGGCAGGAGAGCTGGCCCCAGGGTCTCACCAGCTACAACACTCAGGAGAGCGGGCCTTGTACCTCTCATGGGTAGCAAGGTAGAGCTGACCCTGGTAGCAGGAGTTGCTGATGAGCCAGCCCCAAGTGTGCAAGACTGAAAGAGCTAGCTGGCTGACTGGGTCAGATACCTCGGGCCCAGATCTAGAGCTTTAAATTGGCCCACTCTAACATCTACCCCGTTGATGAACTGCTAGCATGCATGAAGAATGAAGAGGCCAGGTCCTACAGATCCAAAACTACAGGATCTCCAGAGTACAAGATATCCAAGAGGAGTTCCAGGGAGGCAGGTCACAAGGGTGAAGAGCAAATAAAGGGAAGGGGGAGATGAGTGGGATTAGAGTCTATGGTGTGAAATTCACAAAGAACCAATAAAAAGTTAAAAAAAATTCTTTCCTTGGAAAACAATGTCTTTTCCCCCCTCACTAAAGTCTCAACAATAAACTTAGGTATGATGCTATCAAAGTCCATTCAACGGCACCAGTAAGTTTATTGGGCTTACTTATAGAGTATAGATGAGTGGCTATTTACAAGAGTGTGGGTGAGGTCCCCTCGTAAAATACTACACTGGAAAGTCCTTTAGTCAGTTGGGAATGACGGCTCTTCTATAGCTAGATAGAGAGTGTCCCTTCCTCTATGAGAGAGAGAGAGAGAGAGAGAGAGAGAGAGAGAGAGAGAGAGAGAG
>NW_021604588.1:11365968-11369429 GCF_004785775.1 Grammomys surdaster
AGAGAGAGAGAGAGAGAGAGAGAGAGAGAGAGAGAGAGAGAGAGAGATCCATGACCCTCCCATCCTTTGTCCTTCCTTCTAGGAACTCAACAAGTCTGGCTAGGATGATCTTTTGCAATCAGGAGCAGCTGAACTCCCAAAGATGGCTGTTGTTTGGCTTAGAGGATTGTCCTGTGCAACAGCTGGGCTGACAGACAACTGAAAACTGACACAAGCTGTTATCGAAGCATTGGCACAGAGTCAGCACACAACAGTTACTGACCTTAGTGTTACTCTGTTGAGTGCGTTTTATAATGGCAGGTACAAGTGAGACTATGGGGCAACAGGTACTGTTGCTGACACTGAATTTGTACAGACTTTCTAGAAGGCAGTTTGGCTTGTATTTAAAAAAGGTGTTCTTGTTCTTAAGGTGTCTATGCACTGAAATTGTAACTTTCTAAGAATTTGTTCTGAAGACATAACCGGATATAGCCTGCTAGTGGTGCTTACAATCAGATGTTTATAAGTTGGTGGTTCATCTCAGTGTTGTTTGTAACAGGAAAAGCTTATAAAAGAGAATTAATTGTTCAGTAATAGAGATTGGTTAAAAAAAAACCCAGCTTCAATCTGAAGATGGACAACTATAAAGTTATTGAAATTTGAAATTTTATAGACATAGAAAAAAATTAAGAGTGACCATCTTCCAGTAATATGCTACAGATAGATTTACTAAATACAAAATATTTTCTTGAGGTGGCGGGGGGTGGGGCGGGGGAAGGGAGAGAAGGGCGAGCGGGAGAGAGAGAGAGAGGGAGAATATGCAGGCATATGTGGAGGTCAGAGGTCAGATGATAACTTTTGGGAATGTGTACTGGGCCAGGGCATCTTTTCACTTCTGCTGCCATGTTGCTTACCCAGGCTAGCTGGACTTTGAGGTTCCAGCTGATTTTCCTGTCTCCACTTCCCATGTTGCCATAGGAATGTCAGAATTTTATAAGAATGCCACAGAGTCCAGTGCTTTCATGTAGTTTCCAGGGATGGGTCACCAGGCTTGCATGGCTAGCATTTTACCCACCAAGCTCTTCCAGATGCTTTTTAAATTTAACTTCATTTTTGTATTTTCTGCATTGCATAATTACATCAATAAACATATCTTCAGAGGTATAATTGCTCATGTTGCCCTTGTTCACATTTCACTATTCTTTTAACACTCTCTAATTGACTCTGGAGTTCCTCCTTGAGTGTTTATTTTGTCTTTTCCAAAACACTGGAGACTGTACGTATGTCTTCCAGGAACCCCTCCTGCCATGATACATTTATTCTCAATGCATCCCTCAGACCCAGCTTCACCAAGCAGCTCCACTCTGAAATGACAGCAAAGGGTTGCAGCAGCCCACGATCATACCGACATCCCGCACATGCAACCTCCTGGAATTTAAAATGGACTAACCGATCACCTGAAATAGTTGCAGGCCTCTCTTGGATGCACGGTGAGCCGAATAGCTTGCCGAGCTGCAGAATGGCCTTCAGGGCTCTGAGTCTATTCCATCTCACCTAAATGTCCTAAACCACCAAGTACCAGTGATGTAATGAAAGCTCATAGAGGCAATGCTTACAAAGGTCGTTCTCATTTAACAGAATTATTGTCATGTAATAAGTATTAATAATGTTTGTGGCATGCACCAACAATTCTGAGGAAGCATATTTGAGACGTACAGCAAACTGCAGTGCAGTTATCTGGTGAGCTGTCATGTGCTTCTAGCAAGAGGACTCTGGGAACAAGAAGGGCTCACTTGTCCCAGACTAAGTATATTTATTTCAAGTGTCTTCCCAAACCCTCTGTCTTGGGTCAGGCTCTGTAACAGCAAAAGGAAAGGAAAACAGCAAACAGCCAAAGGTATTAAAAACTTGCCCTTGAGAACAGCTATACGGTAAACCCTTCAGAACAGAGTTTACAATTGTTTATCTAACGGCATAAAAATGCCTGCAGAAGGAACAGAAGCCAGAAGCTCATCCATGGAGAGAGCCCTCTGGCTTGTCTGGAAATCTCTCATCAGGAACTCCAAGTAGGGCAGGGTTTCCCCAGACATTTCTGTTGTGTGTCCATGTTGCTTTTCCTTGCTTGCTCAGTCCAGTTACTGCAAGCATTTGTGCTGGCTGTTCTAAGAGCCCGATTTGATGCTGTTTCACTCTCTACTCGCTGCTTCTAGCTATCCGCTGTTTGCTATTTATTCTTTTATTTTTGCTTGCTACATACTTACTGAACTCATTCATTCAAAGCTAAAAGCATGGCCATCATAGATCACTTTCCATACAACATAAGCTTAAAACACAAAGCAGAAAATAACAGATGCTCACAGATCAAACATATCTCAAGGAAAAAGGAACTGAAAACACCCTAGACAAGATCAGGTTGTCCCAGTGAGGTGGTATCAACACCACAGACCGTTCAATTAAAAAGTATATGCCCCACGTTGATTTATATACTTATTCTTGACTTGGGGAACCTGGAGGTAGTAGATAAGATGGATTAGGTATAACGGAAAAGTCTATGGAATTCAAGATCCTATGCCATCCCTATAGAGCATGTTGTAACTGAGAAGCCACAGGAATGGAGAAGACAGTGTTTGCTCTACCTTCAGGCAGAAATATGTTTTAAAGTCAGCCCTGTCGATCTATATATGTGGCTTTGTGCACATCATTTGGCTTCAGTGAACTCATTCCTTCATCTTTAAAGTGGGTGCGGAGATTTTTTTTTTTAAACCGTATACATTTTTTTTAAATATTTATTTATTTATTTTATTGATGAGTACATTGTAGCTGTCTTCAGACACACCAGAAGAGGGCATCAGATCTCATTACGGATGGTTGTGAGCCACCATGTGGTTGCTGGGATTTGAACTCAGGACCTCTGGAAGAGCAGTCTGTGCTCTTAACCGCTGAGCCATCTCTCCAGCCCCAGGGTGCGGAGATTTCTATCTCATAAGCCTGTGTGAAGTGCCTTCCTCTGGTGAAGACTCACTAGTCTTGCATGTGAACTCTCTAGTGGGTAACACTGTGTTTGGTCCTCTCTGCATTCCTAGTACCAGAACAGTCTTGTCTCACATTAAGTGCTCCAGGATGCTTGTCCAGTGAAAGAAGAGGTGATGAACGGAGCTGACAGTGGGGTCTTTTATGGTCGCTCTAAACTTAGTGTTCATTAATAAATGTACATCAAAGGCTTGGGAGCTAGCCCAGTGGGCAGAGGACTTGCCCAGCATACTGGAGGCCCTGAGTCTGATCCTTAGCACAGCATAAAACTGAGCATGGTGGCTCAACCATGTACACTTGGAAGGTGGAGGTAGGTGGGTCAGAAGTTAAAGATCATCAATGGCTATATAGTGAATTCAAAGCCAGCCTGTGATATGTAAGACCCTGTCTCACAACAAAATCACCTCTGTCTGTCTGTCTGTCTGTCTGTCTGTCTGTCTGTCTGTCTGTCT
>NW_021604588.1:11369439-11374025 GCF_004785775.1 Grammomys surdaster
TCTGTCTGTCTGTCTGTCTGTCTGTCTGTCTGTCTGTCTGTCTGTCTGTCTAATAGACAGACAAACATCAAGTCTATCTAATAGACCTATTTTTAGAGCTATCTGTCTAAATTTTGGTTTGGTGTGAAATCCACATTTGTCCTGACCCCACTTTCAGCCAATGGGCAGTCATTTCCTCAGTCTGAGAGACCCCATGAGGATGAGTGATTTGCCTAATATCTGTCTGTCCTCACACACTCACATGCACACACCCCAAAATCAATCTGGAAACAGAACCCTAATTTCCCGAGAGCCCCAGCCCAGGAAAGCCTTGTTGAAGCTCCCCTCCTCCAGCCCTCTGCCGTCCTCTGGCAGCCTTTGTAATAAATTGAGAGCTACATAGCTCCCCGCACAGTGCAGCTTTAAAGGGGAAAGCTGTCTGAAAGATGCACAAATATTGTGACTCCCTGCAATGAGACTGTCTCCCGGGAGCCAGGAAGAGAAAGCGTGTGGAAATCTTAACCTCTTTGAACATGCCATCCTTTAAGTAAAGCTCCTATTTAAGAACTGTCCCAGGAGCCTATGTGCTTGTCATCTTCCCCACAATCCTTCGCACTGCACTGTTTATTAGTGAGAAGGCTAACGTGCAAAATGCAGGAAGGCCAACTCCAGCTCTGGCTTTGTTTCTGAACTGTTTCTTTTGAACAGCCGGGCCGCCAGCAGCCCTGCAGTTAGAGTCCAGATTTCTCTGTAATTGCAGTTTTAATCTTTCCCCAGGCTTAGATCCTTAGAAGGACAAAATGGTACAGCACAGAAAGTGCTTTAAAAATTAGACATATCTAATTGTAAAGTCCTAGGCTCTAGTCCTTGCTTTCTTACCATGTGACTCTGAAGACATTACTTTACCCTTTGCCAGTCTAAGCAGACCACTGTGACAAAATACCATAAGCTAGGTAATTTATAAAGACAGAAGAATGTTACTCAGAGTTCTGGAGGCTGAGAGGTTCGAGGTGAAGGCAGTAGCACATTCAGTGTTTGGTGAGGAATATCTGGTTTTCTACCTGACATATCATCTCAGCATGTCCTCACAGGGTGGAGGGGCAGACAAGATCAGACCCCACCGCATCTTTTAAAAGGACAGTAACCCCATTTCCATGAACCAATCATTCGATAAAAGCCCTACCTCTGAATTCTTTTTACTCTCAAATTAGAGATAAGATTTTTCTACCTAACTTGGGAGACACACATAACACTCCCTTCAAATTCCTCCATCTGTAAAATGTGCTTTGCAGATTTTCATAGCAATCTCTAAGGTGGAATTCTGGAATTCTGGGTAGAATTTAGCCAAACGCTTGTCAATTGGCTTTTCAATGGGATTTCCAAAGGAAAAGCTGTGGAATTTTGAGTGGGAGTGGGAGTTAACTTTTTTCTATGCACCTCTCTGGGGCCATAGGGGCTGAGAGCAGAAAGCTGTCTCTATGGCTTTCCTATTCCAGGCCTTGTCTGCAATGGACTCTTGTTTGAGAAGTGCAAGCCAGGCCCGCTTAAGGCAGACTTCTCAACGTTCAGCAAAGGGTGGTGAGTCATGCTTGGTGTCTGCCTTCTCGCCAGCTGCAGAGTACCTTGTTCCTTTGGGGAGTGTCTGGTTCTCCTGGAGCAGTTCTTAGCAGCTCCTTGTAAATGAAATCACAGCAGGTTGATTGCAGCTGGCATGGGACAGAGTAGGGCCAGGACTAATTATTACTGTGGTGGCATATGAAGCTTCTTTTTTGCCTCCCTTCATTTCCCCCACCCTGCACCCTGCTCTGCCTTGAAAAACACCGCCACTTTTCAAGACTGGGTTCTACTGGAGTGTTAAAACCATTCCCTGTGGCCTGGAGAGAGATGCTTTCAGTGCCTTCCACTGGGCAGCCAGTAGGGGTGAAGTAGGAGGCTTTTCTCCCAGGCAGTGGAATGAACTATTGTACCTCTATCCTTGAGCTCCAGCCTGACAATATCATCCAACTCCGAGTGTCCCTGACATGCTCACATGCCGAGATGCTATTTGTCCCATCACCTTAACCATCTTGTTTACTCATGAGGTAGGAGGGATCTTGGAACTAAAGGGAGAAAGTTTGGCTCTTTGGATTATAAATGCGTTGTATAATGAATTATGTAGCTACGAATTAATTCTATGTTTTCAAAATAGGACTAATTTAAAAGCATGTAACCCAGCAAATGACAGCCAGTGCACAATTGCTGTGTGCCAGGCACTGTCCAGAACACTTCGTCAAAAGGTTCCTCTCCTGGAGGCATGTGAATTCTGACATACAGTCAGGCTGTCTTGATTTTAATTGGAGTTTTTCATTCCAATGGCATATCCTATTGGGTAATACATTACTTCATCTCTGTAAGTTTCAAGGCTTTCACTGGTTTCTCCAGGGAAGCTGTCTTCCCTTTGTCTGGCTAACCCCTCCTCAGCTTCCAGGTGCCAGTTTAAACGACCCCCTCTTAGGTATAGCTCCCTGAGTGTCCCGTCTGAGGTGACCTTTCCTTCCCGCTTACCTCTGTTCTCCATCATTTAACCCTGTTTATTTCCTTCCAACCACTTACTATCTTCATCCACTGTAAACATTTCTTATGAGCTGGTCCTCTTGAGACTAGGCTTGGAGTTTAGTTGCAGGAGATACAGCCCAGAGTACAAGCGATCCTTGTGGAGTTTACATCCTAGTGGGGTCAGACAGATAAATAGACAAGCTGTTAATAAGCAAATAATATCCTGAGTGTTCTAAAGTGCTGTTTGCTTATTATATCTCTTCATGAAAGTGTTATCCACCAAAGGGTGAGAATCACTCGGTCTTGATTTCTACTGAATTCTCTGCGTTTATCATACCATGTTTAACATAGCATATTAAAAAAAAAACTAAGGCAAAAAAACCTAAGTAGGATTTTGAAGAGTAAAAGAGATAACCGTAGAGATATCACAGATAATCCATGCTAGACCTCTCGGCGTAATGCCTGGAATGTAGTAAACACTTAATATAAGTATTGGCTGTCTTTCAATTAGATTACAAAGCTGTGCTCTTAACTACTTTACCACATCGCCTATAATAACAGATATAATAATAACTGATTATTATTATAGAATTATATACAACAATGTACAATTACTGAAGTCTGCTGCATGCCATGAACTGTCTGGGCACATTAAAAGAATCTTATTTAATTATAGTGCCACGATAATCCTGAAAGTTGCACATCTTTAAATACCAAATTCCTCTAATAAAATATAGACTGGAACGAGCATCAGAGATGAGTACGAACACGCGCTGTGTGAGTTTAGGGGGTGGAGACAGGTAGCCAGGAGGCCAGAAGACAGAACTGGGAAGGCACTGCTGGAAAAACCCCAGAGCGGGCAGGATGCTGGCAGAGTCATAGGTGAAGGCATGTGCAGCTCAGGCAGAAGAAAAACCCAAGACTGAGCACTGCAGTGCTCCAGAGAGTGCTCCATTCACACGTGGCCAGGTGAGGGATAGGAAGGTGGCCCTCAAATGACAAGGGAAGGGATTTAACATTTATCCCCTAGATAAAGAGGAGCCATTGAAGGTTTTAAGCAGAGGAATAAAAAGTACCAAAAGAGTGAGCTTTGTGAAGATGTATTTGGCCCTAAGACAGGTGATGGGGCTGGAATTGCTTAAAACGCTGCTGTAAGTATCAAACCATGGGAAAGAAGAGACTTGTTTGCAGAGGTAGTGCCCATGGCAGAGCCTTGGGGGCAGGTGTATGGCGCAGTATTATCTGTCCCCAGGGGGGTGAAGGGAGGTGTCAAGCTCCCTTCTGTGAAGTTCCAGGTATTTTGGTGTTTCCTATTGCGTTTAAAAAATGTCAAGTTCAGGATCAGATAGCTAATAGTTCTCTAACTCAGATTTTTTTTTTAAATTCTCATGAGTATCTTAAAAGGTCTTTCTTAAGATTGTCTCTGCTGTCTGTTACTTCATGTAGCTTTTGATAGCACAGTGTCCTGGTGAGATAACTACTACAGAGGTGACATTCAGAGAATGTTAAGTTGGAAAAAATTGAACAGAATTAGATAAAGCCACTCTCTTAGTTTGCCTTCTACTGATGCGATGACAAATACTATGACCAAAAGCAACTTGGGAAGACAGGGATTTAACTGCCCTGCATGTCTTGATCTCTGTCTGTCATTGAGGGATGCCAAGGCAGGAGATCAAGCAGGGAGGAAAGCTGGAGGTAGGATCTAAAGTAGGTAGTATACAGAAATGTTGCCCACTGGCTTGTTCCCCATGGCTTGCTCTGCTTACCTGCTTGGACAACCCCAAACCACTTGCCCAGAGGTTGGGCTGCCCACACTGAGCTGGGCGTATTCACACCAACAACCAATCAAGAAAATGCCCCACAGTCTTGCCCACAGGTCAGTCTGATGGAGGCACTTTCTCAAAATTTACCTCTTCCCAGATGATCGTGGCTTGTGTTAAGTAGACCAAACAAACAAACCAACCAGCACTTGGTTGCCAGTAAAGTTGGGGCCAACTTGTGTTCTCTCTCTCTCTCTCTCTCTTTCTCCCTCCCTCCCTCCCTCCCTCCCTCCCTCCCTCCCTCCCTCCCTC
>NW_021604588.1:11374125-11413908 GCF_004785775.1 Grammomys surdaster
GAGAGAGAGAGAGAGAGAGAGAGAGAGAGATACATGTGTATGTACAATTTGAGTGTAATTGTGCTTGCATATGTTTGTGTCAGTGGAGGTCACAGATTGATGTCAGACATCTTCCTCACTTCCTCTCCACCTTATTGATTGATTGAACTTCTCTGAATCTGGAGTTCACTGGTTCAGCTAGACTGGTTGGCTGGTTGGCTAAGCAAGCCCTGTCTTCACGTCCCCAGCATTAGGTTTAGAGGTGTTGTGTCTCTGCACCTGCCTCTTATGTGGGTTCTGGAGATCTGAACTTGGGTCCTCATGCCTGCATGGAAAGGACATTACAAAGACATCTTACTAGCTCTCAGATTTTGCCTTCAGGAATCTAATGAGAGAGTAAAAGAGTCCAAGGGGATCTGCTCCTGGCTTGAGGGGTGTGTCAACGTATTCTACAAGTGGCTGAATGGGTGATAGTGGGAAGGCCTGGCTCCTGCGTCAGCTGGTCCTTATACACGCCAGTTCACAGTTGTCACAAGGACAGACATGTCTGAAGATGACTGTTAGCATGTGCAGGACCTGTGGGGAAAATTATGTTGCTTTTTACCCTTACAAGAACAAATGGCTAGATGGATTCATACTGAATTTGGTAGGTATTTAGGACTAGGGGATGGTTTAAAATATAGATTTTACAAGGAATTCATGCGAATGGAGGATGGTATGTTTCTAGTTGGTACCCAAAGCAGATGCAAGGCACCCTGCCTAGCACATGGGGCTGAGGGATAACTTGCTACAGGGAAAACAAAATTGGCATTCCTTTAAAACAAACTTGAAATCACAACTTGGAAGAGGAGGTGATCCCAAGATCAGGCATATATCTGTGTTTAAGAGTCCTCTCACAGGGGATACTATGTAGCATATTTTACAACTGACTGTGGCAAGATTTTAATATTATTTTTCATTGGTTAACAATGCTTCCAAAGCTAAAAGTTTCAGGGAATCCAGAGAAATTCACATTCTTGATTATGGAGCTAACCTAAACACTAAAAGCAGGGTCTTCACAATCCATTATCAAGTTTGTCCTAACAAATGCATGAACCCAAATGTCCCAGTTCTGTTGCTTGTCTTTGGAAGGCAGCTATGCTCACCACTATACCACCAACGCAGTACGGTTGCTTGTCTTCGGAACTACACCCTCTCGTCTCTCCATCCTGGACCAGGCTCCACGATGGTGCACAATGTCTACCAACTTCCCCCCCCCCCACCCCGCCCCCGGACTTCAGTTGGATCTGTCCTATGGGGACAGGGAAAGAAGATTAGAGTAAGGAAGGGTCTTGTCAGGCTGGTTCTTTCAATTGTTCCTCCACCTAGCTCTTTCTCTCTCTAAGTAGCTCCCTCTCCTGACTCACAGGTGCAGCCTTGTCCCTGGGTGCACAGGTGCCCTGTGGTTTCCACACCTTGCCTGGGCCTTTGTAAATAGTCCCTTAAGAGAATTAATTCCCTTTTGAACTGCCCTATTTGGGTGTGACTTTTGTTTCCTGCTGGGATGGTCCTGGTCTATACCCCTTGTCTCTAGAGTCCCAGCTGCTACGTTCTTATTTTACCTGCTGGGCTTCAGCTTGGAGGGAAAAAAAAAATCACACCCCTCTCCCCCCTCACCGCCCCCCCCCCCCCCCGCCCCACTTCAAAGTCTCCTGCAGGAGTCTACTCTTGTGGATAGCCTTTCTGTCCCCTTATCTTTTGAGCTTTCTCTTGGTGTATTCTAGGATACTCAGGATGGACAAAAGCCACACATTCAAAGCATCTCTTCATCTTTTTCCTGTAAAACAAAGTCCTTGCTCTCTCTGACAGTTGATTCTATGTAGCCACAATTTTATTCTGAATATTATTTCCTAAGAGCAGGCTGATGTGTTTTGTGCCTGTGTTGCCTTCACTGAAGCCAGTCCACACCTGTGGAATGGTGCTACTGTGGAGATGCTCCCCTTCTTTATCATGTTCCTTGTTGTGTCGTAGTTTTCCATCTGTCTTGGTGTGATGGTTTATATTTGCTCGGCCCAGGGAGTAGCACTATTAGAAGGTGTGGCCCTGTTGGAGTAGGTGTGGCCTTGTTGGAGTGGGTGTGTCACTGTGGATGTGGGCTTTAAGACCCTCATCCTAGCTGCCTGGAAGTCAGCATTCTGCAAGCAGCCTGCAGATGAAGATGTAGAACTCTAGATGCCATCATGTTCCCGCCTTGATAATGGTCTGAACCTCTGAACCTGTAAGCCAGCCCCAATTAGATCTTGTCCTTATAAGAGTTGTCTTGGTCATGGTGTCTGTTCACAGCAGTAAAACCCTAACTAAGACACCTGGCTCACTGTTCATCTCTCCACAGACAACTAGACCTTCCTGCTGGATGTTACCAGCATGAGCTAAGACAGAGGATATTCATCTTGTTAGGGCACACTGTCTTAGTTAGGGTTTCGCTGCTGTGAACAGACACCATGACCATGACAACTCTTATAGGCAAACATTTAATTGGGGCTGGCTTTCAGTTTCGGAGGTTTAGTCCATTATCATCATGGTGGGAAGCATGGCAGTGTGCAGGCAGACATGGTGCTGGAGAAAGATAAGAGAGTTCTACATCTTGGTCCACAGGCAGCGGGAAAGATTATGTATGTCAATGAGTGTAGCTTGAGCATATATAACCTCAGAGGCTGCTTCCACAGTGACATGCTTCCTCCAACAAGGCCACACCCACTAACAGCTCTACTCCCTGTGGGGCAAGCATTCAAACACTTGAGTCTATGGGGGACATTCCTAGTCAAATCACCACAGGTACCCCATCCATATTTATGAATCCTCCAAGACATTGGATCCAGCTTCTTTGCTCTGTTCCTCAGCCCTGAGGTAGTATTGGTTTCTTGTGGCTGTTGGTATCTGGTACTCTTTTCCTCCTGTAACCCTCATCCATGCTGAAGAGCACAGTTTCTGCACCAGAAGAGTCGATAACTTTTTGGTTCCCAGCTTGTTGGCTATCTCTATGTTCGCCATCTGCTTCTCGGGGAGGCTTCCACTAACCTCTACCATTTAATTTTATTTAGGAACTAAAACATACTGTCACTGCCTATCAGCATCAGTTAGAGTCTTACTTCACAGATATTTCTTCAAGCTCATCATAAACCAAATGTAATTTTCATTGATTTAATTTCTAAAAAAAAATGTATTCTGAACTCCAGGAATAAGCTGAATTCTCAGAATTTTGAGCACAGAATCCTTAGCAGCTATGCCTGGAGTCGCTGCAGGCAGAGGCATTTCCTTGGGACTGGTCACTGATCTTTTTCTGGTGGACTGCTCTGTTTCTGTGCTGGTCTTCTTGTTGGCCATGCAAGCCATTATTGTCCCTGTAATCTAGGGCTCAACCGAAGGTGTATAGGTTGTCCCTTGGTCTGTTTGTCTCAGGCTTACATTCAGGGTTGGAGAAATCAATACACAGTAAATGTCTGCCTAGCATTCATTCAGTAAGATATGAATTGGAATTGACTAGGAATAGTTTTGATTTTGAAAGGCATTGCCTATCTTGATGTGAGTGAGATGAATTTACATATTTTGGAGAGAGATCAAGAAGGAGCAAGATAGAGAAATGCAAAATAACAGGCTCTAGGTGGAAAGGCAGAATGGTACTCTAATTTCTCCTTTCAGAAAATCGAAGTTCAAAGGTAGATACTCAGCTGATTGTGCATATGTCAGATGCCTTCCTATGTGAATGAAGTAGGAGGGACATGGAATTCTCTCATAGACAGAATGTATAGCATGTATAGTGCCAGCCTTCTTGCAGGGGTGAATTAGAGTAGCATCTTATGAATGATAAAGAGACATACTAAACTTCAGAAACTAGGCTGACTAAGTGAAGGTAGGCAAAGAAGGGAAAGGGCAAATGGGGGAGAGGTTTCTTTTTCCTGTGGTCAGTGGAGGGAGATAAACCGTGGGCAAGGGTGTGGAGGCTGCCAAGTTAATCCCGCTGCATCGGTGGCATTTTGTGCCTTTCTGGGTTTGAGCTGCTTGGGTTGGCTCCCCTTTGCCTTGTTGTCTTGTGTGTCTACTGTGATGCGTGATGCTGAATTAATACACAGGAGGGGTGTGTAAGCACCATGCCCCATGAGTTTCAGAGTTAGAAATGACCAGAATGGAGAAATATTTGACAGCATTATCAATTTAATGCTGATCCAGAACATTGAAAAGAAGCCATCACAGCCGAGCATTGGCAGGGAGAGGCCAGAACGGCTACAGAATAGATTGTCTGGGTCTCATTACAAAACCTCAACGAAGAGAACCACAGTCTGCAAGTAAGGTCTCTCTCACTGTCTACTCTGGGATGGACACTATCAAATACAGAAGGGAAACACGAAAGCTTAGAGGGTCTGGGTGATGGAAAGTGTCAGCTGGTCCAGAATTTGGGCCTCACATGGCTCTTCTCTCTTCTCCACCCTACTGTATGTCCAGGTCCTTTCTACTTGGATGCTTTCATTTTTGCACATCTGGAAGAGCCTGTCCACCCGGACAAGCCTTGGCAGGTCATGGGAAGCTGTTCTCAAGCCCCCTGTTAGGTTGCATGGCTTTTTCCTGTGTTCCCAATGTCTCCAAGGTGGGCCTCATTCAGCTCAGTCCTCCCTCCTCCTTTGCAGTTTGGTTCTGGTTTCTTCTTGCCGCTTTCTCCAAGCGGCTATGATGGCTTCATCATCTATTTCTTCCTCCTCTTGCTGGTTTGTGCTTCTCCAATACTGAGACTGACGGCCAGATGCAAACCTCCCTTCCTCTCGATTTTCTGTCCTCTCTTTCTCTCCCTCCTCTTCAGACCTCATGAAGCTCTGGGTGAATTTCCTCTTGGCCCCAAACTCAGCGAAGTCTGATTTAGATGACTCTTCTACATCTTCCCAGTCCCTGGGCCTGGTCCAGCTTGGACGCCTTGCTTCTGGGAACTCCTCCCCATCGGAGGGTTCAGGGGTCCGACGGAAGAAATAGGGTTCTGGGCTTTCCTCTCGGGAGCTGGAGGTCTCGCTGAATGTGGACCTGGAGAACTTGTGCATCTCTCTGGCCTCCTTGGTGGTGGAAGATGAGAACCGTGAGGTGTTTCGCACAGTGTCGCCATCGGCTTCGTGGAAGGAGGTGTCCTGTTCCTGTGACCTGGATTTGGAGAACTTGTAACTGCAGGATTTAGACTCTGTTTCCTGGAGCAGCGAAGACCTGGTATATCTCCCCCTGGAGCTTCCAGACCAATCACTTTGAGGAGGAGATTTTTCTTCCATCCTGAGGCCACTGAGCCACGTATTAATATTACTATCCATCTCGTTGCCCACGCTGCGGCCATTTCTATAGTGATCGGAGATGGCCAGAGAGGAGGAGGCATCTGTCTCAGGCTTCTGGGAATTACTGCGGGAGGAATACCGAAAGCTTCCAATGGCACTGTCTGTGTCCTCGTCTCTGTCACCCATGCTGATGTCCTCGTCATCTTTGGCCTTCTTTTTCTTGAAGAGAGAGCTACGCTTGTTATCAGAGGCCAGCTTCTCCATTTTATACTCAGACATCTTCTCCTGCAGCTCTATTTGCATCTCTCTCTCCTTCCGGCCGAGCTCCTTCAGGTCCACATTGTCAGCAAAGAGGCTGTAGATGGGCTTGCTGGTCCCCCTCACTCTGTTCCCACCGCCTTCAGCCCTGGAGGTGAGCGAGCTGGTGGAGGACAGCACAGACTGCGCATCGGAGCTGGGTCTCCCCTGGCTCTGAGGCGGGAAGCAGCCACTCAGGGAGGTGCTGAGCACGGAGAGTTGGTCTTCCCCAAGGCAGCTGGCTGCTGGAGCTGCCTTCATGCTTGCAACAGAGGGCGATCGGGACAGCAAGAGCATTTCGTTTTGCTTTTGGGCGAGGGTTTCGTTGACGACATTGGCAATCCAGTTCTGGATGCTGGCAATGGAAATGGTGTCTCCAGGCCCCACTGGCAGGTTAGGCAGCGGTGTGGTGGGCATGTTACTTGCAGGCTGAGACAGGTGAGAATGGCGACTCTGGGTGCTGAGTACTGAGGCTGTGTCCCCATCCGCACTGACAGAGGGGGCTGCAGACCAGAATGCAGACAGGGGGATGCTCCTGCTGGCGGTTGAGCTATCTGCCTCCCAGCTTCCCATGGACTGGCTCTCCTCCAGTGTCTGCCTGCTTCTCTCCAGTAACTCTAGTCTCCGTTGTCTCTTCTTAGCTAAGGCTGTGTCCTCTCCTTTGCTCATCTCAACCACCTCCTCCTTGTTCTCACTGCCTACCTTTTTCTGGTGCTTCAGCTTCCAGGCCTGGTAGGCTGTCAGGTTAACATCAGAAAGGTTCTTCTCTCCTGAGGTCTCTTCTGTACCATGCTCACTGCTCCCGTCTCCCGCCTCTGAGTCTTTCTTGTGAAATCCAAATTGGATTCTCTTAACCTTCCACCTTTCCAGGGCAGTGAGCTTGTCCTTGTTCCTACTGCAGAAGTTGTAGAAGGAGCTGGCCTCGGACAACACGCTCTCCTCATCATCGTCTCGGACTCTACTCCCAGCCTCTGAATAATCGGCATCCAGCTCCTCCTTCTTGCTCTTGGAGCGGTACTTCCGGGCAGCCTCCTTCTCGATCTCCGCCAGCCTCTCATTCCACATGTCCCAGGTGCTCTCCGTGGACTCGGAGTCAGAGCGTTGTCTTCCGCGACGACTTTGGCTGCTCCTCTCCAGTTGCTGCTTCAGGACCCGGATGTCATGGCTGCTCACACTCTCAGAGGCACTGCTCTCGCTGAGCGTGTGTCTGCGCCTTCTGCTGGTATAGGAGTTCTCTTCCTCCTCTTCTTCCTCCCGATTCCACTGCTTGCGCCCTTTGGCTTGGTACCTCTCATTTCGGCTCTGCCACTCCTGGATTATCCTTTCCACATCCTCATCCTCACAGTCGTCCCCATCCTGTGCTGAGGATGTAAAACAGCTACCGTTTCTACCTTGAGCAGCCTCCTCCTTGGGGAAGCCCTGCCCCTTCCTCCACTCCTCATAGAGCTTCTCTTCCTCCTCTTCATCAATGAGGGTGACTGGCTTGGAGACCTGGCTGGCTTTCCCCAAGGAGGAACCGCTCAGGTGGCTGGTAGCATCATCTTCTTCTTCCACCATCAATGAGTTTACTCTAGCACCCAGCGTGCTCCCGGCATCCTCCTCAGGCTCCTCTTCACCATCCTCCTCTTCCCTTTCCTCCATCAATTTCTCGTTAAGCTCCCGTAGCTGTTTCAGGAAGCCGTCATTGGGGTAGATAGCTCTCTTTCTGCGCACAGTCATCAAGGCCTCCAGGATAGCCATGCTGTGGAAAATCATCAGGTAGGCGACCACCAGCACTGCTGACCGGCTGATACCCATTTCACTGCTGACCAGGACTTTCCCTAAAAACCAAAATGAACACAAGAGTCAATGATACAATTTCTGGGTTTCCTCGTGGTCTTTTTCTAGTGTACTGTCTCGATGTGTTGAACTTGGTGTGTTTGCTTTGACTCTGTTCATCTGTGCTAAAGTCACACGGGAGCTTATCCCACGTACATTAGAGAGAGCACCCCGCCTCCACTGTTGTCACTTCTGAAACACTGGGGTTCATTTCTACCTTCTCCCCACAAACTCGTCCTTGTCTTAGAGAGGAGAGATTGAGGAAGTTGGGAGGCAGAACACAGGAGCGCAACGCTGGGAACTTCCCTTTACAGCATCCTGCATCCCACAACTCTGCCATCTGGGCCCTGAACTCATTGGCTCACAGCTCCACAGACACACACACCTCCTTCCATGGGGGCCCATCTAATTTTTGGAGAATTTGTCATATATTAGGGTAAAGTATAACCTACTGCCTCCAGTGCTTCTGTGCTGATGTTCTGGAATCAACCACAGACACATTTGTATGAAGCAGACCCTTGTACAAAGGCCCTTACAGACATTACTATCATATCTGCTTTGTTTTTCATCCTGGCTAATCTAACTCGTTTAAGCATTTCCCTGTCCCGAACATTAAATCAAACCATTGAGCTACTAGTTAGTTAGCTGTTTGTTTTCACGAGGAATTGTTTCCAGGATAGAACAAGGTATTTCCAGTTTAGACAAGGTATAGAGTAGGTTCACATAGAGTAGGTTCCCTTGTCACTTGTCCTGGACACCTGGTCTTCGCTCATGCTATCCGTACTGGTCATTTTTTTACTACTATAATGAAATGCCTGAGGCAGGTTACTTTACAAAGAAAGTAAGTTTTTTGGGTTTTATTTTTTATTTTATTATGATTCTGAAGGACAACCATCTAGAGGTTGTATCTAGTAACAGCCTTTCTGCTGGTGGAGTCCTGAGGCAGTAGCATCAGAGGGTAAAAGACAGCAAGTCTCTTTCTCTCTCTCTCTCTCTCTCTCTCTCTCTCTCTCTCTCTCTCTCTCTGTGTGTGTGTGTGTTTTCTTTCTCTCTCTCTCTCTCTCTGTGTTTCTCTCTCTCTCTCTGTGTGTGTGTGTTTGTGTGTGTGTGTGTATGTGTGTGTTTGTGTGCCCCCCTCATGTCTGCCTCTTAAAAAGCTACCAGGATGAAGTCGTGAGACCTTCACCCTAACGACCTTACCCGATCCTCATCCTAAAGGCTAGACCTTCAAACTCTAGTGTTGGACCAGTTTCCACCTTCTTATTATCTAAAAAACAGCTAGAGTTAATTTTCAGGTCAGAAAGCCCTGGGAGGGGGCACTCAGCCACCTAAACCATAGCATTGCTTGCAGTGCAGACAACAGGTCAAACAATGATTTTAAATTCTTCTATATCAACCGAAATCTATAAAACTTGAAAAAAATTTCCACCTGCCACTAAGTCATGTCTCTCATCTTGTAGTATGTTTTAAGCATAAGGGTGACATCACAAATCCCTATGGATACGTTTGGTCTCTGTGGTCTGTTCTTCCAGCCTACAGAAGCTTCCGGAAGTCTCAGCTGTACCATTCAGCAGTCATGTTGTCCCCCGGCCTCCCCTTCTGCTTTGCATCTTTCATAAATGTGACAGACACTCTGTCAGTACCTTCATTCTAATGGCTGTTTAAGATGCAGCCTGAGACCCCTAGAGACCTTCTTCCTGGCTGCCATCAATCTACTTGCCAACAGCCTTTGGAGATGTTTGCTAAATCGGCAGGAGTCCTATCTGATAATAGGAGCGGGGGATGATTCTTTTATTGTTATATTTTTTGCACCAGAAAGGCCTTGTCTTTGTCACAGAGGTCAGAGACTGAAACCTGAAAGGACCCAGGGGCAGTGAGGCTGCTATTGCCACAAGTCAGCAGCCACTAGAGGGAGGTAGGTGAGCAGAGCCAAAACAATAAAAGCCTCTGCTTCCCATTCTAGCCCTTCCTACCTCTCCTGGGCCTCACCGAGGGCCTTTCTCTTAACCTTCTGGCCAGCTCACAACCTTCTGCCATTAGGATCAGGAGCCTGCACTTGTCCCTTGACAGGCCAGCTCACTTTCAGGACAGTACTGCCTAGTCTTCGTCATAAGGGTAGGGAGTCCTACTTAGACACAGTCTAGCAGAAAGCAGGTCTGGCGTGGGGACAAGTCTTCCTTTGCTGTGTTCTTTGCTCCTGGGATTCCTCTGCAGAAACCTCAGGGAAGCATCCTGAAGGACGAGGAGAGGCAGGATGAGCTGGGCCTTAGGGTTTCCACTCACTTCAGCCAAGCGAGAACAGGATTTTTCTCTTTCCTCTGCTATGTGCAGGGCCCAGGCAAAGGGAGCAGAGCTGGTCTAGCATTTGGGAGGACCTGGGTTTGATCCACGCACCAGGGAAGAGGCACTGAGCACAATTCCAGTGGGTACCCTCCATAGTGAAGTGGAACTATATTATTAAAGCAAGGCAGGAAGATAGGGGAAATGATGGAGACATGGGAATTGGAATGAGCCCCCATTGAAGCCTCTAGCCAATGGGGATCAAGAGTTTCAGCACTATGTAACAGTGCTGCAAAGATTGCCCACGTAATGATAGCATTCCTTTCACATATGGGCATATTGTTAAAAATAGCAGTGACATAGATTTAAGGCCTGGATGTATATGATCTGGGACAGGCTTCATTCCTCTCCCAGACATTTTCTGGGGATCTCAAACAAGTCTATTAACTTTGTTTAGAGTGAAGACTCTTAACTTCCTGCATCCGCAGGGATCTAGAGTTTTACCTTATCAACAGCAATCCTGTCCGGTACCCCTCAGGAACCACCCTGTGCTCTCATTTAAACTCGGAACCCTTTAAAGATAATAGCTTTGGAGCCCTACCAGAACCGTGTGTGTGTGTGTGTGTGTGTGTGTGTGTGTGTGTGTGTGTGTGTCTAAAGGCAGTCAAGTGGCACTCTGTCAGAGCAGCGAGCGCTGGCTCCTGGGGGTGCCTCGCTTTCTTCTTAAGCTCCTCTCTTTCTATCAACCCCTGTTTTGAAATGTGTTAAAAATGTCTTTTAATAAACACCAAGCCTGCCTCATACCAGCTCATCCTGAAATTCTTTTGTGTCAAGGATCTGGTTTTACCTCAGTGGAGGTCCCCAAAAGATTAAGGGAGCGCCTCAGGCTGATGTGGGTATGGAGCTGTGCCTCTGTCACCGTCACCACTGACAAGATGAAAACTTTCTATCAATAAAATCGCTCCAGGAAGATGGCCAATGTACACAGTCATCACTTTGTTTAGCAACTGGGATGATTGGTGGGTGGAAGGCCCATCTGGATAAGGGCCCTGTTGCAAAGATTAAAGAGCACCACCGGAAGCAGCACTGGGCTTGAGCAAGACTGTGTCTCCACCTTACCTATCCCTTAGTCTGCTTTTTTCCCTTTAAATTGTGTATTTGTACTGTATCCTCCCAACCTGTTTCCCTCCCTTTCTTCAGAACATACCTCTCCACACCCCAGGAAAAAGTGCTTGCCCAGAGGCCATCCGACTGGCTGTGGATAGGACTCTCAGTAGATAGCCAGAGCACCAGAGTCTGCCAGACAAACGCGACAGGGTTTGGAAACAGGTGAAACAGATGACTAGCTAATGGCAGCCTTCTTATCTGACATAGAGGGAGAAAGAAACCAGAAACCAGGAACCCTATGATTGTCTGGTGTTTCCTCAGACCACCAATAGAAAAGGCCTGCATCTTGTGTTGTGGTCTTGTCTTTAAATTCTTCCCTGTGTCTCTTGGTAGCATGGCTTCCTTTAGCATGTGCTTTTCTGAGGACTTGGAGCTATTTTTGTACTTGTTAGCAAAGTCTATGGCCCCTGCCCCTGTACGTGTTTATGGTCTTTGTTATTTTTTGATGCAGGGTCTTGGTATGTAGTGGCGCCTGGCCTGATACTTGCTATATAGCTAAGGTTGGCTTGGAAGTCATGATAATCCTTTATCCTCATCCTCCTGTGTGCTTGTACTACACACCTTTGCCATCTCTTTAGGGTAAGAAGATTTTATTATCACACAGAGGCAAAGCCAGAGGACCTATCTAGGACCTGTCTACGCTTCTCAGTGTGTAAAGTGTAAACAGCAACACCCATCATGGGACCACTGTGATGGAGACTGGTGTTCCTGCCACCAGTGCATCCTAGAGTAAAGGGGAGGCTGTTCTGAAGATTGCAGGAGGTGTTGGCTCACTTCTAGAATAGGGAGAGGAGAAGCCCCAGCAAGGTGGGACTGGGGCTCCTTGCACAATGGCCAAGGTTTAGCCTAAGTGGGTCGAGAACCCCTTTGGGGTTGTATATCAGATATTTACACCAGGATTCATAAGAGTAGTAAAATTACAGTTATGAAATAGCAACAAAATAATTTTATGGTTGGGGTCACCATGACATGAGGAACTGTATTAAAGGGTTGCAGCATGAGGAAGGTGAGAACCACCGACCTAAGCAGATTTGCACTGTTGCATGAATTCTAGAGGCTGGGCGGGTGCCCTCCATAAGCCAAAGGCAGGGAGCTTCCTGCTCCATTGCAGCGTCTTCTTCCTACAGAGGCTGCTCTAGCCGTGATCTAACTTCTGCCAGAGCTCCCTTCCTACTGTGGAATTCATGATCTCCTTTATGATGGCCACATGCCATCCATAGCCCACGCCCCCTTTCCAGCCCTTTCTGACAGGAGGCTGCCCCCCAGTTGCAAGAAGCAAAGGAGCCAAGGCTCCTTGCCACAGACATTCATGCACGTATCCCACAGAAATAAATAATAGAAAAGGCCTGCATCTTAAAAAGTAAGCCAGGTGAGTAGCTCATGTGTGTAATCTTGGTGTGTAAGAGGCTGAGGCAGGAGGATTGCCTCATGTTGAAGGCCAACCTGAGTTACATAATGAGTTATAATACAGACCAGGCTACAGAGTAAGATGTTGTCTCTTTAAAACAAACAGACAAAAAAAAAAAAATCTCAGGATTAAAAAAAAAAGCATCAAAAGAAAAAAAAATAAAACTCTTTGTGTATGCGTGTGTAATGAAATTTACACACATTCACATATTCTGTGTGGGTGGGTATTTTCTATTAGAAGCTCCCAATTCTGGTCATGAGTGGTAGCAGGCTATGCCCTTTCCTGGAATAACTAAAAATAATATTCTTATGATGATGGCAGTAATTTTTAAAACATGTGTCATCAGGCAGGCAATATGCTACATAAATTTGTTTCTAAGTTTTTATCGCTCACAGCAACATTAGCATTAGTTATGTATAAGGATGCTGTGCTTCCGGGGGCAAGGAGAACAGTCCAAGTGCAAAGCTAGTTACTCATGGACTCTAGGACAGGCCTCTGGACAACAAAGCCTGCACGCTTACTGCCAGGCTGTGGTCCCTGAAGGGGCACAGACCTGTCATGGAGAAGTGTACAGAACCCTGGGCACTCCTACGGACTCGTCTACTCCCACAATGCCTCACACAGCAGCCGTGGCCCTGCGTCACTCCTTCCTACTTGGCCATTCTCTAAAGCAGAGGAATCACTCCTAGGCCATCAGTCACCTCAGAATCCTGTCATCCCCATGGGCACTCTGTCCCCGACATACAGCCCTCAGTGCTCTGCTAATTCTGCTCAGTCTTTTGATTCCCGAACATATCAAACTCGGGGCTTTTGCACTAGCTATTTCCTTAGCGAAGAGTGTGCCTCTACTTTCCCCCTGATTAGCTCCTTTTCCCCCATGGAGCTTAAAAGTCCTGTTCTTAGTCAGATCTTCCCCAGTGCCCTCAGGGAGCAAGCCTGCCATTCCAGAGTGTCACTCTAGTTACTTTCTGCCTTGCATTCACCATAGCCCCCTTCCCTCCTCTTCCTGCCTTCTCTTTCCCCTCCCTCACCTCTGTTCTTCCTTCTTTAATTTCCCCTCCCCTCATTGCCTAGTGTGATGCCTACTGAACCTCAGGACAGTGGGAGAATAACACTCTCTGCATGTTCGGCCCTTAATAGTCACCCACAGGGTGAATGGTCGTTCTTTCCCTTCTCAGAGAAAGCAACCATGTGAAGACAGACATCCCCAGGCAATCAGGAAGTTTTTATAACATCCCCCCCCACTGGGGAATTTCCAACAGCCTGGAACCTGCAGGACCCGCTCACCTCTGTAGGTCAGCAGGGCTTCATCAAGGAACTCAGCTGCCTTCCGGAAATGCTGGGAGATGTCCACCTCCGGGAAGTCATCCACTTCTACCCCCAGGTACTGGATCTCCAGGCCAGTGTAGAATTTGGAACCAGTGTAAACACCTGTGCCGTGTGCAGCATTCAGGATGTGGGTGATTCCCAGCCTCTTGAGTCGCCCCTTGTTCACAGCCACGCTTCTGGAAGAAGAGGCAGGGCGTGGTTGCCAGAGTCAGAACTAGAAAGATATATTACCAGTGTGATAGGATCACATAGCTGGGCTAGTGCTCCCTCCTATGCCCCTTGTGGTCTGGGACTCACTGTTAACACCTTTAATTTAAGAGGGGCCAACGCTTTGGGCTACAGCAAGAGAGAAAAAAGACAGGGGATTGGTTGGGGAAGGGCAGGGGAAAAAGGAGGATAAGACTAATATATATTGGGAATGTACATGCATCAAAGCATAAAGGTGGCATAAAAAGTAAAATTAGAGGGCCAGAGAGATGGTTCAGTGGTTAGGAGCACTGGCTGCTCTTCCAGAGGACCCAGGTTCTGGTCCTAGCACCCATGTGGTGGTTTACAACCATCTGCAACTACAGTCCCAGGAGACCCAACACCCTCTTCTAGCATTAAGTATGTATATGATGTATAGATACATGCAGACAAAACATGCATACAATATATTTAAAATAATAGATAGATAGATAGATAGATAGACAGACAGACAGACAGATAGAAGTCTTGCATTCTGACCGTCCTCTTCTAGCCTCAGACATGTATATGGTGTATAGATGTACATGTAGATAAAACATGCATACAAAATATTAAATAAATAAAATTATAAATAAATAAAATTAAATAGATAGAGTCTTGTGCTAGGCATTACATGCTGCATTTTTCCAGACCCCGCACACACTTTATTTTATCCTTCTCATAAACTGAAGCGGTAGAAAGGGCAGTTACTTTTATATCTGTTTGAAGATTATAAAAATGAATTCAAGAGCTTTTACCCAAGGCTTGAAAAGAGAAAAAGACCAAGCAAGGACTAGTGTTCAGGGCTCTTGCTTTTGTAAGTGCAGCTCAATTTGAAGAGCCCCTGAGGACAGCTTTGCTCAAAGAACTGCAGAGGCCTTTAGCTAAGGATCTCTGGAGATGTCTGGTGACCACGGAATAAATGCTTCTGGACCTGGACATCTAGTTAGAAGTCACTTAGGTCTTGATGATCTGAAAATCAGGTTCTGGGCAACTGATCGACTTGTGACAGAGTATAAGACCCAGTATCCAAAGCTGTCCCCACACTGCCTGCCCTGGGGCCCTAACCTCCATCTCTCGATTCTGGTTCTAAGGGTAATTGCATCAGGAAGATGTCTCATTAAGTAGCCAATGAATCAGCAAAAATTAGTTTCTCAAAATAGCCTACTGGTACCAATTATGCACCGAGAAGACCCTGACGAGATGGAATGTGATGGCTTTTTGTTTTCACTTCAGCAGGCACTGGTTAACTTAAAACCTAGTTTTGTGGTTATAAGAACAATGTCTGGGAGATGCATAGAAGAAATTCAAAGGAGAGAACAAAACCACCTCTCGGGTACTATTAACATCCTATCACACTTCTTTCTAATGTGAGGTTTATGAGAATGTATACATGCATACACATGTGCGCACGCGCGCGCACACACACACAGAGAGAACCTAACCAGCACCACACTGTATATACACACTATTTTTTCTTTACTGTATTGTGTACATTTTCATTATTGTTAACCTTGTATGCACATGGGTACTGTCAGTTGCTCCTGGTGTTCTCTTGTCTGGTTATTAGAGATGGGGTGGGGTGGTAGAAATGATGGAGCCAGCAAGCACCTATGTCAGGAAGACACCCGGAAGAGCAAGGCTGTGCTGGAGGGCATTCATAGGAAGGAGGAATACGGGTGCTCATTCATTTCGTCTGGGGATCTCTGCCTGCAGGTCAGTAGGAAGACTCTCTCCAGAGTCAGGCCTGGGTAAATGGTCAGGCAGGCTCCATTTGATGGCAGGAAGTATGGGAGCCTTTGATGAGCTAGAGGAGTTTCACCTCAGGGATTAACCAAGGAGAAGGACTGAGGGCCACCTTCCCCAGTGACCACACTCACTTCTCAGCTATGAAGACGTTGGGCCAGACCTCATCCACCTCATTCCGAGGGGCCTCTTGCCGGTCCTGGATCAGCGCCCTCTGCAGGTCCAGCACACAGGGGGTGTTGAACAGGCTTTTATCATCCATCTTCTCGCGGACACGGTTGTACAGGTCTTCCACTAGCAGCTGTTCAGCAGACTCCAGCATGCCTGGACATTCAGTGTCTGTTCTGAGACCCCGAGGCTTAAGTTCTAGAAAGGACACGGTGACATTTGTATCGAAGAGTTAGGAACACAACAGCTTTTCCTGTCCTTTGAGAGAGCCTCTCTTGGCTAGTTTGCTGCCAGGACCCTGGCACAGATGGGATACTGGGAGGATCTGCCAGGAAGGAGTTCATTAGGACTCAGGAGGACAGTGGCATCGACTTTAGACACTTGTTATCAGGATTGACTGCAGGCGGGGGTGAGGGAGGAGAACCAAACTAGTTTCTGCTATTCACTTCTTTGTACAGCTGGCTGATAACTTCTTAGACACTGGTGTTTGACTATTCATAGTATCTCTGATTCCTGTCTTAAATCACATAGTGCTCAGTACCACGTGGATAGTCAAAAGGATTTACTAAATGAATGAATGGTGCTCTTTCCAACATAGTCCACCCTATCACATCTGGAATGCACGTACTCCTGGGAAAAGGTAAAATTTATCAGTCATTTATGAGGCATTGCCTTCTGAGAGACATTAAGTTTGTTCATGTGTTTCATTCATTGCTTCCCCAGCACTGAAACCCAAGTGCCTGAGGTTCCTGCCTCTCTGCCTGCAGTTCTTGTCTCTCTGCAGCCCTCCTCCTGCAGCACACAGGAGGGTGGGAAGTTGGATCTCACCCCAGGACCCAGAGTCATCCGGACAAGATGTCAGAAGACTCAAATTCTAAATGAGCTCAAATTCCAACTACCTGAGCACTGTGTCACCAACTTGCTGCCTTGCTCTGCCTCAACCCCATCAGAGGTGAGGCTGACCACGTAGAGAAGTTATAGGAGAGCAGGCAAGAGTAGAACTGTGAAAGATATCTGCCCCAAACTTCCTAGGAAACAAACAAAACCAAACCCCTACACATTTCAATCATGATGAGTAGCCATGAATGAAATACAGTCTGCCGTCTGCCTCAAAATTTGAGGAGTAAACACGACAGTCACAACCCACCCTGCTTTCCCGTAATTTTCCTCATGGCAACCTATCTTATCAATTTAAAATTTTAAAATGACAATTTAGTGTGTGCGTGTGCGTGTGCGTGTGTGTGTGCACGCGAGCACCTGTGTGTGGAGATAAAGGACAACTTGTGGGAGTTGGTTCTTTCCTTCCACTATGTAAGATCAGAAGATCAAATTCAGGTCACCAGCCTTCGTGACGAGTGCCCTTACCCATGAGACATTTCCCTGGACCCATTTCATCAGCTTTTAAAGGCAGATTTAAAAACCATTCTGAAGCAGAATGGACAGAGATCTAAATGTAAACACCGTTGTGAACAGAACTCTCTGGGTATTCCTTATTTCTATCAATTTCTTGGGCTTTTGGGTTTGTGCCTACCACAAGCCCCTCCACACCCACCTCTATTCCCAATCCTTGAAGTTAAAAAAAATCAAAGTGAACAGCTCTGGGGTCCAAGTGAAACCGCTTTCCTCCATGACTGTGGGCTAGAGAACCATTCATATGGTATCTGGCTAGTTTACCTTTCCCATGAAGGTTATTGAGGTGACTTTGGCACACTTGTCTCTGTGATATCTGCTCTCCTCAGTGTGATGGGTGGCACTGAACTTTCCCTAGGGCCCCCTACAAAGGTCTTCTGTTGGCTGTTGAGCCTTCCCTCTGCTCCCTCAGATGGTAGTCGTGTTACCTTCACTGATGATCTGCTTGGCGGCTACACCTGAGGAGAGATGGATGGGCTCCATGAAAATGCTTTCGGTTTCTGCATCTGAGACCACTGAGTACCTAGGAGAAAAGGGTACATGTGGGAGATCAGCCCGGAAGCACACGCATGAAGGCATTCTGACAGTAGAAAGCTGATTTTAGCGATGTGTGGAAAACAATGAGAGATGTCTGGGAAGCCTGCACTATGTTTAACCTGGGAATGCTGGGTGATGGGTGTGCTGTAGTTTGGTACCCACTGGTACTCTTGAGTACCCATTGATTTTCCTGTCTGAAACGTCACCTGAGTCTAGGTTGGCATGGAATGATGTGGTCGTCTGGGCTATAGAAAGAAGAGCATAGGTCTATGGCTCACCCTAGGGTTCCACTCTCCTCCACGTGCTAATGTTCATCTCCATCCTCCTCTTCCCTTCTGCCATCAGTATGATTGAGGATGTCACCAACTGTGCCTCTATAGGGTTCTGAGGGATTGGAAGGCTGGACAGGCTGTCATTGTCCCTTCCATCCCCAATACCTTCTCCCTGCTCATAGGGAGATGAAGTGTAACGTCACAGGACTGCTTAATTCACAAGCCCTGATTCTGAGCTCAAAGGATCAAGAACCAAACTGAGTCCAATAAAGTAATATGGGTAAAAATATTTCTGGGAAGTGATTCAGTGGGTGTATGAAAGAGAGCACTGAGGAGCATGGAGACTTAGGGCAGGTCAAAGGTTAGGACCCCTGTGAAGTTCACGGGTGAATCTATTGTACCCTGCTCGAGTTCTGTTTTCCAGGTACTAGAGGGCGTTGGGTTTCCTCAGTCATCTAGTCTTGCCTCTAGAAACAGTGATTTTAAAAAGTGGGATGGATGACTTAGTGGAGAACAAGTGCCTTCTGGGAATGTAATCCTGACAAATATCCCACTAGGTAGAGTTACTGTTACTCTTCTTTCACTGATGAAGTATGATCAGGGAGCTGAAGAATATGCTCCAGATGGCGAAGTGAAGATGCAAACAGGGCAATAGTGCTCGAGGTCCAGCCTTGTCTTCAGCACAATACACCAGTACCATTTAGGTTGCCACCGTGAGATGAGTTTGCCAGAGAAGGCAACGCCAGCTGGGTTCCCAGGCCCAATACAGATGCAGACATAGGAAAGCAGGTCAATAAAATGAAGTCATGCATCAAAGAATGGATTTGAGCTGAATAAAGTTGAGCTGAGAAAAAAATCTAGCTGCACTGAATAGAGAAGATTTGAGGTAAGCTGGAATGGAGTGAATTGATTACCAGAAAATCTCTCCTGTAGGTATCCGTGAGATCAGAGCATACTCTTGGAAGGCTAACATGGTCAATGTCAGCTAGGCAGGGGGAAAAAAACCCTCCTAAAGGAAAGAGGTAGCCTGTGACTCTGCCCCGGGCATGGCCAGATCTGCCTATGCAGTCCAAGGAACATCACACTGTGGCTTAATAACCCATAGTTCCTGAGGGCTTTCTAACCAAAGTTCTCAATAGAAATGGGGGCATTCCTATCTTAGCCTCAAGTACTCCTTATGAACAGAAAGTGCATTTCCAAATATAAATATGGCTTCAGAGTTACTGTGTAGAAGTCAGATTCCACCAGAAGCACCCACGTTTGAATAGCTGGCCCCCAGTTGATGATGCTGTTTTGGAAGGTCACTGAACTTTTGGGACATGGGTCCTACCTGGTGAAAGTACCTTGAAGGCTGTACATATCTCAGGTTCAGAGCTAGTCCCTCTGTCTTCTGGTCTATGGAGGTGCCGTCTCTGTACGTTCCCAGGACCAAGGATGGAGCCAATCCTACAGCTAATACGTTTCCTATAGTGACAGACTGTCATCTCTCCAAAACTGTAAGCCAAAATAAAACCTTTCTCTCTGTCATCCTGTCAGTTATTCAGGCACAGTGATGAAAAAGTAAGTCATGTAGAAAATTGATGTTGGGGTTGGAGAGATGGCTCAGCGGTTAAGAGCACTGGCTGCTCTCCCAAAGGTCCCGAAGTTCAAGTCCCAGCAACCACATAGTGGTTTACAACCATCTATAATGAGTTCTGATGTGGTCTCCTGGCATGCAAGGGTACATGCAGATAGAACACTTATATACATAAAATAAATAAATCTTTTAAAAAAAGAAAAGGAAATTTATATCAATTAAATTACATTATTTCTGTGATTAGGGCCTTTACAACTGACTTATGATGTGCATTGTGGGCGAACAAAACTGAAGTACTGTAAGGGCTTAATGGGCCACTCCAGTCGGAGCTCAGAGCACTAGAATGCTGAGCAAAATGAGGACAACAGAAACTCTGCTCGTGAGTTTCAGATGGGGACAGAGACTGTTGGGGACTGGGTTAGAAGTGTATGCATGCTACACTCCAGAAAAGAATCTGGAGGCTTTTTGTCCAGGTCTTGAACATTTGAGGTAAAAAAAAATAATGGGCTAATTCATCTGACATGGTAATTTTGAGACAGCAGGACATGTAGGCTATGGCATGGTTATTGTTGACTGACTTTAGCCAGATTTACAGTGAAAATCCAGAACAAAGGCTGGGGCAGCAAGACGCGAAAAATGTGCAACTCAATGAAGAAAGAAGTGTGAATAAGTGAAAAGTTTAAGATAAAGTTTAAGATAAGGCAAATGCTGTGGACAAAGTGGTGGCAGCTGTTAAAGAGCCTAGGACAAAGGAAGGGAAAGCACTGGCTTCACACTGGGATGGGTGGTAGACTAGGCGCCATGAGAATGAGACCCTTCTTGATGAAGAAAACTAATTTCAGAGACTTAAATTTCATTTAAGCAAGAGTAACAAAAGAGATCCAAACAGAGAGCACCTTTAGGTTTCCTTCAACAGGTAAGTATTTCCTCCTGTTGCAGCCAATCAAGCATTCAGAGGCCCCTGTAGCCATAGTTCAAGGCATGCTGGCTATGTCCTTACCAGACAGCAGAACTTGATGTTGACCATGTTGAAATTGTCAGCATGCAGAACATCAGAACTACAGAGTCATAGAGGCTTATACCAATGTTCTAGAGAAAACCTGAGAGGCCAGGCCAGGTGCAGCAGGGTCAGATTCCCTGCAGGAAGCTCCTGCGTGGCCTGGTGTCAAGCTGTGAAAGCGAAGCCTAAGCTGGAATAGAGACCCCAGAGAGTTGGAGATACCAGGAACACTTAATATTTACAGAGGAAAGCTTCAGGGCCCAGTAGAACTGGCTCAGAGCCCCTGGATGCTGAAGATGGGCAGAGAATGGAGACAGGGTTGCCTGAACCCACTGGAACATGAATGATGCCACTGTGTGCCCTGGATGCCACACACTGAGGTGAAAGTAAACTTGCTTTGATGACAGTTCTCCTTTCTTTGTGTATATTCTTCCTTTTCATAACGGTAATGTTTACTCTTTGCTATTTTATATTATGAGTGTTTGGGGTTGGAGAGACAGCTCAGTGGTCAAGAGCACTGACTGCTTTTCCAGAGGTCCTGAATTCAATTCCCAGCAAGCACATGGTGGCTCGTAACCATCTGTAATGGGATGAGATACCCTCTTCTGGTGTGTCTGAAGACAGCAACAGTGTACTAATATACATAAAATAAATAATTCTTTAAAAATAATGAATGAGTGTTTGGTGTTTGTTTGTTTTTATTAGAAGTCACAACTAAAACTTTACCTTGAGTTTTTGAACAGACTTTGAACTAGTCAACACTTGTTGGAACTATTAAGACTGTGGGGACTCTTAAAGTTGTCCCAGTGCATTTTAAAATGCATCATGAAATGACTATGATCCTGTGACGTCCAGGGAAAGAACAACACTACAGTTTGAATATGAAATGTCCCCTATAGGCTCACGGGTTTAAATATTTGCTCCCTAGCTGGTGGCACTGTTTTTGGAACTTTTGGAGTGTATGGCAGAAGTGAGTCACTAGTTGACCTTGAAGGTTACACTTGCCTCCAGCTTGGACCTATCTCTCTATGTTTCCTAGTTGGCTACAAGGGAGGGACCACTATCACATGCCCCCACTGCCAAAGATGAAGCCATTCCCGTCCCCACCTCCCCTGTCATGGTGTACTATAACTTCTCTGAAACCGTGTGCCCAAACCAACCTTTCTTTCCCTTTAACCCTTTCATTGGGAATTCTGTATCAGCAAGTAAGTAATATGGGAGAAATGATTGTGCATATTCGTGTCGCATGAGAGAACAAGAGACAGCTTTACATATCTCATTGCTTGGTAAAAACAATGAAAATATAGAGTATCCAGTGATGCAGGGACAGCTTAGGCAGCTGTCTCATGCCTGTCTCCAGCGCGTGGGGATAGATGAGTAGTGAATATGTAAGTAGGTGGTACCTGACAAATGGATAAAAACTGATAAAACTGCCTGTCTAGTTGGATTATGCTAGGCATCGGGCAAACTGTCTGCATCCCATCATGGGAATCAAACCCCATGGTCTCTAAGGTCTGCTCTTTGACCTTCTTTCCAGCCCATGTCCTTGAACTAGGGTCTCCATATTCTACCCCTGTCTAGTACTCAAGTCTTCACAAAGTTCCTTTCTGCCATGGATCTTGGCAGAAGTCCATTTTGGCAGCGTGAATGCTCAGTCTTCTCGTCTTTTAGGTCTGAATTCAACCACCTCTTCTTTAGAGATGTCCTTTCTAGTCTTACATCATACTCCTGTGTGTGTGTGTGTGTGTGTGTGTGTGTGTGTTACTCTACCAAGTGAGACTTATTTGTGAAACGTGTTCCTAAATATCCGTCTCCTATGCTAGTCTTCGCTCTGTATGAGGGAGGGAGTATGGTTGGGTGTTCTGTTGAGCATTGTGTTCTAGAACCTAGGCAATGTTTGGTTTGGCACCCAGCAAATGTGTAACAGGTATTTGTTAACTCACAGACTGAATTTGTCCGCAGCGGCACTATATTTAAGGGAACATGGAAGTTACAACAAGCAGCAATAAGAGCTGCAACTGATCCAGTGTTTGCTACAGGTGAGGCCCCAACAGCAAGCCAAATGCAAAACCTGCATTATGGCTGTGCTCTGTCCCAATGTGCTCTCCACCCTCCTGAGCCAAGTTGTACACAGTCTCTAAGGCTTACATCAACAGCTAGCTCTTCTTTCCCCATCGGGAAAGATTATCCTCAGGTCATTTGGGTTAGACTGGGCAGCAGCTGACTTTCTCTAAGACATTTTAGTCCATTTTTTTTTTTAAACGAAGCTATCTCTAGTCACTATGCCTTTCTCCATTCTAGAAAGGAGAATACCAGCAACCCCCTCCCCCAAATACTGCAGTAACATAGCAGCTATTCTTTCTTTGGCTTTGGTCTTTCTTGGGGGCAAGGTGGTAGTTCATCTAATTCCTCTAGCCACCTTGCTGGACTATGAGCCTAGGTCTTGAGGCAGCTTCCCCTTCCTGAGTATGACATTTTCCCTGGGAGTCCTGAGCTGTCATATGTTGCATAGGAATTTCCTTTGCATTGAAACACTCCTTTCTGGAGGAAGGAAGAAGGCTCCTTACCACTCAGGAAGTATATAACTCACAAGTCTCACGAAGTTCCTGAATCTTAAAAGATGTGTAAGGCCTCTCTTCAGGGTTATATAAATAATAAACTTCCCAAGAAGAAATTCTCCAAACTACAGGGAAAGCCAGCCTGCACTTTGTGCAGAGGGCTCCCAGGGAGCATGTTTCATAAGCTGTCATCCATGGCAGACCCCCAAAAGGTTTTCTCACATCTATAGTCGGAAACTGATTGAAATTAACACAAGATGTGCCATTAATTGTCTGCTGTGGAAAGATGCCCCACAAGGAGTTTAGCATGTGGTGTTGATGGGAGCTTGGTCTGGTTCACTTTTTTTTGAGAGGCCTTGATCATGTCATTTCCTCTAAACTATGGTCCCTTCAAATTGTGAAGATTGGTGCTTTTGTCTGGCTTTGTTTGTTTGTTTTTATGACACCTGATCTCACTAGGTAACTCAGTCTGGCCTGAACTGTCTGTGTTGTTTGTTTGTTTGTTTGGTTGTTGTTGTTGTTGTTGTTTTATTTTGACACATGATGTGTAACTCAGGCTGGCTTGAACTCTCTGCATAGCCTAGGCTAGCCTCAAATTTAGAATTCTCCCGCCTCCACCTCCTGAGTTCTGGGATTACAGGAATGTGCTGCCACAGCCAGTTTTCACAGTTGGTTTCAAATGACTAATGCAGAAGTTGAGGTTCTGTCCTACGTGTGCCTAAACTCTGAGGCTCTGAAGAAAGATTTATAATTAAAATTTAAGAATAGATATACCTAAGAGTTACTCCTGCTCCTGGAAGTATAGATACTGAATCAGAGACCATGAGAAGGTATCAGGGAGATCTATACTTTGGGGGAGTTGTCAGCTTTATAACAGAGAAACAAGGAGAACAAACGTAGATTTCCTCCCTAGCCCCATAGTATGTCTGCTCTAGGCTGCTCGGCGTTATTTAGTGTAGAGTGTGGGATGTAGACACCAATATTTTTTCTGCGTTTGCTGCAGTGAGGAGACATAAACCTAACAGTCCTAATATTGTTCTGCTACAGGTACAGTTTATGGAGTCTAATAATGAGGGGTGTATAAAACTAAAAATGAGTTACATTCTGCAGAGAATCAGGACTGTAGAAGAAGAAGCAAGGAGAGAGAGAGAGAGAGAGAGAGAGAGAGAGAGAGAGAGAACATGGGACGGTGGTGCTGTTGATATTTGCAAGGTCAGTGAGCTGGCAGCCTTGAGGTTTTGATTTATGACCACATCTGTGTCTCAACCAGTATTCCTGCGATGGGTTGAGGCGACACGCACACCCTGATTAGAAAGCAGCAAGGCTAGCTCTTCCAGAAGGACAGGCAGAAAAAAGAGGATCTAGGATCGATACATACCTCATCACAGGATCAGGAAAGCAGCCGCTAAAGAAGCCTTGAGGGTGAATTGAAAGAGCACAATAAAGGGGATTTGATGGACTTCCTAACCAGGAGCCAGCGACAGCGCAGCTTTCTTTAAACCTGTGTTTTTCAAAATTGCAGACTGAGGCCCATTTGTGCATCATAAAATCAATTCAGTGGGTTATGCCCTGTGTCTAGGAATGGAAAAAACGGAAGGATGGAGGTAGGGAGAGAGGGAAGAGGGAAGGAGGGAGGGAGGAAACCACCATTCAGTGTACAGGATAAGGGTAGCTTGAGAAATTTTTAAAAATTTATATGTATAGTGTATAAACTCGAAGTTGTGAGATAAATGGTTTGTTCTGTGGCAGATTATAAACAGCGAAGTCTGAAAGCCAGTACACTAAACTGATTGCCAGGCAGCCTAGTGACAGAATGGAGCTGTGACTTTTGGCTAATCGCCTTAGTCCCTTGCAGATGAAATAGGGTGAAGTCTCAGGAAGGGGTGCCCTTTTGATTTAACCTTTGTAGAAAATGCTAGGTAAGCACTGATTGGGGAGAGAGGTGGGCAGAGGTCTCTGTGCACCCCAAGATTTCTTCAGGTTGCTAGGAGGTAAAATGGAGATTATAGGTGAAGGAGAAGATCCCTCATTGAGCTACTGCATTGGACAGGAGTTTGCATTTCACTGTTAACTTGTGAAGTCCTGGGAAACTCTGTCTGTCTGGAAGACAGATACTCTAACTGCAGGCTTTCCCCCCAGGGAGCATGGTTCCCAGTGGTTAGCTTTGCATCTAAGGTGCTTGAAACCCGGGTCAACCTCAGTTAGAAATGGAAGTTTCCAAGTCTGTTCATTGTCTACATCCTCTTGTCATGGGTAGTCACTGGAAGTGATCTGAATGAGGCTTAAAATGTAAAGACTTCCTTCCAGGATAACAGCACACTTCACATCAGAACCACAGTCACAACTGCTTGTTAGTAGTGGCCATTTGGGCCGTGTGCTGAAGTGCTCAAAGCATTGTCCTTATCTTACAGGAAAGTCTGCTAGGGCAGGATCTAGGGCTGTAGTAGGTTGATTGATGGTGCCCTCTCCTTCAGAGGTGTATCTCTCAGAGCCTGAAAAATGAATTAAAAAAATAAAGGGCCTTGGCGATATAAGTCACTGAAATATACTAAGATAAAAGCACCCCAGGTTAGGATTATACTCAAAGCCAGTGGTGAGTATCCTTGGAGACAGAGAGGAGAGGAAGCTTGGAATAATGCTACCACAAGGCAAGGGTGGCCACAGTCAACCAAAGCTAGGAGGAGACAAGGGAGGGGTCCCCTAAAGTCTCAGAGGGAGCAAGGCTTTATGTCAGGCTTCTGGTCTTCCAGACTATGAGACAGTACATTTATGGATTTTTTTAGCCAAACATACTGTTATAATTTGTCCAGAATCCTAGAAAACAAATACAAAAACTAAAGAATTATTGAGTTGGACATAGTGGTGCATTCTTGTAATCTCATCATTTGGGAATCTGGAGCAGGAGAAGAGCAAGCTGGAGGCCACTCTGGGCTACATAGTGAGGCTCTATCTTGACAGACAAGCAATGAAGAGTCTGTTGGCGAGCTATCTACTAACTTGGTGTATTGGTTTTAGAGAAAGTCAAACCTTCAGCTAAACCAAGAAAGTAAGAGAGACCTATTTTCAGGGAGGACCTTTCATTATGGAGACCCAGAGGAACTGAGTCTCAATACTGACTCTTCAGTATTGGGACCCAGAGTCAGAAACAGTGTTTTGCTGCTGAGAGCCCAATATTTGCCTACAGTAGAATCAGACAAATGTGATGTCCTCACTGGTGTGTGTGTGTGTGTGTGTGTGTGTGTGTGTGTGCGTGTGTGTGCAAGTCTCCTTAAAGAAAAATGTATTGACATTGTGAAGTACTGAAAGAGATCCTTCTTTGGAAGAAAAATGAACTACAACATTTATCAAATATCAAATGTGTTCATATATGCTGTATTGTCTATTCTCAACCATCGAGAAAAATTACTATTCCTGAATGTTACTTATATAGCACATTCTCATGACTAATGTGCAGAATAGTAGACCTAACCCCAGTTTTGGTCCCAACAACAACATTCAAGTTCTTTCTATGGTGCTATCTTGCCTCCTACAATGGCTCCTCCCTGCCTCCATGACTTTAAAAAAATACATTTTATCGAGATAGAATTTATGTACAAATTTCATATATTTAAAATGTATACATTGGTGTGGTGAGTTTGGCATATGTTTCCATTCGGGAGATCATGACCACATCAAGGTTTGTCATATCAATTTTCCCAAGTTGCTGTAGCATGCTCTTTTGCAAGTTCTTCATCTTACTCCTCCCTACCCTGTGTTCTTCAGGGAACCATCAATCCACTCTCTGTCACTAGAGAGATGAGTTCAAACTTCTATAATTTTATAAGAATAGAATATGAGGTGTGCACTCGGTTTTGTCTGACAGCTTTCGCTCAGCATAATTACTTGGCGATCCATCCACAATTGTATGGGTTTATGCCTCAAGACCTCTTAATGCTGGACAGTCTTCTTGTGTGTGAGTGTACCAATGTGACTATTCACTCATTTGTTGATAGACATTTGGACTATTTCTAACTTCTGGGTTCTTGGGAAAAACTGCCACCACCATCAGTGTACAATTCCTTACATGAAACTCAGCCATCCTTTCTCAGTTTGTATCTGGAATGGCTGGACAATACAGGGATAGGAGTAAGTATACGTGCAATTTTGTAACAAATGACAGTTTGTGAAAGGGCTGTACTCTGTATTTCCAGCCTAAGATCGTTCCTGTTGCTGCGTCTTCATGAACAGCTTGGACAGTTACGTTTCTGTTTGTTTTGTTTGTTTGTTTTTTCATTTCAGATATTCCAGTAGGTATGTAATGGTAACTCATTATGGGCTTAGTTCCAATTCTCCCAATGACTAAGGAATTTTGAGCATAATTTCACATGCTTATGGATGGTACGTACATCATGTTTGGCAAAGCACATTTTCAAATCTTTTGTCCATTTTTAAGTTGAATTTTGAGAGCTGTAATACATTCACGGAATTTTGAGGGTTTGAATAGCTATATTCTACATGAAATACTTTGTCAGATGTGTAGTTTGCAGATGTTTTCTCCTAGTCAGGGAGTTGTCTTCTCAGTAAGTGGGGTGCCTGCTGTGTAAGCATGAGAACCACATCAGGGGACAGTTAATAAAACATGTTCTCCAGGGCAACATTTATATACATCCAACGTCATTTTTCCGGCCCAGTGTTAACTGGACGGCTCGTCGTGTTTGAGTATATATTTCCTGGTGCACATTTTACTCAGTTTTATTTGGATGTAGCAAGAGTGAGCCTGCTGTGTTAGAGGAGAGCCAGTGCATTTAACTTTTGTAAATAGAGTGTAGAAGCTCTGATGACTGATTCTGTCAGTTCACACTCTCACCAGCAAGGCAGGAGAGTTCTGCTTCATTCACACCTTCCTTAACATTGTCACTAGAGACTTTTATTTTAGATATTCTGGTGAGCATAAGTGTAGTTAGTGGTAAATTGTGGTTTAATTTAATTCTGTTTTTTTTTTAACTACAGTTTACTATGGTCAGAAAAATTTGCTGGTATATGCGGAGCCCACTGACTTATTTTAGTAAATATTCTATATGTCCATGATAAAAATGAATATTTTGAAGTGATTAGACACACACACACACACACACACACACACACACACCACACATTCTATAAATGCCAATTAGGTTAATTTTGTTTGAATTTTCTATATTCTTCAAGATTTGTTTATCTTATTCTATCATCTAATAAGCTAGGTTTTGAAAACATTTTGTTAAAAATTTGGAGTTTAATTTTTTCACTTCTGTCAGTTTTTAAAATTAATTAATTTATTTTATGTATATGAGTGTATGTGCCCACAGATATATATAGTGCCCACAGAGGCCAGAAGAAGGCGTTGTGTCATCCAGGACTGGAGTTACAGACCTTGGTGAGAAGCTATGTGGATGCTGGAAATTGAATCCTAGTCCTTTGGGAAAATACTCAAATGCTTTTAACTGCAGAGCCATCCTTCCTCCCTGGGTTTTTGTTTAGTGGTTTTACTTTATGTATTTCAAGGCTATCTTGTTAGGCCATATATTTAAAATGACTGTTTGCTTGGTGAATTGAACCTTCAATCACTATGAAATTTCTTCCTTTTTTTTTTTTTTTTTTTTAGCATGCTTATCGTAAACTCTGACTTGTCTAATATCAATGGGCTTCACTGGTGTTTTTTCTGTTTGTGTCTACATTTGTGGCAGCTTCTGTTTATCATCCAGTGGTGACTGCAATATTTCCTATCCTATTTTTTCTCTTTATAATGCAACCTTGAAACTCTTTTGATTTAATTGTTGAGTCTATATTGTTTCCCCCTTTGAATCTCTCTCTCTCTCTCTCTCTCTCTCTCTCTCTCTCTCTCTCTGTGTGTGTGTGTGTGTGTGTCTGTCTGTCTGTCTTGTGTGCAAAGTATACCACTATAGTCTAGGTATAAAGAAACTAGTACATTTCATCTTTTCTTTTTTTAAAAAAAAACACAATTTTTGGAATTTAGCAGCTCTGTTAAATTCTAAAGTGGCCCACATGAAAAATTGCATAGAAAGATAATCTTAGAAGTTCTGAACAACTGTCCAGTTAGTCACAATATA
The DNA here is from genome assembly GCF_004785775.1 of Grammomys surdaster. Lineage (NCBI taxonomy): Eukaryota > Metazoa > Chordata > Mammalia > Rodentia > Muridae > Grammomys > Grammomys surdaster. The sequence continues at coordinate 11,403,267 of NW_021604588.1, forward strand.
AACTGACAATCATGAGATCTATTCCTGACACCCAGCCCCAGCTGCTGAGGTTCCTTTAGCCTTAAAGTCATCCCTAATCTTCTACCTCTTCCAGCTCAGACTTCAGACACTGCTAGCCAAAGGCACACTCCTCCCATTGTGCCTTTCCAGGTGCCTAATTATCAACATAATTCACTGTCGGTTTATGTCACTGATTTCTGAACAGTCAGTAAAATACAATTTTCTCTTGTTAGTCTTTGTATATCCTTATGTTACAAACAGCATGCTGGCTTTTTATAAGAGAGTCTGATAATTTTGCTTCTCTAATTGGAATATTTGATCTATTCAAATTTAATGCAGTTATGTATATACTCAAACCCACATTTTACTTTTCCTTCTTATTTGTTGTACCTTGTCTGTATTTTTTGGTTCTTTCTTTCTTCTTTTGCTTTCTCTCTGCCGATGATTATATTTGACGCTTGCATCTTTCCCTTGTTAGCGATACACTAGTTACAGATTCTTTTGCAGCCGTTTCCAGCAGTTACACTGCAAACTACAACATGTTCTAGACCTCCTGCTTTAATGTGTAGTTTCAGGCAGTCATTCAGATAACAATCTTTAGGAAGGAGGGCTGACACAGGGCTGGCTGTCCAGCATACACAGGTCGCAGTCTACTGAGTTTTTGAAGGGATTCTATTTTCAAAGAAACTATGAACTTTGGGGTGATATGTGCTCCAATCAAGATACAACCTGCAGAAGCCATTCAGCCTTCAGGGAAGTCCCACTTTCTCTGTGGCAGTAGAAGACAATGAACACAGGCCTCCACAGATCTAGAGACCAAGGGGAGTGGCAGGTAAGAGACTTGCCCTGGTTAGACTAGAATTCCTCTGTTCTGGAGTAGCTGTGTTCACCACTAACGGGATAGCTACATCTTCCTCTCGTTTCGTAGGATGGAAACTTTCCTACCCATCATCCTGGTGAGACCATGAGCAGCTGCATTCAGGCCTGAGAATAAACGTGTTCTGTGTGGGCACAAAGGTTGATGTGGGCAGACTCCTTGGGGGAGTACGCTGTGGCCAAGACTGCTGTGTATTGACAAACTCACTACCCCTTCTCCCTGGACCCAGGAACCTGAGACCTATCATCATTTTTAAGGAAGTAGGACCTTGCTGAGTTCCCTCTGATGTACTATGAACACAAGGGAAGTGGCTTTTTTGGGGGGAAACTCCACCCAGGGAACAGCTTCTGTTTTACTCCTTTTTATCTTGATACTTACAGGTTACTATCTTGAGCCGGTAAGCAAGCCCCCAGTTAAATGCTTCCTTGATAAGAGCTGCCGTGGCCATGGTGTCTCTTCAAAGCAGTAGGACCCTTACTAAGACAGGAAGTGTGGAAGAGTACGACATCTTAAATCTCTAACTCTGATAGCTTTTCTAGGCCTATCACACAATGCTGAACTTTAAAGGTGAAATCTCTAAGTTCCATCTGGGCTGAGTGCCTGATGAATGGGTGATGAGTTCATGGGGGCTTAGAACACCCCAAAGCACATAGCTTATTTTGATGAGCTGTCTTCCTTCCCCAGAGATCTTTGAACACTGAGAAGCAGAAGCCAGTGAGGGAGACTCCAGGAGAACTCAAGAACACTGGGGCCAAGAGGAACCATAGATGCCTAGAAGTCAAGGTTCTGGGAGGGGAGGGAGGGTTGCAGCTCAGTGTAAAGGGAAGACTAGGATGTTCTAAGGCCCTAGTTCAGTCCCCTGTCAGGTGAGAAATGGGGGAGAAAAGTGAGAGTTCTCTGAGATACCTCAGTTGAGCTTCTCTTTTGATTGATAGGGAGACAGGCACGGGCTCAAGACCTTAGTGATTCTTCACACCATTTGGTGACAGAGCTATCATAGAACAGAAGCAAGTCTCCATTCTCAGTCATGGCAGAAGAAAACGGGCATAGATGCTATCATTTTCGCAGGCATTTCTTTTTTCTTATTTCTTCTTCTTATGAGACATCTCTTCTCTGTGTATCCCTGGCCATCCTGAAATCAGGCCAGCCTCGAACTCAGAGACTCAACTCCCTCTGCCTCCCAAGTGCTGGCATAAAAGACATGTGATACCATACTCAGGTTCTTTATCTTTGATTATTAAAATTGCATGTGTTTATTTCTGTGTGGTGAAAGAAGGGTACATACACTACAGATTATAAGCAGAGGTTAGAGGACAACTTGCAGGAGTCAGTTCTGTCTTTCTGCTGTGTGGACTATGGGGATCAAACTCAGGCTGCCTGTCTTGGCCGCAAGCGCCTATACCCCGTGAATCATATCTACAGCCCAATAGCATTTCTTTAGTCCTGTGTATCTTCTTAAAAATTCACTCAAATTTGACAACCTACATCATCCTAAATCATCAGTGCCCCTAATGGAACAGAAATGACTTGTCACAGAGTACAGAGGACTCTTCTGGAAGATGTGTTCTTTTTCTCCCATTGGCATCCTGCCCCTTCCTCCTGGGAGTGTTTCTATCCCTTGGAAATCAATACCTCCATTGTGGATGCAAAATAATTTTAGTAGCAGGGCATGGCCCCTGGTCCTCATTCCTTCTTCCTCTCATTTTACACTTTCTGGCATCTCAACCTCTTATCCAGCCCTGGTCCTGGTGAATCAAGCACACCCTGTAGGTAGATTCATTCCTACTTCCAGGTTCAGGCCAGCAGCAGCACCTCCCAGAAGCCTTTGGTCTTCCCCTGTGTGCTTGTCACCCCTCCCCCACCCCACCAGCCCACAGCACCACACATTCTAGAGACACCAACGTCCATCTCTCAGCACCACGCCTCAGTCCGCCATCATGGAGAGTAGAGCCCAGGATCATGCTGATTGGCATGTAGAACACTCACAGTGACCCACTTACTGGCTTGGGGAGGGACTCCGGAGGTAGCGGGCCTGAACGGTTCTCACGTCAGCTTCATCCTCCTCGTTCGGAACTACCTGCTCCTCCTCTGTGTCACCACCGGTAGCCATGACAGCCTGTCAGCCTCTGTCTGCCTGGCAGGAAAAGGTTGTTTAAGGAATTGGGTTCCATAGGCTTTGTAAGGGGGAGGGGGACGTGTCACCAATGTCACCTTGGTGGACGGAGGATGAGGAGGTTACAGCATGGAATATCCGAGTGGGTAAAGGACCCAAAGGGAAACCAGTAAGATGGAGCCCAGCTGTCATTAGCAGGACACCATGAGGTGGCACAATAGGTAAGAAGTGCCATCTTGACTCCTTTCATGGAGAGTAGCAGGGAAGCAGAGAGGGAAAGCAAAGGTTTATCTTAACTGTAGTGCTGGAGGTTTGTGAAAGGTGGTGGATTCCCCAGACTAAAAAGGATATTTGAAGGCCCCCTTCCAACTGCATTAATGTACACACCTTTTATCTTACTGGAAGGGATAACAGGCCCCCTTCAGTGATATGTATTGACTCTGTGTCAATCAAGGCCTTGGGCTGAGGAGCCACCCCACAGCCTATTAAGTCACAAGAAGTCTCTGATAGCTAGTCCTGGCTATGGCTGTGGCCTGACACTCAGGGCAGACGGCCACCCACTTGAGTCTAAGTCCCAGCTCACCACAGAAGACTTGAGAGGATGAACACTCACCTTGAGCTGGTGTGTCCTCACTAAGGGCCACGGATCCCAAGAAAATGACCAGAAGTTCTGGCTAGAGAGGGACCAAGCTTTCTCCTTTCTGGTGTGCTTCTTCTCTGAGGGACAGCTGTTAACAAGAAACCTTAGCCAGTCTCTAAATTTAGCCTCTGGCCCCATAGGATGGCAGCTCTCTGGGAGGAAGGAATGCAGGCTTCACTTAACCCTTTCCCTTCTGGCTGGTTCTCAGACACTGGTGGTTAGCAGTGGGTTTAGAATAGTCTCACACTGTGGATGGAAGGACCTATAGAAAGTCATCTCCTCCAGCAGGAGGCTGCCTGTTCAAAGCACTTTTTGAAAATAATCCAAATCAGCACATTTGTAACAAACAAACTGAACTTTGCCTCATAGTGTCTTGGAGAAGCCTAGGAAAGGAAAATACCAATTATACAAAACAGGCTGGCCCTCCGCCAGGTGTGAGGAGAGCACCATGTTTTGATTAAAGAGAAGGCATGGCTTTCGACCAGCCTGACATTTTTAATGTCTGAGGACCATACAGTGGGCGAGTTGTACTTCCCCTTCATCTCTCTGCCTCACCATTCATGGCCCTGGCAATGGCCAGTTGCAACTAGGGGTAACATAAAAATTTGGAAGACTTGATAAACTTCAAAGAACCCATGACCCGCCCTATGGTGGAACGTATGACATTCTGCCACCGTCCCTGCAGTCCCCAGTTATCCACAGTACACCCTCTCATCCTCGATGTCCCGAGAATTTGTGTATCCTTCTGTTTACCTGCCTGCATGTTTCCGGTGCCTTCCCGTACACCCTCTCCACACTGTGATCCCTCCCTCACCATACATCTTCCCATCTGCCTCCAGGCTTGTAAATATTTACTAGTTACCCCCTCTGCAACCAGGCACTGTACCTGACTAAGGTAGTCAGTCTCCTAGCCCAAAGTATCCTGACTTCCTAGCTAGATGGAACCGTGCCCAGAGTAGTAGCATCAGAGGTTGGCTGAATGAATGGATGAGCTCACAGTTTATTAGGAGGCATGAGACAGAGACTAAATATAGCTGAAGTGTAAGAGTAGCATTCTTACCCTAGAAGAGACTCAGAGTGCTGCCCTGAATCACAGAAGGAGCAAGTTCTGAGCTGCGAAGCCAGGGAAGGCTTTATGGGAGAAATGATGTAGGAGCAGGCCTTTAAAGGATAAGTTGGATGAAATATAACTGGTATAATAGTGGGGAGGGGCTGCAGAGACCGCAGGGCACAGTTCTGCGCCAGGAAAGAATGAGCCGCAGCTAGGTGTCTAAGAACAGTCAGAGCAGAGGTTACAGACTCCAGAAGATAACGCTTAAAGGGGAGGGGACATTGGAGAATGAATCCTACCACACCTTAAAGGACAATTTAAATTGCAGATGGATGTTTGTTCGTTTCTTAAGGTCTGCAGAGCCAGCAATAGGGCCAGAAGAGAGACCCAGCATCAGAGGATCTGTCTTGAGAAAAATAATCTGACAACGGTGTCCGGAAATGTCGGAACTGGAAAATCATCATATATGGCAAGAGAACGCTATACCATGAGTAAGCAAAGTGTAATAAACGGAAAGCGATAACGTTGTAAGCCAACTAAACTTGGTAGCCAGAAAAGAACGTTGCAAGTAATTTACACAGGGAATTCCTAGTACAAGACAACGCCTGGGAAAGCATCTGTAGTAATCACTTCATCAAAAGTGAGTCTCGCAAGAACACAAAGACCGTCTAGAGACCAGGAAGCCCAAGACCAATAACTTTGTAGAAATATGAACAAACTTGGAAAAGCTAACACCCAGTGTGGCATTATTTATTACCCATTAAATGGAACCCAGTAGTGCTGTATGTATGGATGTAAAAAAAAAAAAACTCTAGGGTATTTTATTAAATAAAAAATATTTAAATGACATAATATCATTCATACATATTCTATTATGTATAAAGTATCTGTGGCAGAGCCTGATCAGATAGTGTCCTGGAGACCTATGCCCTATAGGTATCCTTGGCTGTCCTGGAACTCACTCTGCAGACCAGGCTGACCTCAAACTTACAGAGATCTGCCTTCCCCTGCCTCCTGAGTGCTGGGATAAAAGGTGCTACGGTTCATGACTTACATCTGAAGGTAACACACATCTTAATTGTTTTGGGACTGTGAGATTTCAGGGTTTCCAGGATACAAGACTTTGGTGTTAAAAATGGAGGCAGGAGAGCTAAGACATACCATCGTCTCGGTTTCTCGTGTATTTGCTATTTTCCCAGGCAGAGTACCGACTCTGAACGCAGGGACTTCCTGTGTCCTCCACCACCACATGTCCCAGTGTGGGTGTCAGAGAAGAGAGGAAAGGCAAAGAAAAAGGCGACACTGGGTCTTAACGTGCCTCGGCAAATGTGGACAACACCCTGCTTTTACTAGCTTTTACTTCTGAGATTGCTCCCTTTTTATTACAAGGCAATAACACCCCATCGGTTACGAGAGGTCCACACCTTCTGAGAAGTACAGGACTTTGCACTCCTGCTAAAGAGGGAGAAGGCAGGAAGATGTCTGGCTCCAGGAAGGAAGACTCTTGTTGGGGCCTTTCCTAGAGTAGGTGCAGCAGGCGCCTCACCCCATAGGTGAGCTCACCTGCCTGTCCGTTGACTGGGTGGGGCATGTGGGCCCAGTCTGGCAGCGGTGAACAGGAGGAGAGTCACAGGGACTACAGGCTGAACCAGGCCAGAGGCCGTAGCTTTAGCCAGACAGCCCAGACCTGTCCAGTGCCCTGCCAGTTCCAGACTGGGTTTGTGTCGGAAAAGGAGCAAGACCATGTTGGGGAAGGTGGGATCTGTGCTGTGGATACTCTGTACAAGTGAGTAAGCCCCTCTCTGTCAGCCCCGGGGAATGGGTGAGGCGTATGATCTGGAAGGGAGGCTGTCCTAGCGTCCCTCGCCTCCCATGGTCCCAGTAGCGCTGTGTCCCACTGAGCAGAGCTATACATTCTACTGTTTGGAGAGGCAGTTTCCGGGCCTATTCCTAAATCAAAATGGTCCTCATCTCCATTAGGTCCTAAACAACCCCTGCTGGAACAGGAAACTCAAAGAAATCAAGGCTTGTTCTCAAAAAGCCAGGGTGTGGATCTAGATAGATTTACTGTCTAGGGCAGTGGTTCTCAACCTTCCTAATGTGCTGAGCTTTTAATATGGTCACCATATGCCATGGTGACCCCCAACCATAGAGTGCTGCTTCATAACTGCAAATTTGCTACTGTTATGACTCATAATGTAGATATCTGTGTTTTCAACGATCTTAAGTGACCCCTGTGAAAAGATCATTTCCTCACCAAGGGGGTCACGACCCTCAGGTTGAGAACCACTGGTCTAGTTTTTTTTGTTTGTTTGTTTTTTCCTGTCTCCTTAAAACCAGGAAAAGACACAACTGTAAACATGTCAGCACCTATGTCACCCACAGAAAACTTAAAGAGGGAAAAACTTCCTCAATATCCTGTAGAGAGCCACAAGCTGGAAAGCACACTCCCAAGGGCCAGTGCTTCTTACCTGGCCAGCTGTGAGCACTGACAGCTCTAAAGAAGAGAACATCCCCTTCCCAAATCAGCAGCTGATGGCTCTGTGGCTAAATCGAAACCAAGTGCTACATAGCAAAGCAGTTGTGTTGAGCTGGGCGGGGTGGTGGTGGTGGTGGTGGTGGTGGTGGTGGTGGTGGTGGTGGTGAGGGTGTCTGCACACAGGGACTTGGAGGCTGAGACAAGCTTAGTTCAGAGACCCTAGTTCCATATGTTTGTCCAGTGGCTTGCTTCCAGGATCTGGGAACCACCGGGAGGAAGTGAGAGCTGAACAGGAAGTTCAGGGACCCCGAGGAGCCTGGGAAGCAGAGCCCAAGGGGGCTTTGGTTAGCATGCTGTTTAATACATCCTAGCAAGCCCCAAACCACCTCGGCCACCACCCAGCACAGTTCCTCCAGGTCTCTGGGTTTCCTCTCCAGCCTACCTCTGAACCTTGGCTTTGGAGTGAAGGACAACGTGCTTGATCATTTCAAGGCTTTGAGGGAGAGATAATCAGCATAGCTGGTTCAAGTTCTATGGGCAGGTCCATTTTCCTGAGGCAGATGCCCCCTGCCTTCGTCATCAGCCTAGATGGTCTGTCCACTCACTACTTCATCTACCCAGCTCCTCAGTGGGCACATGTTTTATGTGGGTGTCCTAGGGATGAGAAGCTTGAATTCAACAACCTCAGACATCATATCTAAAAGGAAGATTATCTGAAAGGAGGATGCTTACCTCAGGGGAGGGAGGCTGGAAGGACATGGCCACTCTCCCCTACTCAGCTCAGGGATTCTGTGACCCTCTCCTGAGCTAGGACTTTTCTCCATGCCCGTGTGTGTGTGTGTGTGTGTGTGTGTGTGTGTGACACATGCACGCCCACAAACATGCACATGCACACCAGTGTAACCCTGTGTTCTGCAGCCTGGTACTAACATATGTATGCATAAAAGAAGTAATACTGGCTCTCAGGAAAATACCAAAAACTGAGAACACAGTCACTTGCCCAGCTTAGAATGAGAAATGTCCTTAATTCTGAACTGCCTGGAGCAGGCTGGTGGCCTTCTCCTGGAGTGTGAGGCATGTGACCTCTGGGTGAACCCAACCAGCAGAACTAGTGGGGGTTGGGAGCACGGTGTGTGTGTGTGTGTCCTGACACACTGATAAAGTGGGGCTTTACCCTCTCCTTTCCCCTTCTCCCCTGCCAGCTCTGCTCAGGACCACATGCCCACCATCTTTCTTTCCTCCCTGGCTCTCTCTGTTCTAAGAGGAAGGGCTGGAATGCTGGGGCAGAGGAAGCCACTCTGTCAAGTGGTGGCATAGTCATTGCCAATCCTGGGCACCATCACAGATCAAACCAAAAAGCCACTGGGCAGTGCTCTCCCCTGGGCCTCAAGGGCAGGCATCATGTTCTGCTTTGTATGAGGGGGAGCCTAGGCAGGAATCACAGAGGGTCCCCTTCCCTACCTGACTGTGCCCATCATAGATTGTGCTGATGTTTGAGAGACACTGAGCTGATGAGGTAGCCCAGGCTCGCTGAACTCTGGGGAAGTGGAAGGTATTATATAAGATTATACAGAGGTGGTATAATTTGGCACCTTAGAATTTTTTTTAGATTTATTTTACTTTACTGCATATGAATGTTTTTGCTAGCATGCATGCATGTGTACCACATGCATGGCTGTTGGATCCCTAGAACTGGGGCTATGAATGGCTGTGAACCACCACGGAGGTGCTGGTACTCTAACTTGAGTCCTCTGCAAGAGCAACGGGTGCTCTCAACCCCAGCCCCAGAGTTATTTTTAATGACAAGAGAGGCTGAGACAATGACTCAGTAGATCAGAGTGCTTGCTTGTGAAGACTAGAGGACCTGAGTTCAAATCCTTAGCACCCACATTAAAAAAAAAAAATTCGGATAGCTATGTGTGCCAAACTCCAGTCCCGAGGGGCAGAGACAGGCAGAACTTAATGGACAGCCAGCCTGGCTGAGACAGGGAGATTCAGATTCAGTAAGTGATTCCAAAAAGTGAAGTCAAGAGAGATGGAGAAGACATTTAATATCCTCCTCTGGCCTCTACACACACACACACACACACACACACACACACACACACACACCCCTAAAGCTGGTCTGCTTTCATTATCATAGTTGCCGTTTCTAAATGGAGTAATTGACATAACACAGTTTCCTAGCAGGCAGATGCCCCGCCTATTTTAAAGCTCTCACACTGAGGGCCTCTTCCATCTGACTGGAACACGGGCAAATTCACCTCAGGAAAGCTCGATGCCGCGGTCTGTAAAACCAAGAGGCTAATTTACAATGCATCCAGTGCCCACTGTACATGTCACGAGTTTCTACAGGCAAAGACCTTAGACCTGAGCCCTGTGTGGGACACTCAATGAACACTGGTATTATTGCTGCTATTATTAGAGTGAGCAAATGCAAGCCCCAGAAGTCAATGACACACTAGTGACCCATCATCTAACAGCTCTGACATGACCAAAATGAGCCAGGAAATGACACGGAAGTCATTGTGGACAAGTCCCAATTATCACCCAAACAGCCAACGCGGGCCTGCCTGCCCCCCTCAAAGGCTTCGAGAAAAACCCTCCAGTTTATGCACAAAATCAAGGCTTTTTCAGTCAAGGAAAATTTCACCCACTAAAGCTCCTGAAAGACGAAGAGATGTATAAAAAGAATTCCACCAGGAAAGTTCCAGAGGGAGAAGCCATGAGCCAGGAGCCCAAACCTGACAATATAAAAACACAGGCATGCACATGTGCATGTGTGTGCACACACACACACACAAACAGATACATTGACATACATGGACACACACAGAGACACAAACACACAGACAAACAGATAAACACACATGTACCCAGACAACCCCCCACAGACAGACACACAGACACTAACATACATAGATGCAAACATACACCACACACAGCCACACACTCTCACACACACATCATGCTGACACATACACAAATACTCACAGACACACTCAACACACACACACACACATGAACACACACAGACAAGCACACAATACAGACACACTCAGATATACCCCACACTCATACAGATACACTCCATACAGACACGCATACAGATACCCGGACACAGGCACACTAACACACACAGACCCACATATAGACCACATACACAGGCAAATACACCACACACATAAAGACACACATAGACATATACACTGACAGAGACATACGCACACAGACACATACCAAGACATATACACGGACCACATATACACAGATACACAAATGCACCCATCAACAGACATACACACACACACACACACACACACACACAGACTACACAGACAGACACGCACACACACCTTTTTAGAAATACAGGAAATTTCTTTGTCACTTCTATGCTAAATTAGGAAAACGCTATTTTTCATAGAGAAATAAAGAATCTACCATTGCAAAGTGTCATACTAGGTGAGAAAAAAATAATATTT
>NW_021604588.1:11414308-11451311 GCF_004785775.1 Grammomys surdaster
CAATACCCCCCTGTGGTGCTGGGCCACAGTGGGATTTTAGGAAGTCTATTTTCAAGTTGTTGGTCTGTTGAGGCTGTTCTCCATGTTAGAATCTTTAGGGGCGGTCATCAGCAGACACACAGTCCCCAGCAGGGTGAGCTTTCCTAAAAGTTCTGCTCACCACTTGCCTCTGTGAAGTCGGCTTCACAGGCTGGGGACTCCCTGGTGTCTGCTCTGTGGGGGGCTCAGAGTCTAAGCTCTGTACAGTTCCCTGTCGCAGGCTGGGCAGTGAGGAGGCACAGCCTCAGGATGGATGTTATCTATCAGATAACAGTCAAATCTGGGAATGCCCTTCTTGTGTTCAGAAACTCTCGATCTCAAGAAGATGCATTTGGACCAGAGCCAGGGTGGTGAAGTGCAAGCCCAGTCCTGTTCTTCCCCCCTGCTCATGGCCCTGGGTATAATCCTTAAGGTCCACTTCCCACCTGAAGCCTAGGCATCACCAGCTGGCACAAGGCAGAAGCCAGCGCTCATAGATGAAGCACAATGCTGCCTGTCAGAGATGCAGTTGGAATTACAATGCCCCAGCTAACATCAGTGTCAGCCCCAGAGGGGAAACAATGTGAGGACTGGCCAGCCTAAGAGGGATGTGTTCCAAGGTGGATCGTGATGGCCATCAACCCTGGTTCATTTACATCCACTAGGTTCCTTCCTATTTTCTGAATCAGAATCCAGACAAACTGTGTGCTTCTCTGTTGAAAAATCACCCACATGGCTTTGAGAAGCAGCCTGGGATTACACTTACAAAGTGCAGTGTCACGGGTACTTTTCACCAATGCCCTGCTACCCTGAGTGTGAATTTACTCTCACTTTTGCAGCATCTGACATCAAAGCCAGCTACCTGTATCCTTACACTCCAATGTGCACACAGGGAACCTGGGGCCTTATCAGATGCCTACTGATGGAAGGTCAAGGGTGGGGTATGGACTTCTGCATTTCTAAACACCTCCCAAGTGGGGGTTGGGTGGGAAGCTGTTCACGGACCACAGTTTGAGACGTGAAACCTTTCAGGTCCCAGCCCAGGGCGCCAAGAAAACGAGTTGTGATGTTTATTATGCTGTTGGTCACCAGAAGGCCAGTGAGCCTGGCCCTGTGCATGCCCCTACCCTTGGCAGTGTGCCATCCTGCTAATCTCTCCCTCCTTCCTAAGAGGATGAAGATGTGGTTCAAGCCGCATACTCTCCTGCTTTCCTCCATGGGGCCTCGGCCTCTCACGGTGTTCTATCCTCATCCTCCTCTGCTGTCCACTGTCAGGGCTCCCGACACTCAGTTCTGCCAGCATCCTTCTGTGGCTGTATCTGCACTGAAAGCTTGCACTGTCCTTTGCTCCTAGCTAACCTCGAAACTCCAAAATGCTTGTCTTGAACCCTGCTTCTCTACAAGCCAGAGTCCCATAAGACCAATAGATAACTTTTCAACTCATTTAAGTTGAAAAGACTAAAGACTTCCAACTCACAGGCTATAGCCTGACTCATGTGGAGGGCTTCTAGCCTAAGTCCTCGGTGACCTCTCTGTGCCAATATCTGATGCTCTGTCCATCTGGGAACAGAAAGCAAAGACCTAGCAGTGATCTACTTACGTTTTCTATTGCAGTGTGAAAAGCCATTTCAAATTTACTGCTTATTCAAAATTACAATATTAATATTTAGTTTGCTCAAAGATCTGGAGTTGAGGGGGTCTTAGCAAGTCTGCGATGTGTAGCTTAGCTGGGGTGACTTTGCTGGGGGTGGAAAACCTCTTCTCGTGGCGGTACTGTCTGCAGCAGGCAAGCGGGTGCTGGCTCTGACTTTGCTCCCCATGGCCTTCCACAGTATACAGCCTTAGCTCCCTCCAAGAGCAAACCCCTAGAGTCAGAAAGTGTGAGTGTCCAGTCCCAAAATGGAGCCCACAGCAAATCTGCTGCACTCTATTGTTCAGGGAGTCATAGGCTGCCCCTGAAGGGAAGCGTGAGGAGCCCTGTTTCTTTTTCTTGTTGCTGTGTATCCCAGGCTGACCTGGAACATTGATCTCTGTCCCCGAATGCTGGCTGGGACCATAGACAAGTGCCACCACCTGGGAAATAGTTTTCTTTATTTTCTCCTCTCACTTACCCTCCCTCCCTCCCTTCTTTTTTTCCTTCTTCCCTCCCTCCCTCCTTCTCCTCTCCTCCCTCCCTTTCTCTTTCTTTTGTGGTTATGGAGGGTCTTGTGAATGCTAACAAGTGTTCTACCACTAAGCTACTCCTTCAGCCAAATCTTGATTCTTTCTTCTTTCGGTTTTTTTTTTCTTTTTTCTTTTTCCAGACAATGTTTCAATGTGTAGCCCCCAGCTATCCTGGAACTCTTTCTCTCCGTAGACCAGGCTGGCCTTGAACTTTAGAGATCCGCCTGTCTCTGCCTCTCAAGTGCTGGGATTAAAGGTGTTCTCCACTCTTGCCACGCCTCAAACTTTGATTTTTGATGAGAATAGTTTCAAAGAATGGTGGGCCTATCATAACTTGCCAAGTCACCGTTGATGGCCCCGGCTTTCTTACCTAAAGCCAGGTCAGCCTTCTATGCTGATGAGACTAGCTGTCTTCCACCACGGCTTTAATCTGCTCATTCTGCCTGACCTCTTGTTGTCATAGTCTCTCGGGCTTAGACTCAACTCATGCTCATGTCAGCGGTGTAATCCTAGAGTTGCTTTAGAGGGAAGTACTGCTGGGGTGGCCGTAGGTAATCTTGCTGAAAGGGAGCCAAGCAGCAGGTCTGTCCTGCCTTCATGGACCTAGTATTCTGTTGTCCATGGGCCTTTGAGTTTTATCTGGTGTGTGTGTGTGTGTGTGTGTGTGTGTGTCCCTTTGGTCCTGTTGCTACACCCTGCCTGTTTCTCCAACCCTTGCCCACTTCCCACACATCCCCTCTTTTTCCGTTTCTTTTTCTTGGTGCTGCTTATCCTCCAGCCTCTGCTCAAGACAATGCCTCTGCTCCTGAGGGCTTGCTCCGTTCTCTCACCTTGTGTGGTATGTGTGGGGGAGGGGGCCCTTGTTACCCTGGTGGTTTCACATTTGTTCTGAGATTATTTATTTATTGTCATCTGACTCATCCAGAGGACAGAACTCTGAGAGAGCAGAACTATGCCACCATTGGTCTTCTCCCTTCTGGCAGGGAGCCCGGAGCCCTGCTGGGTGGTGTTAATGAATGCATGCCTGCCCTCTTGCCCCTTTCCAGGCAACAAGCCTGCTAGCCTTCACTGTCTCCTGTGCCTCTCCAAGCTTGGCTTTCCTAAGTTCACTCTGTCCTCTCCACAACTGACTTTACCTGTCTGATGTATGAGATGGACTAGCTGGCTCGTCTGGCAGCTGAAGAGTGCCTGGGGTCTGTCCCTCCCTCAGCACCTACACTTTAGCAGGAGTCTCACCCCTCCACCCAGGGTAGGAATTCTGGTTTCAGACACATGGTTTACAGAGACATTGGACTTGGAGGTGAGGGCAATGGCCCTCAAGCTATCTTGCATTGGCAACACTCAACTCTGTTCCCCTGCTGTCTTCTCCCTGCCTGCAGGGCCATGTTCCCAGCTCCCTTTGCCCTCAGAGCAGCCCCATGCCCAGGGCTCCAACTACTTACTACCTGTGGAAACGGCTTCCCTCTGAGATGCCCCCTCTTTGCCACCCACTGACCTTTGGGCCACTTCCTTGTCTTCTGCGCTGGTGAGTCAGGCATGCCACAGACATCTGACGCGCGGCAGGCACAGACACGATTTTAGACAGACACTTCCGGTTAGGACAGTCACCCAGGACACTGGAGAAGTATAAAGTGTGGCTTGGTGTCCCAGAGCTCGCTGTCCTTCACTTGCCCACCAGCTTGCAAATACGTGCCCTTCGAGGGAACACACTGTGAATGAGCTTTATCCTATGATGTGACCCGTTCCCAGTGTTACTGCTCCTTCCCGAGATGCTCTACTTCCTCTGGTCTCTCCTCTATCTTCAATCTCTTTCTTTCTAGAAGCTTATTTTCTGTAACCTGTAGGCTTCCCAAGCTGCTCCATCCTGTCTGATGGGGACTAGAGAAACCTTCTCCAGCATCTTTGTCTGGCTTCCACTCCCTCATCATACCCTGTCTGGTAAGCTCCCAGACACAGTAGGTTGGTTGCCTGTGAGCCTCCACCTCTTGGCTTTGCAGCTGGAACAGCTTGGCAGACCATTAGGGGTGGGGTGGGGACTTAAACGAATGTACCAGAAGGCACATTCTTTGACTGTGTCTTTGACACCCAGAGTCCAAAGATAGCTGTTATTGATACTGTCTTTCTTCGTTGTTGTCTATTAGAATTCACCCTGTGTCTGTGGTCATGTGGGATTGTGGGCTCTGAAGAGACAACCCCTGCCCCCTGCCTCTTTCTCTGATGCACACAAATTCAACACAGTGAATGCCATCCCTTGAGGGCTATATCCAATTTCACCCCCTCGATAACCTTTTCTGTTAAAATCCTTTTCCTGATTGCTCCCTCCCCCCATCTCTCTCTTCTCACACTCACTCCTAATACTCTATTAGGCTCCATTAGGGTACTGGTTGACACTGACATCTACCTGCTTCTTATTAGGGATTATGCCACAAGCCACTCAATCAACAAAGTCCTAATTAGTACCCAGCCAAGAGGCAGGTCTCTTGGGCACTGAGCCAGTGAGTGACACTTACTAGAATAGTTGGAAGCAGGGAGTCCTCTTAAAGAACACCAGCTGATAAAAGAAGGAGCCTATGCACTGAGACTCATGTCAACATTCGGATTATACTCAGGAAGGTAGACCAATAAGGACTGGCTGTGGGAAGGCGGGAGGTGGGGGGTGGAGGTGGGCTCCAGAGGCTATAGACTATGAACAAACCCTGAAAGTTCTGCTAGGCCTGGCACCGGTCTAGAGTTTTAGAAAACATGTATTGAGTTGACCTGAATTTATAGGTTCCTAAAGATCTATGTTGACCTGACAGTTCAACAAGTGTGGATAGATTTCTTTAAAAGCTTCCCTGTAGCTCTGGTTTCTCCATTCTTTGTCCCAAGCTGAGCACAGGGCTGCTCTATCTAGGAAGGAGGACAAACCTACGTGCCCATAGGAATTGCCACCTTCTCCTTAGAGACATGCTCACTCTCCTCACCAGAAAGTGTCTGCCGGACCCAGGCTGAGTCCCTTCTGGCCTTCAGCATCTCCTCCCTAAACAAGGATATGTGGTTTGTCTGAGCAAATGGATTTTTCTAAGTGGCCATGTTCCTGCCAGTTTCCCCAGGGCTCCCATAATGTGCTATGAGCGCCTCAGGCAGCCAGCTCCACGAAGCATTTCATTATCTTCCTGGGATGTATTACTTTCTGTTTTTGCTCTCAGGAGACAGCTTGTTATCTTCTTAACAAACCTTAATTATTTACAAGCAATCATTGAGGCCTCAAGCTGGGTCTCCACACCCTAGCTCCGCAGGGGGCTTAAATGACCCCTCTCATTACTACTTAGGGCTTCTTGCTGGCCAGGCTTCCCTTCTTCTGTAAGGGTTCACTGAGTCCTTTATTTTATATTCAGGCAGTTTCTTTTCCTTTAAATATATGCCTTTTTAATTTCTATTAATATCCATTTCAAAAACCCTGAATGGTAGCGTGAATTGACATTGTGTAAGGCTAAAGGTCCCACCCTGGCCAGTGGCTTTTTGCATGGTGGGCAAGATCTACCGCCGGGGTATGTCCCTAGTCATATGTGGGGACACCAAGTGTCTTGAATTACCCACCTACCCTTCTTATGTGAAAATTATCTCTGACTCTGCCAGGCTGTCAAAGAACACCTATCAGAGCTTTGCTGGTGCCTTGGGGGCCTTGGCTGAGCCCTGGGGATCTGAAGTGAAGGCAATCCCAGACAGTGGGGAATTCTTACAGTGCTTGTAAACTCCAGGCTGCTTTGGCAGCCTTCCTGTGTACCTCCTGAGAACTACAGGTACTCGCCTGTAGCAGGTAACACAAAAGGCAACATCTGCTTGGGAGACTTAAAATGGTGGCTGTTTCCAAACAAGCTGCTATGACACAGGAAGATTTTTGTGATCCAACCCCCACTTGCAGATAAAAACACTTTCTTTTTCCTGTCAATTTGGATGCCCCCAGGGGTTAACACATCAATGTATCATTAGTTCTAAAACCCTAGAACAACTGTGTTAGCCTCTGTCAGTGTAACAAAACAGCTGGGAAAAAACCCTACTTAAAGGGAAGGAAAAATTTATTTTGGTTCAAGGTTTTTAATCCATTGCCTCTGGGCTCAAAATAAGGCAGAGGGTGGGTACTCACACAGCAAAGTGGCTGACATCAAATTAGATGACAGGATGGAGGAAAGGAGAAAAGGAGGGAAGAAAAGAAGAAACAGGGCAAGAGGGACAAGCTATCATCTTCAGAAACATGGCCTCAAGGACACACACTCCCACCTTCAACATTTCCTGCCATCTCCCAGTAGCCCATCAAATGATGGCCCTATCAATACAGTAATCAGTCCATCAATGAGGTCAGAGCCCTCCTGTCCAATATCTTCCCCAAGGTCTCACCTCTGAGCACGGCTGCATTGGACACCAAGCTTTCAATGTGCGAGTCTATGGGGGACATTTCAAATCTGACCAATGAGAGCAACTTTCTGTACCAGGGAGGAGCTTTCCTTGAGCTTTGAGGGGGGAAAGGCAAGCAGAAGAGTAAGGAGGGAAGGAAGCAAACTTCTGGAAGCAGGAATCGGTGAGGAGCTGTGGCTTTGTGGGAATTGAAAGGGTGATATTAATGTCAAGGAGGGGTTGAGGCTTCTAGAAATGACTTCTTTCCCCATATTCTAGTCAAGGGTTAGATGTCTTACCTGCCTTTTTTTGTTTAATTCCTTAGCAGGGATACAAAGACCCATAGAGATAAAAGATTGAAGAACCAATAAGTGTAAGATCAACAGGAAGGACAGAAAGGGACAGGGCTTATTAAGTTATGACGAAGCCAGTCAGGTATTTTATTGCTGTTATGTCAGAATGGGAGAACTCTGACTGTATCAGCAGAAAGGATTGAAGTTGGTTAGGATGGATGCCCAAATGTCCCGAAACACAGGAGAGCATCCCATCACGGAACATGTAAGCACGCCCCAGGGCACACAGTCAGTCTTTCAAAACCCCTCTCAGGACTCAGCTAACATCCGAATTGTTCTGCGCACTAGTCAATGGGTTTCGGTTTTTTTTTTTTATTCTTTGTGAGCCTTCCTTCATTTCTCTCTTGCCTCATAAATCTATTAGCACACCATGATTTTAACTCGCTGTTAGAGTGATTGCTAAAACGCATCCATTCTTTAGCGGTTACTCCTGCTTTCTGTTGGCTAACCTGTGAGGGTGAGTGGTTGTCTCTCCTGATTAACTTCTAACTAAGATGCATCTCAACAGCAGAATATGAGACGACAAAGTACAAGTGGCTCAATAAGGGGAAGGATATATAATGGTGACGATCACTCAGGGAGTTCTGGCTCTGAGTTGGGAGCCATTAAACAAAGGTCACATCACTTACTGCTCACAAGACCTGCTTTTCAGCTGAGGGCTCCGGTGCAGGCAGCTCTGGTAAACCACTTGGAGTTTCACACTGGGTGGATGATGGAGTTCTAACTGAGGCATTATTACAATAAGGCATTTGGGATCTGTGCATTTAAGCCTCCGCCTGCTGCTTCCTAGAGTGGACCCAGTGAGCTGTGCTGTGGGAGCAGTAGTGAATGAACAGGAGGAATCACAGCGGTGTTTCTGACTTTAAAAGAGGGAGTCGGGAGAGGAAAGGGGCAGGTAGAGGGAATGTTTTCTCTTGCTGGGGAGGGGGTGCATGGAGCCCCTGATCTAGCCAGGGTAGCCCTTTCTGATTGCCAGGCTTCAGCTCTGATAAGGATGTGGAATACCTACCTCAGAGGTGTAGGGTGTTCTCCAACAGCAGGCTTGGTTCCCAGGCACTCTCCAGGCCTGGTTCTTCTCCTATAAAAATCTCAACTACTTCTGCTGGGAAGTAGTCTACTTGGAGTTTGATTAAGAGGATTGCAAGGCAGCAGAGAGATGGCTTAGCTGTTAAGAATGCTGTCTGCTAAGAAAAATCAGAGAGAGAAAGAGACAGATGAATGCTAGTACAAGAATTGGTTTGCAGCCTCTCCAAGGTTGTCAACCCTATTTCCTTCCATCTTGGGACCATTATTTGGGTTCTTTTTGCTTTTTTCTGCTGGTTCCTGGCCTTCAAATAGGTGGACTAACTCTGTGAAACAACAGATAAATAATTTGGTAGCAAAACCCACTCAGATACATTATCATAAGTTAGCTGTGGAGGACCACGAGACTCAAGATGAGGTTGTTACTTTATACAGGGTGTTCCCAAAACTCATCTCCACCCAACCTAAAAGAGGGTATTTCCACCCCTAGAACAGGCAGAGAGGGGCCACCCAGAACCCCCTCTGACAGGCGATCTGAATTCTTGCTTAGGCTGGGAGGCTAAGCACTGCAAGGGAATATAAATATAAGATAAAAATATCTCTCTGGGTTCTGAGGGACAAGCCTGACTGCATAGGGGTTGATGTCAAAAGTATCCCCTCTCCAGGAAAAAGACATCGGGACGGGTATGGCCCTCATGCCTCACTGGACAACGACAGGGGGATGGGAGCCATTACAAGGTCCCCTTCAAATACTGGAGATCAGGCCTCTATCCCCGCCTTCACAAGTTTAGAATCGCCACAGCCCTTCTATACTTAGAGAAGGGAGGAGATGTCAGGGGCAGCCCTGCTTACACACTGTAGGCCTAAAATCAGCCATAGGCCTAAAATCAGCAATAGGCCTGTCATACATGTATACTAACACCAAGTCTTGGGTCTCAGTGGAAAAACATTGAGACAGATGGCTATAAGCTAATGTCAACAGGCAGCTTTTGTGGAAATTTATCAGCCTGAGTAGTCATAGACCTTGTAAATAGGTAGCCTTGGCAGACAATACCAACTTAGATAAGGACAAGCGAGTCATAGGCAGAGTCATAGTGACTTGTCCCCTGAACCTTCACCCAGCCGATACCCGGTTCTGAAGATATCTGTATTCCCCCTCAACACCCACACTCCAGTGTCATTCCCTTCCCCACATCCTGCCTTTCTGTGTTTATAACCCCTGTGTGAATTAATTACGATTTGAGAAAAAAAATTTATAAAATTAGATACTTTCTGTAAACTATAGATTAGACATTGTATAGCTGTCAGCCCAAGAACGCTTTCTTTTGTATTTCTCAATGCTGTCTCTTTGTAAGTCTTTGCATTTTCTTTTAATTGTTCACATTTTCCAAAAAGCCAATATATTATTCCAATTGAATAGAAATCAAATATTGTTAAAGATCCAATATATATTTAGATAGTACAATTGATTTATCAAGACAACTGTATCTAATGTAACTTTTAAGAAATATAGACCAGCATGCTCTCCATAAAGGAATAAAAACAACAAAAAAAATAAGAATGCTGCCTGCTCTCCCACAGGACTTGAGTTCAAATCCTACCACCCACATAGGGTGGTTCACAATGGCCTATAATGCTAGCTTCAGGGGATCCAACACCTAGTCTATGTGGGCATGTATTCTTGTGCACAGTACCCCTGTGACACACAGAAAGAACTAAGAACATGTAGGAGCTTAGTCTGTGTCCATAAACCCTGTCCCAGTAAGAAGAAGGCTCCATGCATTTTTATCTTACCTTGGTAGACATACATTAAATACTTGACCAGGGACTGAAGAAAGGATGTAAGAGTTTCATTTACAAGGAAAGGGGTAGAAGACATGGACTCTGTTGGCAGTCAGGACAAACACCATCCCTGCCATCTCTGGCCCAGTGGACAATGTGATCCTTGCGCTGACCCTTGGGTAGCTGCTCTGGACTGTCAACTATGTCTACATAGAACACATTGCTTAACCCCTCCAAGGTACATGTTAAGACGTGTGAAGACTGAGCCTCAATTTTGTAGTCTGAAAACTAGGGCTAACATCAAGGAGAGAATGGGAATACGTGGAAAAAGACCCGCGCCATTGAGTTGTCGTTAATGTAAGAGAGGCCGATAGGAATTGGGGATTACCAACTCCGTGTATTGGCTTGCTCTCCTCTCCCTGATCGATGGCCTTCTATCTGGTACCTGTTCCTTAGTCATGAGTGAGTGGGTAACTGAATTCGGAAGGAATGGCTTGATGAGTTGGTTCTCTTTGATTTGGTGGCGAGAAGGGACTGCACTACCTGAACTCCACCAGTGGCAGCCATTGTAACAGGCCACTCATGTATGACAGGAAAGAATATTTATTCAGGCCACGGAGAGGCCGGAGAATGGTCACCTTGAGGACAAGGCTCCAGGGAAATGGGTCTAGGCAAGAGGTGAGGTGAAGATCAGTGCAGCTGCCATGACTATGAAGAGGCATCCAGGGAACAGCATACAGTCATGCTCTCTGAACAGGATATAAGCTGCAGCTGGGACCTCGTGGATGGAATCAGAGGCCCTTTCCAGAAACCAGCCTCCTGGAGAAGGATACCTTGCTAGTAATGACAATAAATGTTTTCTGATTAGCGAAGCTGGTGGAGAGACTTCTGGTGACATGGAGTAGCATTTGGTGACCCATGGCCATGTAGGAGAAAGCCCAGGAGCAGGCTTCTGATGCCCAGGAAGACCGTATTTGGATGACTTCAGAGTGGCATCTGGCACTAGGGCACTGGTGTTGCCTGCTCCAACTATCTCAGGAATTTACAAATGCTGAGGAGAAGTGTGGCTTTTGGAAGCTGATTTTTTTATTCCCTCC
Source organism: Grammomys surdaster (assembly GCF_004785775.1). Classification (NCBI taxonomy): domain Eukaryota; kingdom Metazoa; phylum Chordata; class Mammalia; order Rodentia; family Muridae; genus Grammomys; species Grammomys surdaster. Next base: position 11,425,119 of record NW_021604588.1, read on the forward strand.
CCCAGTACCTATGTCTCTGATTTCACAAAGAAGCCCCAGGAGCTCTGGTCACTCAGCTTCCTTGCTGGGCAGTGCCCACTCTGTAAAGGCAGTTGGCTTTCACTGCACATCAGAGCACACATAGCTCCATTCCTAGGAATTTGCATTTTCAAAAGAATCTTGTGTTCTTGTTTTATTTCTGTTACTCTAACTGATAGCCTGACAAAAAAACAACAAAGGAAGGGCTACAGTACCAAGTTCCATCTCATCATTTTGGAGAAGTCTCTGTGTAGCCCTGGCTGTCCTGGAACTCACTCTGTAGACCAGGCTGGCCTCGAACTCAGAAATCTGCCTGCCTCTGCCTCCCAAGTGCTGGGATTAAAGGCGTGCGCCACCACTGCCCGGCTATCCATTAACATTTGTTAAGTAAGTAAATATATAAATCATGGTTACAACAGAAAGACATTTACCAAAAGCTTTCTGTGCTTGGTATGAAGTAAAACTTCATCTCCCCAGTAACTGGGGCTTAGAGCAGTCTGCACAGCTGACGGTCGGACAGCTGAGATTGAGAGCGGGGTAGCCACCAAAGGCAGGTAACTTCTTCAGGACGACAGCGGACCAAGGCACTTGACTTCCTCCCTGTCCTGGTCTTCGAGACTGCTGCTAGCGTGCCCTGACATGGTGGCTGCTGTGGAAACCTTCACGTGGCCACAGAACTCCTCTGAGCATTCCTGCAATGGTCCGAAGACAGAGCGTGGGTGTGTGCGCGCACGCCATTTATTTTCTTCTTTCTTTCCAGTCTGGGTGGCAGCTGATGCTCTTACTGTGGAAACTACACAGGACGTTCTTCGGGCTGCCCGAGGAGGGAGTGTCACCCTCCCATGCACCTACAGCACCTCTGTTTCAGACCGAGAGGGATTCATTCAGTGGTCTAAGCTCCTCAGAAGTCAAACGGTAAGACTCCAGGGTGAATGGGACATCATGGCTCATGATCGTCTCCTGACTCTGATCTCTTGACAGGCATAAACTTAAAACTTTCTCTGCGTCACTTCCTCTTTCCTCTCTCCAGGTTGAGGTTCAAACCCAGGGCCTTGTGATCTGATCTTGCATTCTAGTGCTGAGCTGTGGACTCCATATCTTATTTTAAAAAATATTTTATGAAAACATATATATGCATATGTATAGACATACACATCATTGCATATACATCATTGGTTTGTTTCCTATATTTTGTTGCCACAATAAACACAAAGATTATTATATATGATATATATGTGTGTGTGTGTGTGTGTGTGTATATATATATATATATGATAGATTATTAAAACTGGAACCTACTTGCCTAACATTCACAAGGTCCTGAAATGAATGAATGAATGAATGAAACTTCTTGGTTAATTTCATTAGATATCTTACCAGTCTTCATTTTTACCTAAATTAGATAATGTTCACCGCTTTCTCAGCGTATGCTCAAACTGTCTGATAACCAGTGATTTGATAAGTGAAAAATGTATCTCATTAGGGATCAAAAGCACATCTGTGTAACTATTCATGGAGCCTCCATCTGTACATTTAAGTCAGGACTTCTTTTAAAATGCTAACATGCTCCACAGAGGTGGTAGAGGGCCTGCATACTGGGAGGAGGGGCAGGGGGCGGGGTCTCAGGGCAGGGGGTGGGGTCTCAGGGCAGGGGGCGGGTAGGGGTGGGGTAATAGCCAAAAAGAGCTCCAGTTTGATTCCAGCACCCACATCCCCCAAAATTCTTTTTAAAATAAAATTGATTTATTCTAATGAATTTACAAACAAAGCCATCACATGGCTAGTTTAAATCCCCGTCTCAAACTCTTCACATCTCAGTGAACTTGTATACAGTTAACATGGTCATACAGAAGCCATGAACTTGGCTTAAGGTCTTACACTTTAACTATCAGTTACATTTGTATTTTTTAAAATTATCTTAGTTAGGATTCTATTGCTCTGATAAAACACCATTACCAAAAAGAAATTTTAGAGAGGAAAGGTTTATCTTGTTTACACTTCTGCACTGCAGGCCATTGTCAAAGGAAGTCAGGGCAGTGACTTCAGACAGGAACCTGGGTGCAGGGACTGAAGGGGAGGCTGTGGAGAGCTGCTTGCTGTTTGCTCTCCTGGCTTGCTCAGCCTGCTTTCTTACAGCACTGAGGACTAGCAGCCCCGGGTTGAGATCACATACAGTGAGGGCCTTCCTGCACTGATCATCAGTCAAGAAAATGCATTACAGAGTTGCCTGGAGGCAAATCTTATGGAGGCCTTTTCTCAGTTGAGAGCCCCTCTTCCCAAGGACGCTAGCTTGTGTCAAGTTGACATAAAACTGACTAGTGCATTTACCCACCACAGATAAAAAAAAATATGATAGAGTTGAAACTAGGAAAAGCAATAGCTCTGTATTCTCTTGGTACTGCGACTCGCCCTTGGTCTTCTTTCTGTTGTATAACCTTTAGGAAAAGAAACTCTTAATAACATATCTGCCAGAGAGAATCATCAGATCCCTGGCCCTACAGAGAGAAAGAGGCTTTTAGCCTTTTCTCTGACAGAGAATCGTAGGACACCTGCCTCCTGGGTGACAGTTCTGACAAAGGACTCAGTCTTATCTTTATGTACTGAGGGCCCTATAGACGCCCATCCTGTCTGCTACCAGAGGGAAAGGCACAAACTCCTCACTGCTGTCTTGAGCATCAGCCTGCAGGAACTGAAGGGCCCTGCACCTCCCTCCAGATGCAAGCCAGGTGTATCATCTTCCCATGACTTTGCAGAGTGCCCACAGAAACTCTACAGTTATTTATTGACTGGTGGGTACTCTACTTCCAAAAGGATCTGAGGCAGCATCCTTGAGACCAAAAACAAATGCAGAGAAAGGCATTGTTTTCTGTGAGTCCTAGGAGGTGGTGTGGTCAGGAAGAGACAGAGACCCAGGAACAATCTTAGGATATCTTTGATAAGAGGGTATTATAGGGTGGGAAACCCAGGAAGAGCCAGCCAAGGATCAGGAAAGAGCTGGGCATCCATGGACTGTTTCTAGGCCTAGACACCACCTCAGTGCCTGCCTTGTCTTCTTGAATCAGCTAGGCATTCTCAGTGGGTTGTCCACTCTATCAGGGCTATCGGGTGTGCTTGGACAGCTTGTGTAAGGCATCTGGGCTCCAATAGCTGTGTCATATGCCCTAACTTAGACCATGTCTGTTGGAAAACTGGAATGCCTTGTTCTAACTGAAAAGGTCTTCGGTAATTTCTTACCCCAATAAGCCCACATTAAAAAGAAAACCATAACCAGTTATTATATTTATAAGCTATATGCCTAGATTGGGCAGATCTATCACTATACTAATTAATTCCCCAGCTATGAGACCCCTTGCTACTTGCAGCTTCTCCAGACCATGTGGTTCTGCTCCATCCTCATTTCGCCTCCTCTTCTTCTTCTTCTTCTTCTTCTTCTTCTTCTTCTTCTTCTTCTTCTTCTTCTTCTTCTTCTTCTTCTCTCTCTCTCTCTCTCTTTCTCTCTCCTCCCCCTCTCTGAGACCACCCATCCCACTTTTCCCTTCCACTGCCCAATGACAGGCTCCAGCCTCTATTTGATCAGTTAGAATGGGGAGAAGGTTCAGTGAGATCCCCTGAATATGTGATCTTATGGGGCAGCCCTTCTTGAGGAAGCAGAATTAACATCAAAATACAAACAGCACCAGAGCAGCCCACACCAGACAGGCTCTGCAAGCGCAGGACTCAGACCTGCCACAACATCTCCATGTTCTCTGCCCGGTTCACCTATTTTCTCTAACACTCTTGAAATGACCACCATTTCCCACTAGCAACTACTTCTCCTTCTCAGAGCCCTTCTTGGCTTTTGGGGTCGCTGGCTTGGCTTTCTCCCTTGTCTCCCTGACCTTCACTGGATCCTTTGAACAACTTGTGTACTTGGCGTTTGCTTTGAGCCATGTGTGACCCACATCTCAGTGAACACCTGTATGCCACTGGCTTCCAAACTTTCATCCCCAGATATATTGCCAGCTGAAAGTTTCTTCTTGGTTCTGTCTTCAAAAGATAGAATTTAGCCAAGTGACACCTACAGCTACAACAGAAGTTAATTTACCCAGGCAAAGCATACATCCCAACGAGAGACTGAAGGGGTTTTTCCTGAATGTCAAGGGGGTAGCCACCCACAGGTTCTGTATATAGAAATACAGCAGTTTAATGAATATTTATGAAGTGGGCCACCTGTTCATTGGGACAATGTGGCCCCCTTTCCCTCTTAAACCACGGTGGACTAGATTTTGCTTTTAGGATATTTTTTCTTATGGTCTTCTTGAAAAACCCACATAGTGGGGGAGGGGTCAAGGCCACCATGAAAATAATACGATAAGAAAGCTGGGGCTTTGGAGGACCCACCCCTTTATAGGTGTTCGTGGATGACAGTGTGAAAGCTCTCTAGCGCCTTCATCTCTGATACAGCAGGAAGAGCTAACTGCATCTCCCAGTGTGTTTAACCACAAAGAGGCAGCCTAACAGTGGGAGACATGGCTACCATGAGATCACGTGATTTCCTTGCTCTCTCTTGCCTAACTCCTTGCCTGTCCTGTGTCAGTGAGACTCAGCTGTCCCATCCGGCCATGCTGAATTCCTCCTCCTGGGTGTCCCACGGAATCCCTCGTGTAAACAGAACACTCACTTTTTGTTTAAAGCACTCTCCTCGTGTGTTGGGAAGGAAACCATCAAACCATCAAATCTAAACCCTAAATCTGGGATTAACAGCTCTCTAGTTCTGCATCTTGGTCCCACACCCCAATTTTGTGTGTCCTCTATCTTCTCACCCCTCCAACTCATTTCACTCTCTCTGTGTTGCCACAACCTGATTTGACAACAATTATGGTTTTTCTTTTTCTTTTAAGATTTTATTTAATTATTTATTAGAGTGGGTATGTAGAAGTCAGATGGCAGCTTTGTGGGCATTGGTTCCCTCTTTCCTGGGACTTGAACTCAGATTGTCAGGTTTGGTGGCAAGTGTCTTTACCCACTGAGCTGTTTCTCCAGCCCCTCCTGGTTACTGAACTTGACCTTTTTCATTTGTGCTCTGGAGAAAGAACTAACCCCCCAAAATACAGAATTCTGAAGTCAGGGATACTGCTGGGCAGTAGAGCTCTTGCCGAGCATATGGAAGGACCAAGGGTCACTCCACATCCACACTGGAAACCAAACCAAACCAAGCATCAACAAAAAGCTAACATACGTTATTGTCTTGAAGATAAACTGTGAACTACTTAGTGTTACACAGTGTCTCGGATGTGACTCGGTAGAATCTGCAGTGTTCAGGCTCTGAGCCAGAATCCCCGGGACCATCTCAGCCCTGCTAGTCACTTAAACATCTCCACCTGGGGGGCATACTTAATCTGCTTTGTGATGTCTCTGTTTCCTCCCGTGTAAGATGTGATCATAAGGTCTACTGCATAGGAGTGTGTTGGTTAAATGAGATAATAGATACTCAGTACTTGGAACAGTATATAGCACAATAATCATAAGTAGCAGTTATGGTCTTATTGCCCAGGCTCAGCTATTGCTAATCTGTCACTCACACTGTGCCCCTTGGGGTTGACATTGTTGCTTTCTGCTCTTTGGTTTTTTTTTTCCCCTTTGCCTCCAATGTCTAACATATTACACAGCCTTCTAGCTGTTTACCTTGTCAATTCACAGCTGCTTTTCAAGATTCAAGGCAGCTATCACCCTTTGGGGGACTCCTCCCCCAAGTGGCCAGTCTATGTTGTAATCAGGAGATACCCTGGTTGGTTGGTTTTCAAACTCATTTTTGAGGGAAGAACTCATGGGTTGTATGTATGCCGAGGACATGGTAGACTGTCATACTGGCTAGTCACGGTAGACACCACGCCAGGCCGATCACAACGGCTCTGCACGTATTGTCAGCACTAGCTCTCACCACAGTCCTAGGAGATGTGTTGTAATCAACATCTCTGTTTTGTAGTTGAGAGTCTCAGAACAGTCAGCTGTGTTGCTCAAGGACAGTCAGCTAGCGGCAGGGTGAGGATTTGGCTGAGGCAGCCTGGTCTGTGTCTGTGTTCTAAGCCACTAATGTGTTGCTTCGTCAACACCGACGAATAAATAAATAAACAAATTCCAAGGGCAATAGTCAAAATCAAGTGAGCTTGGAACTCAGTGGTTACCTAGCATGGTACGTGGTTTACAGTGGTTGCTCTGTGTTGGATGGAGGAAGGAACAGATGAGAATAAACTGTGAGCTGAGAGGGAACCAAGGAGAGAGCCTGGTTACGAGCGTGAGTGTTGGGATCTGAGCAGCCTCGTTTATACACTGGTATACACACCCCAGGGTGTGTGCTTCTGTGCTGTTTTCTGTTTTGCCTTTGAGTCGAGGTGGCGTGTATCCCAGATTGCCTTAGAACTTGCTACATAGCCAAAGGTGACTTTGAACTTTCCTCTCTGGAATGCTGGCGTGCACCACCACACTAAGTTTACATGGTGCCGGGAATCCAATCCAGGCCTTTGTGTGTGGTAGGCAAGTACTACCAACTAAACTACATACCCAGCCCCTAAAACCTTCATTTAAAAGCAAATCTTTAAAGTCTAGAGTTATCTAGCTAGGTAATAAGAGGAATCTACCAGTAGGTACTGCCCTTCTGTTTGACATGCTGTTGGTTGGCTCTGGAGGAAGAAGATTCAGTTAGGGCAGGTCCATGCCAGGGCCTGGTAGACATTTCCTCTGTCTCTCAGGAAAGAGTGGCCACCTGGAATTTTATGACGAAGAAATACATCTATGGGAGCCGTTACGAGAACCGAGTGACAGTGTCTAAGGACGTGGAGCTGTCAGACGCCTCTATCACCATCGACCAGCTGACCATGGATGACAATGGCACCTATGAGTGCTTCGTCTCACTGATGTCAGACCAGGATGTCACCTCCGGGTCTCGAGTCCGCCTCATGGTCCTCGGTGAGTGTCTCTGTCATTTCCTGTGGGAGGAGGGTGGGCTGAGGAGTACTGTCAGCAGCAGAGCCGTGGTTCCATCTCTCTCTCTGGAGACAAATGCTCTCTGGGTTCTCGGTGAATAGCGGGCTGTTTCTGAGGGCAAAGACGATGGCTTTGGAGTCATCCTTGCTCTCAGTGCTTGTCCCCCTTCACACCAACTCTTCCTTCCCCCTCCAAACTCATTCCTAAAGAGAAGGGAATAGCATCCCCAAGCAATACATGGGTTCTCATTTTGCCTTGATCAATGCGTGGCACTCACAGGGCTGATCGTGACTCCCACAGGTGACGAACCTTGTCCTGCTCTCAACTCAGCTCCACACCACAGTCTCTCGACCCTTCACCTAACAAAGGCATGGTCGCCAACCTTCAATCGATGGAAGTATGTCCCAGGACAGCATCTTTTTTCATAGGAGAATTTGTTGGAATTTATAGTTTTGGGAAGATGAGGAAACTCATCTGCTTTAGTTTCTGAGTAGATGAGGCCCAAAGGAAGGAAGTAATTACCTCAAAACTAGTTACTGGGGACACTTTAATGAGCACCTGGTCTATGTGCAGTATAAGCAATGGCCCCACTCCTGGGAGGTAGCAACTCTGTGCATCAAAACAGTGGATCATCTCTCCTCTTTTTCCTTTACACTACTTGGGAGAATTTCTTTTTAAATTGGATATGGTAGTTGTTGGACTCATAGAAAGTATTATGTCAGACTACACTGTGGTATCAACTAATGCCGCGTAAAGAATAGGCAAGACCTCTTCCCATCCCGCCACCATGTGGCAGCTAGTGGTAATGCAGGCAAGAGTCTTCGACTTCGCCTCATGTTCTCCCAATGCGCACCACACACTCATACACTTTCCTCTTTCCTGTGAAGATGTGGGATATTATAAAGCACTTAGCAAGTTGCCTCTTGACAACAATCCGTGAACACCTCCGGTTTCAACGCGTTTTGTTAGCTCTTGTTTGAACAAGCAATACTACAATATACCCCTTCACCTCACTGTGTGTATAGTTATGTATAAAACTCATACACACATTCTATATACATGTAAGGGTTATATATACACAGACTTACATAAAATTTGGGTTCTTGAAATACATGGCCTGTCTTTTTTGGCAAAGAATTTCAAGCTGATGCAAAGAATCAGTATAAATCTGAAACCTGATTCTGCTGCTCCTCCAACCAAACTCCTACCCTTACGTCAAGGAACACCTACTTTTAAAGACAAATAGATTAACCTGAAGAGTTAAGGATACGCTTTTAATCTGAGAATATGGAATTTGCTGAAACTAATATTTTGCTTTAAAAAAAAAGCGCATTTTATCCTACATGTTAATAAATCCACCGATATTCTTTGTGAAAAGTTTTCTTTCTCAGTGTCTCTATAACTGGATGATTTTTAAAGAAGACTTTAATTATACTGGGCGGCTCATTCTGGGGAGACCAGAAGGAAGCCCCCTAACCCCGACCTTAGCTCCTGGGAGCTAGCCTTGTCTAGCTCACCTCCAGGAAGCCCCGAAGCCTTTGCAGCTTGTGCGGCAGGTGGGGAATCCTTACTCTGGCCTGTGGCGCCCTCTGACGTATTCAAAGGGAACAGCCGGCACCCGAGAGGTTTTGAAGCTTAACACATCCCTTCCCACCCTCCTTGGCCTCTCCCTCCCTTAGTAATTTCTCAGGTAACATTTTGTTTGTAAAGCCGGCCACGTGAGAGAAAGACCCTCTCCCTTGAGAGTACCCGCTCCCTCGACAGTACTCTTGGCTCCCGCGCGTGGGCTCTTGAAACTAGATCTAATTTGAGGTCCCAGCTGTTTGTGACTTGGGGACTGGAGATCTGGGGAAAGAGGACAGGGGTGTGCCTGGCACAAGGTCCACAGGAAGTTCAGAGCCTGTGGTCAAGGGCCTGGAGCAAAAGATCTTGACACAGTCCCCTTGAAAGTAGATCTCCCTTGCTGGCCATCACCCCGCGGGCAGTTTCTGGAGTTCCTGCTCAGGCCACACCCAAGGAATGGAGTAGGTGCTAGTTTTCAATCATGCACCTTTGCCTTTTATGCTTCAGCGGTTGGTGTCTGGCACTTTCCTTCCGGCTTCTGTCTGTATTCGACAACCCCACTCCCTCTCGGACTGAACAAACAAACAAACACTAGCTCAGGGGTCCCTCTGCTACCCCACTACTTAGTCTGATGCGGGTGTGGGAGTCTGCCACTGCATCTCCTGCTAAAGGAACGCCTGAGGGTGAGGTTGGCTAAGTAAGAGTCCTGCAAGGTTCTGCTGTGGGGCCCAGGAGGGAGAGAGAACCCCAGCAGGAATAAAAGCCTAGAGGGTAGGTTCGCCTCCTCTGCACCTCCAGAGTCCCCCCAGGGCTAGCAGGAGGCACAGGAGGCTGGTAAGTAGCCAACTTCTGGCAGGTGTTCTGCTCACCTGCTTAGGCGGGCTTGTCTTTGATCCTCAGAAGCTTGGGTTTTGTTTGGCGATCAGGAGTGCCTCTAATGTGTCACTCCTGATGACATTGGTGGTTTCCCCCATACCTGGCTAGCCCAGCTTGTGTCAGCAGATGTGAGGCACTCCTAATAATAGCCTGCCTGTTTCCGAGAAATTCTGCAGCTGCTGGACTGGAAGAGAAGAGTCAGGGACAGTTCCTCCAGCAACTTCCAGGTGGGCTAAGACTGGCATTAGCCCTCAAGATGGCTGGCCATGTGCCTGACCTGGGGAAGCAAGCCATTCGAGATGGTATATGACAAAGGTAGAAGGGTCCAAGGACATCAGGAACAACTCCCTCCACAGTGTGCTCTCCCTTCCTCACCCCTACCCATGCTTCCTGGAGTCTCACGGGTACTTCCTGCTTCTTGCCTCTGTGCCTTTGCGTATGCTGTCCTCCTGTTCGGCATGCTCATCTCTGCTCTGATTCCTGTCACTTCATGATGCCCTTCAGGTCACAGCCCATATGATGTGTTGGGTTACCTTTCTCTGCCCAGCAGTCCTGTCCCCTGCTCTGCCGTTGTTCTGTTGTCTTTTGTCCCCCACTAGATTCCGTGACTCACTCAGAGTGCCACCGCAGTGCCCAGCATTGTTAGGCAGAACCTGGGTATCTAATAACATCTACAGAACCACCCACTCCACCCAACATGACGTTAACAAGGCTGAGGGAAAGTCACAGGCTTGGAGTCTCAAGAAGCCAGTTCGGATGGTTTGCAATGACTGCTGGGGCTTACAGACTCCTTTCTTTGGCATTTCTTGGTCACCTCAGTCCAATTCCATGTCTTCAGTCACATTCTTCACCCAGCAGGAAGCTCTGCACTGCCTGAAGTCCCTCCTGCTGTCTAGCTACTAGTGCTGATTGCATTTTATTAGCAAAGTAGGGGGAGAGGGCAATGGTAGATCCACAGAGAACAGTCCCACGAGGCTGAAGGGCTACAGAGACCATCTAACCTGGGGTGAGGGAACCCTGGCCAGCGTCAGCCCACAACCTGCCCCGTCCTTATGGTTCTAAGGCATTATTAAAACCAGAAGGGAGGAAGGAGCTGTCCGGAGGGAACGACTGGGATTGGGGTAGGGTAGAAAACATGATCAAAATACATTGCATACATGTATGAATATTTCAAAGAATAAAAATATTTACATGCCTCCAAGGGGAAAAAACAGCATTGGAGATAATATTGTGCCCACAAATCCCATATGGCACAAATCTACATATCCCTACAGGGGCCTGCTGTCCCCTGACTTAATGGATCAGGAACTCGGTGATCTCGGCTGAGTTAGGAGCAGAAAGAGCCCACCTGGGACAATAGAGTGAGCACTGGGTCTGGAGTCAGGAAACCTTGATTCTAGTCCCACATCTGCCAGAACCCAAGAACAAGTGTCCCCACTGTGCGCTCCGGTGGCCCCCATCTGTATAACAGCTACGTTGATTATGTTTAAATTCTCAAGAGTCCAGAGAGCACAAGAAGCCACTATCAACCAGCCCGTGGGGACTCTTTCCCTGGGGAGATGCAAACAAACTCTACAGGACACCAAAGACACAGCAAAATGTTTCTACTGAAGCTCAGTATGGAGAACTCAGGAGTTACTGTGTTTCTGTGCAAACCCTGGGCAAGCCCACAACTTGCTGCAGTGCTGGAATCTCACCTCAGTGCCGACAATTCTCCATGACTGTATAGATGGGCAACCCCCACTTCAAATACATCCCACAGTCAATGTACTCTAGCACCTTCTGAGACAAGACCATGAAATATTAGGACAGGATTACTTACAAATGGCCACTGGCATATGACAGAGTGGCTGGAATCTCAGGTGAGAGAGAATTCAATACTCTCCCCAGCCCCTCCTTCTAGGAGGGCATGTCAGGAGCCAATGAGACCAGCCTGGAGAGTCACAGCTTTTCTGACGAAGTCGTTGCTGTTAGGCCGGGAGGAGCGTACTGGATAGCACGACCTGTGGTGCCGCCCCCTCAGGGGGGAGGGGGTGCTATGACAGTAGGTACTTTGGGGATGAATTAGCTTTATAATATTAAATCTCACCACTAAGCTGTGAGTTTCTCTGTAAGCATTCCTCCGTGTGTGTGGAAGGAGACATAGGTTAGTACATATTGAGATGGGCAGGAATTGTCTCCATGCGACTCAGGTCTCTCGTTCGTTCTCTTTCTTTTACAGTGGCACCTTCCAAGCCAGACTGCGGCATCGAAGGCGAGACAGTGATCGGGAACAACATCCAGCTGACATGCCATTCTGCAGAGGGCTCTCCGAGCCCACAATACAGCTGGAAGGGTTACACCGTTCTGCACCAGCAGCGGCTGCTCTCCCAGCCAGGTGAGGGGACAGCAGGGAGGGCCATGTGTCCTCCGGCTGCCAGCGGAGACAGAGGCTGACCAACCAAAGTCCTTTTAACCAAGCCCTGCCCTTGAGCTACCTTGGACCATCCCTCAAAGCATTGGTTTTCCGTACAAAAACCTATGCACCTCACAGCTGTGAAAGACAGCAGTGGCTCCGGAGAAGCTCACTCAGCTCGGGCTATGGTAGAGGTCACGTGACCTCTGTTCTTCCCACCTTCCATTCTCTTGAGGAAGTGAGTCCCGCTAAGCATTCTGTGCAGAAACACTGGGGCTTGTTCTTTTAAGCGTTATTATGGCCTCAAGCCCACTTTTGAGTGGGGAATTTCCTAGCCCCGTTTTCCACCCACACCTGTCCATCTCAGACACCATCACAAACACAACATGGGCTGTTAGGGTCCTCATCCTCAGGCTATGGCGGATTTACTTGTAGTTGCCAAGAGACCCATTTTGTACTGGTCACCCAATATTTGACCTTTGATCAGAAAATAAACAAGATACAGGAGGAGTCAGGGGTGAAAGAAGAGGAGAGAGGGGCAGAGCTGGGACCATGATAACACTCTGCTGCCATTATGGCCACTGGAGTGGAAATCGCGTGGGCTGTCAGTGCTGTACCAGTGAACCGAGGGGTGTCCATCAGTTTTAGCCTTGAGGTCGCTCAGTCCCGCGTGTGTGGGAATGGGATAAGGAGGTGTGAGCAAAGCCTGTGAGTGGAGCTGCTCTGGGAGAGGGAGGAAGGCCCCAGGAAGCCCTGTGAAACATCTAGTGCCCCTGGGAAGCCCCGTGGATGAACACCCCGTACGCCCTGGGTTCCCATCAAAGCCAAGTGGATTATCACTCTTAGTTATCTGGAGGCCAAACAATAACTTCGTAAAAAACAAACAAAAAACAAAAAAGTTAGTAGAATTCACTCGACTTAAGGTAAAAGGGACGGTGTACTAGATAGTAATAGGTGTGATATGGATTACCACAAACTTGCAGTTTTGCTGGTATGTTTCTGGTTTGCCAATTTAAAAAAAAAGATTTAATTATTTATATTATGTACGTGAGTACACTGTCATTCTCTTCAGACACACCAGAAGAGGGAATCAGATCCCATTACAGATGGTTGGGAGCCACCATGTGGTTGCTGGGAATTGAACACAGGACCTCTGGAAGAGCAGCCAGTGCCTTTAACCGCTAGACACATTTCTATAATTGCATCTGTGTGGTGTGTATACATGTGGGGAGACCAGCACCGTGAGAGGCCAGAGGACAGCTTGTGGGAGCCTCTTCTCTCCCACCACTCGAGTCCCAGGGCTTGAACGCAGGTTATCAGGCTTGGCACCAAGTGCCTTTACCCACACTCGCCAGCTCCCGGATTGCCAGTTTTTGAGTGTCTGGGATTTCTATTGAAATCACCTGGCAGCTGTCCTTAAACACTGCAGTGTTCTGTCTACTCTTTGCTGCCTGCTCACAGTCTAAGAACACAGCGATGTTGATTTTCCTGTTGCAAAGTGTGCACCGTGGGGTCCAGGGCTGGAGGTCATGAGGTCATGAGCTGCAGGGGGTTGACACAGTGATGTGATACAGACACTGTGAGGAATCCTGGAAGTTCTCTTCACAAAGGGGATGTCCGAGTTGCACTGTGACCAGGTGCTGCAGAGCAACCATGGGCTTTAATCCTGTGTTCCTTGCTAGCAAGTAAGGCAAGATACTTAGCCTGTCTCTGCCTTAGTCTGTACATCTGTAGAATGGGCACACCACCAGTGTTCATCTCATGCTGTCACTGTGAAGGGTGAACCAAAGTAAGTAAAGCATGGAGATTGGTGCCTGGTAGACGGCAAAGGGCACAATCAGTTCTAGATGTTATTATCGATGTTCAGCAGACCCTTCAGAGAGGAAAACAGCATGGGCGTCATGGCGTCAGTGTGGCTGAGGGGTAGGGTACATGTCCATGTAGAAATGATGGCCGATGTTGTTCATGGGAAAGAGTGAGGGGAGATGGAGAGGGGCCTGTGTGCCAGCCTAGGAGGTTGGACTTTTCCTTGTAAACACTGGGCTCCTCCTAGGACCTCACAAATGGGCACCCCAGTTTCATCATAAAAAGCTGTTAGGGGTCAAAACTTAGCCCTTTGCTAACTAAAAGTGGGTGAATCCTGAGGGCATGGGAGGAGGTTAAAGCGACATTTGCTTCTCTGCTTTATCCAGTCGGAACTCAGGCCTGGAGTGACAGCAGAGGATGGCTTCGGTGGTGAGATGCCTCATGTCAGTGGCATAAGGGACAGAGGGCGCATCTTGACTCACAGCTTAAGAGCATGTCCTCCAGGGTGGGGAGCTGTGGCAGCTGCAGCCTGCAATACCCCGGCCTCTGGAAGAAGAGAGAGGGGGGGGGGGAGAGAAAAAGGGACAGAGGGAGAGAGGGAGGGAGGGAGAGAGGAGGGAGAGGGAGACACAGACACAGACAGACAGACAGACAGACACACACACACACACACACACACACACACACACACACACACAGAGGGGGAGGACAGGCACAGAGGGAGGAATTCTGGTGCACGGTTCACTTTTCATTCAGTCCAATATTCCAGCCCAAGGGATTGTGGGAAGGTGGGTCTTCCCACCTTAATTAACTTAATCTAGACTGCTCCACACAGCCACGCCCAAGACGGATTTGATCTGGAGTTCCTCAAAGGCAGCCCAGAGGCTTCTTCCCTAGGTGATTTTGAGTCAGATGGACAGTATTAACTGTGCGAGTGATGGTTACCACGCAGTTTTGTGTCTGGATGTTGTGATGGAGGTAGGGGTGCTGTTCTCAAAGCCTCTTGCTCCCAGAGTTCCCTGCAGAGCTCCGGAGCCCTGTGTTGTTGTTGTTTTTTTTTAACTTTGTAGTTGTAAGTCACTTACAAGCTTCAAAAAACACAACCAAGGCTAAGATGGTGCTAATGTTTACTGTCCTTGAAGTAAGAGGCAGTTTCTCACAGGAGACCTCTGAAAATGCTGGTGAGGTCAGGAGTGGAAGGAACAGGAATACTTCAAGGGTTCGCCCCAGAGCCTGGGATGAGACGTGGCAGCCAACGCTTACTGACCGGCGATGGTGGAAGGCAACAGAAAGAGCAGATCGGTTCATTCAACATCAATGTTTTGGGGTTATCAGGCACCTCAGCGGACAGATGACGGCCAGATGCATCCTCTTTCCTGACCACAAGATGGCACCACGACAACGGGAAACCGGGTTTCAGACCGTAGTGGGCTCTTCCAGAAGGAAAAGGAGCCTGAGAGTTCCCAGTTCAATGAAAGCCAATCAGTGGCGTGAGATGAGCCCAATTTTACCCAAGGAAGTTTCTAGAACATATCGTTTGCTTCAGAGACTAAGGAGAAGGATGGTACCGGCTCATGCAATAGGAACCCCCACGATCCCACCCCTAAAGGAGGCCTAGGAGCCACCCTGGGGTGCTGTGGACACCTGACACCTGAGCAGCCAGCGCTAGGCCTCTTAAACATACCTGTGCCTGGAGACGCAGAACATTCTGTAAAGTGTGTTCCTTTAAAATCTTCTTAAAAGTATCAGATCCAATTGGGTTAGAGACTGGGATTCTGAATCCCTGTGGTGGTTTCCACTGCTCCCTGGGATAGCAACACTCGTAGGCCACGCCCACAAAGTAGGCCATGCCCCCGAAGCTTCAAAACCAAAGTGATTTACATACTTGCTTTGCCTGTGGCCCCTTTCCAGTACCACATATGAATATCACGTGTAAATGGTATACCACAAAACATCAGGTGTGGGGTTCTAGAATCCAAGACTGAAACGTTTTACAGAAAAACGTGCTTTGATTTTAAGGAAAGAATATGAAGAAAGTAGCGTACTTATGATGAGAAGAAAATCAATGTCCTGTGACTAAACTTATTTTTATCTTATTTTCTCTTCTTTTAGAAGTTTCCTCTGGCCCCCAGACAAGGGTAAACCCCTTTACCACGAGTTCATATACAACCCCCACTTTGAACCATAACCACTCATAAAGTCACCATTGATTCGTGTGTGCCTTCCTTCAGAGACTGGAAATGCCAGGAAGACGAGCGCTCACCTCATTCCGTTAATTCTATGATAAATTCTTAACATAGGCATACATTGCTTTTATAGTGCAAAGGTATTTTGCTTTTTAGACATTTATTTACTGATTATTAGTGTGTATGTGTCTGTGCGCACACACGGGCACACATACCAACATAAAACTCAGAGAACTCTCCTGTGGAACTGGAGTTGAGAATATATGGCCCACCTTCCATACAAGACGTTGGAAGGATGAAATACCATTGAGAATATTGAGAGACCAACAACCCCAGAGCGTGGAGGCAGGACCTTGTGTGGGCTGTTCCCTGGTTTGGAGAAGCAGCGGGACGTAAGGTTGGCATGGCTGCAGGTCCAGACTGTAGTTTTGTCACTGTATTAAAAGCCCAGAATTCAGGACCTAGGGAGGTGGTTCAGTCGGCGAACTGCTTGGTGTGAGATTGTGAGGACCTTGGTTTGATCAGCTGCAACCCACACAGAAGCTGGGCATGGCAGTGCCTGCCTGTAAGCCAGCACTGGGAGTGGGGGATGGGCAGAGACAGGAGGCCCCCAGGGCTCCCTGAGCATCCTTTGGTAAATCAGTGAGCTCCAGATTCACTGGGAGACTCTATCTCAAAAAGCAAAACAGGAAAGAGATGGAGACATCTGAGGTTAACCTCTGGCCTCCACATGTGTACACACATGTGCATGTATGCACACACAGACACGCACACACACGCACACTGAGTTGGCTATTGAAAATTAGAGAGAGCTTCTGAAATGTCTAAAGGCTGCGACAGGTCCCTGTTGGCGACTTAGAGCGTGTCCGGGGGACAGATTGTGACACCTGATGGCACAAGGTTCTGATGAAGCTGGCACTATAGTTAGGGGAGTAGGTTTCTTCTCTTGAAATGGCAGTGATGACGAAGCATCTCTGAGAACAGGACATACACACAGGCTGTCATGGGTTCAGGGAGAGCTCTCTTGTGAGGACATCTCTCTGGTCCACGTCTCCGGGCTCGACATTGCCTGCTTTCACTCTTGTTTCCACATGAGGTGGCCACTGCTGAAGAACTCGATGGAGGAAGAGTTTAAACTGACACTGTCTCTCAACTCACACAACACCCTCCCAGAGCGTGTCCATACTCTACACCACACACATCACACATGTGCATTTCCTGTTATTTACGTAGGAAAAGTATCAGCCCAGGACCATCAAGACCAAGTTCTCAGCACAAAGGAGCTATATCTGCCCCAGAGGGACAGAGGGCAGGGATAAGGGACCAAAACAGGAGATAGGGGATGAGGGAGAAGGAGAAGGGAATAAGGGAGAGGGGAAAGTGGTAACTGTCCTGGAAGGGAACAAAGGACTGCCTCTGGATAGAAGAGACAGATGTGACACATAGGCTAATGGCGGTTTATAAAGGTAAAAGGGGAAGCCCTGTGTTAGGATGCAGTGTTTAGTTTTAACTGGGAGGGTTAGGTGAACCAAAAGGGACTTTTGACTGCTGGACTTGAATACTTTGGTAGCTGAATCTGGGGAATCAGCCTCAGGAGGAGGAAGTGGCCAAAGAAAGGAACAGACTGTGTTGGCTAGCTGGGGAGAAGGGCAAGACCTGCCAGAGCACTGCAATCAGGCATCGTACTGGGCACTAATTTATTATTAATATCTCATCTTAGACTCACAAGTACCTTGTCCCATAGGTACCATCATTTCTATTTATAGATGAAGAAATAGATTCTATAGGGCAAGTTACTTGCAAAAACATAGCAAATAAATCGGCAAAGCCAGGGTTAGCACCCAGAGTTTTGACTGGATTTGAAGCCCTCCACTGTTGCCCACCTGCCGTGTTGATTCCCCCAGCATTCTTAGAGGGGACTTTCCCTCCTCCAATTGCACTGTATGCGGGCATTTCGGGAGGTATCTTTGTGGCCCTCATCATCATCGGCTGTGCACACTCCACCGAATGCTGTCTTTTCACCATGCTGTTCTTCGTTCAGTCTCAGGTGAGCCCTTGCTTCTGAAGAACATCTCCACGGAGACTGCGGGTTACTACATCTGCACCTCCAGCAATGAGGTGGGGACAGAGTCCTGCAACATCACCGTGGCACCCAGACCTCGTAAGAGCGGCGTGGGGAGGGAGGGAGAGAGGAAGGGAGGGAGGGAGGGAGGGAGGGAGGGAGGGAGGGCTACAAGGTCTAGAGGTGGCCGTTTGAGGCCACTGGAGGCGGACCAGGCGGTTGCTGTGACCCTGGAGAGATGCCTGGCCCAGGCTTTTCTCCCCCTGAGGCTAGCCCAGCTCTTCTGATTCTTTGGAAATAGAGCCTGGGACACATTTCTGGAGACTTCTTCAGCCATGCCTATCTTGTGGTCACTCAAGAGAAGTTTCTTGAACGAGATGTCTATTCTTTTTGTGGAGAGAAGGGAGACCATAGCTACCTCAAGCATAAGCCAGAAGTGGACAAAGCTAACACTCAGGGTTTTTGGAGAGCCTAGGGAGCCCTGTATCAGGATGCTCTGGATCTCCCTCTCCTTGTCTGTACTTCTAACCTAAAGAATGTCCTCATATCTGTCTGGTCGCAATGCTCCAGGACCACGACTGTGCTACCAGAAGCTTCTAGCCATGGCTTCCTAGTCAGGCAGAAGAACTGGAGCTGCCCAGAGGCTGGGGAGGGATTAGCCTGCTGCCCAGAGGCTGGGGAGGGACTAGCCTGCTGTGCCAGTACTATGGTTCTTCACCTCCAGTCTGACTTTCTATTCTGTACCCCAATATGACCCAGGGGTGGGGAGGTAGAGTTGGGGGAGGGGTAGAGTTGGGGGAGGGGAGGGGTTAGGGGAGGGGAGGGGTTGGGGGAGGGCTGGGGAGAGGTAGGGTTGGGGGAGGGGGAAGGTTGGGGGCCGGAAGTACTGCTGCTTCATCCTCTTTCAGCCTCCATGAACATTGCACTGTATGCGGGCATTGCGGGAGGCAGCTTTGTGGCCCTCATCATCATCGGCGTTATTGTCTACTGCTGCTGCTGCCGGGAAAAGAACGACAAAGAAGACATGGAGGACGTGCGGCCGTAAGTGTGCTGGGTTGGGAGCCCCTTGGAAGGTAGCAGACGGAGATTCGCATCCCAGCTCCTTGGGCATGCCCATTAGCACCTTGGGAAACATAAAAGCATTTCAGTCTTTCCCAGTTTCAGTTGAGGAATGAGCGACTCACTCAAGTCAAGGGTGGACTGAGGTCCTGCACTTGTCCTCTGGGTCTGTGGTTTGCAGCCTCTCTTCTCGTGGCAGGCTTTCTTATGGCAAGAGGAAGGTCAGATAGGGCTGGAACACACACATACACACACTCTTTCCACGACAATCTCCTCAGCTCACGAGTTGGGAGATCTCACTGTGCGCTGGGTAACCAGCCTGCAGCACGGAGTCCCCTGGCAGCTGACGGTGTGGGTGAGACTAGGAACAGTTTCCGCGCCCCACCTCCCACCCCCAAGAGGGAGGGCTAACTTTGTTTTCTTTCTTCATTGCCCTGTAGGAACCGAGCAGCTTACCAAGAGCCTAAAAAGCAGCAGATAGAAGTTTCCAGAGGGCGGGAAGATGAGGATGACCACAGGCGTGAGGATCACAGGAGCTCTGGGCGTAGCACTCCAGAACAGCCTTTCCAGTGAAAGGGGCCTTCTGCAGCGGGAGAGGAGGGAGGGCTAGGGCCTAGCTCCTGCTCTGGCCGCCTTTCTCCCAAGCCCTGTAGTGCTGCCCCTTCCCCAGGCATTCGTGGAGTACTTCTTCCTGTGTATCTGCCTCTGGGGAGCATCACTGGCCTGGCTACTGAAGTCCTACCTGATGACCGCTGAAAGGACCCTTCCTCATTGATAATCTGACTCAGGGCCTGGCCTTCTCCCTCGACCAGACAGTATCCTCTGCCTCCCTTATGGCTGGCTGGGGCTCCTAGAAGCTCAGCATGATCCAGGACTGTTTCTGTTCAGACCTCCTCATACAGGCAAGAGCCAGCTTCAGCACCAGTTTCGGAGGGTGGGAGTCTGCCCTGCCCAACCATGCCCAGAACTCAGGAGAGAACCAGTGATAAGCTTGCACTCAATATTTTGTTGAATGAAGGGAAGAAATCAACGATAAAATGTAGTCTCTTTGATTTATTGAGCTTGATTGTGCCCTCCATGGTGGTGGTGGGGGGCACAGTGGCCTCCAGCTTCTCCCTCGGCTTTGTCTCTCACCAGTGTTTCTGTTCCTAGACGTATACCTTCTTAGGACTTCCCCAAACATAGTTCCATCTCTGCCTGTCAGAAGCCTGCCTGTCCTTAGAACCCACCAGTCTTGGACCCCCGAATCTTTCTTAATCCCTTCCTGACTGCTAACACGCAGGGAGACAGTGAAGTCACTTTGTCCCACACTTAAACCTGGGCTGCATGCAAGGCCATCAGAACCATACTTCCTGCTGTATTAGAATAGGTGCCCTGGAGCAGGGTCTGGATCTTGGAACCTGGCAGCCTCAACTGGGGACTTGTTCGTAGCCAGGGCTTTGTCTCCTGCTTGTGACTTGAGACACCTGGTGATTCCACCCAAGCCCTGTGTTAGTCTGGTAAGATGGACAGACTGATCTATCTAAACTGAGCACAGACACAAGCTTACTTACCTCCTTCCCTGCCCAGGCATCGACCTCTGAACGCCAGCTGTCTTGCCCACATTATCAGTTGGCATCACTACAGATTCCTGCTGAATTTATTACAGCCCAGAAGCTGTGGCAGTTAGACTGTTGTAGGCTTCCATCCGGCCTCAGCTAGCCTAGCACCAATGCTCAGAGGCTCTGGGTGAGCGCTCAGGCAGCTCCCTGAAGGATGAGATGTAGCTTAGAAATTAGCTACTCTTCGGGGCTGCTAATGAAGTTGCTTTTGTGTCACAGTGACAAAGTATCAGGTCTCAAAGGCAGAGGCATATGCCAATGAAAACAATGTACTTACTGTGGACTAGCTACTGTTCTAGCCATTTTCCACGTCTCCTCACACCATCCTCACAGGACCAGGATGAGGCTCTTGTCAGTGTTCTATTGCTGGGAAGAGACAGCCATGACGGAGGCAACTCTTATAAAGGAAAGCATTTAATTGGGGCTGGTTGACAGTTTCAGAGGCTTAATCCATTATCATCATGGCAGGGAACATGGTAGCATGTAGGCAGAGATGGTGCTGGAGAGGTGGCTGAGACTTCTACGTCAGGATTCGCAGGCAGCAGGAAGAGAGAGACACTGGGCCTGGCTTGTGCTAAGTTCACTCCCAGCGACACACTTCCAACAACAAAGCCACACCTACTTCCTCAAGGCCACACCCACTAACTTGTCTTAAGTAAGGCCACTCCCTAATGGCTAAGCCTTCCGATCTAAGAGCCTATGGGGCTGTTCCTATCCAAACCACCACAGATACTTTTAGTATTCCCATTTTACAAAGTGGAAGTTGAAGTATGGAAAGTCAAGCCCTTAAAACACAGGATGCCAAGTTGCTATTTCCAGCCAAAAAGTCTTTTTGTCCCCCTGACTGAGGAGCATGTTCTCACTTGCTTATCACGTACGGAATCAGAATAAGAGAAGTTGGCTGCCTTCCAGTAACCCTCATCGTCTATAGCAGTGCTTACAAGCAGGCATTATATCGCCTGTGGAGAGTCTAGAAGCTTCCGGGGTCTTGGTTCTATCCCTGTATGTGTTTCAAGGCTCTGGTCATCTTCAGAGGTGATCTTGGTGGGAATCATGGTCCTGTGGGCGGGGCCTCTTTGACCATGCCCCTACATTTGCATACTGCTGTTTTGTCTTTTCTGGTCTCAGGTACATTTCCAGAGGCCCCTAGCTGGTGTCTCTGATGGCCCTTGCTTGCTGCCCAACCTCAGCCAACCACATACCTCCCTTCTCTCTTTCTTCCTGTCCACATACTTTCTTCAGATTGGAAAAAACCTTCCTCTGGTTCTAATGAGGTCAGCTTGGCCTGGAGCTGTGACTTATGGTCAGCTTTCTGCTGTGATCTGGGATGTGCTGGTTTTCATGCTCATCTCAAGTGGGCACGTTTCCCCTTGATTGCCAGGCTGTTGAGTGGATTTTTGTTTCAATTAGGATAAACCAAACTGCTACAGAGATGGACTTAAAAATCATAATGACTGAAAAATCAGCAGATGTTGCTCCCTCACACACTCAAGTTCCCCATCACTAGTTTACCTTTTTATTACTTATTTATTTATTCATTTTGTATAGGTGGGTGTATATGCGGAGGTTAGAGGACAAGTTTCAGGGGTTGGTTCTCTCCTTCTATCCTGGGGGTTCCTGCTGAGCTAGCCACTGAGTCCCCTGTCTGTCTAATGGGTGGATAGTCCATGGTGTTTGCCATCAGCCAGCAGAGGAGATGGGACACACAAGAAAGGTCCAGTGGCCTCTTTCAGCTTTGGTCCTGAGGTCACCGCTGAGACTCTGCTTAGGCCACAAATGAGTCACCATGTAACACAGCATGTCATGGGGTGGCAAGATGTCAACCTGTGACCTTGACATGGGGAGAAGATGAATTGGCTGTTGGTCTCTGCCACTGTTGCCTCATTCCAGCCTGAGAGGGTTCTCCATTTTACAGAGGAGGCTGGGATGTCATTAGAGGTGACAATGCCAGCAGGATGAGCATAAGACTCAGACCTGATGATGAACGCCTTGCCCTTGTCACCTGGCCACATCTTCTCCTGGCCCTGTGCACATGCAGAGGCTGTGCTTTGGGTAGATGGGAACAGAGAATCAATTAGGGTGCTAGCTTTAAGTTGATAGATATATATACACAAATACACACACACACACACACACACACACACACACACACACATATATATATGCTACATAATGAGACCCTGTTCAGAAAGTAATCGACTTGTGTGATGAGCTGTTCTCCCTTTTGTCAGGCACACTTCACCCCCTTACACTGTTTGAAGGAACAGGGCAACTCACTCAGCTTTGTGAAAAACCCAAAGCTGGTTCATTAAAATCTTCACTTACCACACTGTAGGTCCCCTCAAAAGCCAGTCTCAGAAATATTCAGATCCTATTCTGAAGGGATAAGTGTCATTCATTTCCTTTCAAGATGCAGAAGAAGGTGGGGGAGGGAGGGATTCCTCAGCTAGCTGCTCCTTCAGCAGGACATCTAAGGGTCAGAGAGGCTGTGGGAGGGGCACTGACAGATAGGCACAGCATGCAGGGAAGTGACACAGTTCTGCGGGACGTCTGCCCTGCACCTTTTCTATCTCGAACGTAAGACAAGGTCTAGGTACAGAACGAGGACCTGAGTGGTGTGAACTCAGCTGTTGACACACTGTTCTCTTTAGTGTGACCCAATGACTACGTCAGTATGTTTACTTGAAATAAAGGTGTTCTCCCACAGAACTACGTGTATCCACTCAAGCAGGAAGGGCATCATCACCCTCTCATTACAGTGCCAGCCTCAGGACCCGTCCACGTGCCACAAGCTTCCTGGGAATATCCACGGAAGCAAGAAGACCCAGGTTAGATTCGCTCACTGCATTCACGGTCACATATATATGCAGCCTCCTTTAGGCTAGACCAATTCTTTGTTTTTCTTTTTCTAGATTTCTGTGACTTTGACACTTCTGATGGCTACAGGCCAGCTCTGGAAAACATCTCCAAGCTGCCTGATGGCTTGTCCTGATTAAATCTGTGCATCTCTGACGAGGAAACCAGTGAAGTGAAGCCGTGCTCATGTGTCCCTGCGTCCTACCGGTTGGGGCAGGCCTGACAGGATTTCAACTTCCCTGTTGCTGGAACTTTGTTCACCTGGTCTTCCCATTGCAAATACTTGTAAGCGTTGGAAGGATCTCGGAGAGTAGGTAAACATTTTTTCCTCCAACTTGATTTACATATTTATAAAGTCTCTGCAGAGTTCTGTGCTTCTGTTTCATTCTGCGGGTTATGATCCATCACTGACTCCCCCCCTCCCCCAATATTTGAATCAGGTTGGCTAGGGAGTAACTTGGCCACTGACATGTCCCTACCGTTCTGTGTGTACTGAGTGCCTTCTTACTGTCAGCCCATTTTGTACCATTTCTGTCCCAGCTCTGACGTTGGCTGTTTCTCCATGGACCATCTGTCCAGTTTAGGATGATGCTTTTCAGAAAGTGAGGTGTGCTCATTGCTGCTAAGGAATAACTGCTCTTAGCCTTCCTCAGAAGCGGACAGACTTAGTGAGTGAAAGACGCGTCTCTTGAACTTGCAGCTACGTCCTTGTGTTGAAGATAAACGTTCACCCCAAAGTCTCTATTTGGCATCCAACAAGCCACAGGGTTCATTTGAGTTTCTTTTGTCCACAAGAGGCTCTAGAACCCCATTTTCTTTTGTCTATTTACTCATTTGAATAGTTTATCTGTATTGTACACCACTTTCCATTTACGGTCTTTCCCTCTCTGCTATGTGTGACAGGGCTCTGCCGTCTCTGCTGAGGAGCCTGGCTTGTGAAGAGAGTCACTTCTTCTAGAAGCGTGTGGCGCCCGCTTCTATATGCACTTACCCTACTCACATTGACTTCAGGGCACAGTACGGAAGGTTCAAACATGACTTGATGGTACTTCTGTCTGCACATACATACAGATGTGTCGATATCATTTACTGAAAGGTTTCTTTCGCCCATTGACCTGCCTTGGTATCTTGTGGGGGCGGGGGAATCAATTGAGGATCTAAGTGTGAGTCTATTTCTGGACTCTCTGTCCTTCTCTCTTGAGATGTTTGTCTGTCTTAAAGCCAGTACTGCCCTGGATACTACAGTTCAGAGTGTGCCTTGGTTGCTATAGATCAGTTGAAATCTCCTCAGTGCTTTTAAAGGATTGTTTCTGACCAGTCTAGATTCTTTGATTTTTGGTATCATCTGAGAGTTAGTTTTTGTATCTATGAAATAAGCTCTTGGAATTTTAGTTAATGTATCAAGCTGAGAGGGATTGTCAGGAAGGCTGACTCCTTCTGGCTTATGACGGGGCACGCTTCCTCTGCTGTTCAGATCTCTTGAGCTTCTCACAGAGACATTAGGCAGTTCTCAGTGTAGAGATTTTGCAGGTATTTTGTTTCATTTGAAAATGCTTAATGGTTTTGCTACTATAATAACTGGAATTGGTTTTTACATCCCATTTACTTTGCTTAATTTATTTTGTATCTCTATTCTTAGATACATACATTTAAAATAATTATGTCTTCTATTTAATTGGCCCTTTTGTCAGTAGGAAGAAGTGTTCTTAATTAGCTACATCAATACTCTGTCTTGGAGTTTATATTAACTAATAAATGCTAAACATAAACTAATATGTTTATAGGTAATAAGGAATTTGCTATCATTGATTTTTTTGACATTAATAACACATATCAAGGTGTTATAAATATATGAGAGATATTTTTATAATGAAGAAGTGGGAACTATGGTTAATGCAAAAAAATTACATTTTTAAAAATGTATGTGTACATGTGTGTGTGTCTACGTGTGCTAACCCATGTGCACAGGTGACTTCAAGGCCAGAAGAGGTTGTGAGCCTCCCCAAGTGGGAGCTGGGAAGTGAACTCAGATCCTCTGCATCCTGACTCACTTAGCTGTCTCTCCAGCCCAGAAAAACACTTCATGCTCCCTGTTGTACGATACATCTGCTTTTGTAATTTTACATTCAATGTATTTGCGTCATTGTATTTGAGTGAGATGTTTCTAATCTATGCTGACTATCTCTGGATTCAGAGACCAGGTCTCACTATGCCACCCACAGTGGCCTTGAAGTGGGGATCTGCCCACCTCTGCCTCTAGGGTGCTGGGGTTAGAGACATGCACCACAGGGCCTGGATTCAAGATTTTCCTTTCTGAAAGTTTTTTTTTTTTAATTTTATTTATTTACTTTTTTTTTGAGACAGGATTTCTCTGTATCGCTGGCTGTTCTAGAACTCAATCTGTACACCAGGCTGACCTTGAACTTACAGAGACCCACATGCCTCTGAGAGTAAAGACGTGTGCCACTCCAACCCAGCCAGAGAGCTTATTTACGTGTAATAAAATGAGTAGTGTCACTTGTTTTAAGCCTATTATTTTGTCATTTGTTCTTTCTTGATTCTCTTTTATTCCTTTCCTTTGTGCTAATGGGATATTTGAAAACATTTAGACTCCTCTGCTAGGTTAGAGGTAATGCATATGTGTGCATGTGTGTGTGTGTGTGTGTGTTTGTGTGTGGTGTGTGTGTATGCATGAGTGTGTGTCTGTATGTCCATACATGTGCATGTATGTATGTGTGTGTGCATGTGTGTATGTATGTATGTATGTATGTATATGTGTATTAGTATGCACTCGTATGTATGTATATG
>NW_021604588.1:11451321-11468782 GCF_004785775.1 Grammomys surdaster
GTATGTATGTATATGTGTATTAGTATGCACTCGTATGTATGTATATGTGTATTAGTATGCACTCAGCATATAATTAGTTATGCCCAGTTGTGTTTTTCCTATCAAGGAAGCAGAACATATTAATATCACAAAGAGTCCATGGAGAGGATTGTGAATACTTCAGAACAGGTGAAGCCTGTGAAGTTTTTTGCAGTTTGGATCCGGTGTAAATCATATTTTCACTCTGATCAAATACTTGAGAGAAGTCATTTAAAGGAAGGATTTATTTTAGCTCACGGTTTCCTAGGTTTCAGTCTGTTATCACCAGGCTTCACTGTTTCCAGGCTGATGCACAGTGAGACAGATCGTTACTGTAGGGAGCATACAGGGAGGCAAGGGACTCACATATGTAGAACAGAAGGCAGAATACAAGACAGAATGGGGCCCAGGACAAGATAGGGTCCCCGCGATCCATACATCCAGTGGATGTACTACTACAGCTATACATCCTGAAGTGTCCAGCACCTTCCAGAATAGTGTCTCTAGCTAGAGAAAAAGCTTTTAATATACAAACTTTAATACACAAGGCTCTGGGGGAGACACCTCATATCCAAATTGTAATGAATGGTGCATTTACCTACCACCCGCCATTCTGTAAGAAGGATTCTACTAGAATTCTATTGGTTGCAGACCAAGTTAAACTAAACTTGGCCCGAGTCCTTATATAAGAAGCTACATTCTAACTCAGCAAGTAAATAAATAGAAAACCTAACGACTGAAGAATTGGTCTTTATAAGGACTAGCTGGATCCCAGCCATTCACAGGGATTGAATTGATTGAATTCAATTGGCCATTGGCTTTGGCCAATCCCAGGTAGCCAACTGTCTAGACTACATACAGATAAAGCCAACAACTGTGACCAACCTGGCTCTCTTTGTGCCGGTCTCCATCTGTGTCACCTCCTTTTCACTCACTAGAAATGTAATATGCAAGTGTGTTGAGTTGCAGTGGCCTGTTTTCCTGCCAGATTCTAGAATTGCAAATAAAACCCTAGATTTTTTGTTATTGTCTAATAGGGCTTTCTTGTGATCATCATTTCCCTAATACTTTCTATATGCTCCTGTGTAGGGAGGAAGCATTCTCAGGCAGATAGGTGATAGATAGATAGATAGAGAGATAGATAGATAGATAGATGGATGGATGGATAGATAGATAGATAGATAGATAGATAGATAGATTGATGGATGGATAAATGATAGATAGATGGATGGATGATAGATAGATAGATAGATAGATAGATGGATGCACAGATACTTAGATACATAGATAGATAGCAGTATGCATTATAGTAGCTATAAAGAAATAAGCTGGACCTGTCCACCTCAGTTGCAATTAAATTAGGTGGCCAAGGGAATGAGGTCTAGGGACTCACAAATGTTTGCTCAGGCCCTAGACCCTGAGACTACAAGACTACCCTGCCTCCAGGAGATGCTGACCCCAGAGAGACCCTTCCTGGCAAAAAACCTGAAGTTCCTCTCCCAGTGGCATGGAGGCCTCCAGGGTGCAGAGGCTGGGAGCCCAGTGAAGGGCCCTTTCTTACTTCTTCTGGCTCAGCACTCTCTTGATGTTTGAAGCTGGCACGTCATGCTTCCATGTCCAGAAAGAGCCTGGACAATTGTCTTTCCACAGTGTCTGAATGGACTGAATAATAAACGTGAGCTGTCACGTGGGTGGTGGGAAATGAACTCAGGTCCTCTGGAAGAGCAGCCAGTACTCTCAACTGCTGAGGCATCTCTCTGGCCCTTTTGTCAATTGATCTTGATTTTGCTTGATAGCTGGCTGTTGGCAATCACAGGTTCTTTTATTGCAAGCACTGATATTAACTCTCAGCTTACATGCTGTACTCGACATGGTTTCCACACACACACTTGCAGGCTACAGGATGTCGGAGAAAGGGTGAACGCAGTGGCAGAACTCTCGAGCTGTCCTGAAGTTGGAGGCAAAGGACTGACACAAGGGCAAGGAGGAGCCTTCAGGGAACAAGACAAGAAATCTTAGATCCTTGTGCAGATATCAGTTGCGGGCCAGGGGGATTGGGCCAATTTTATGGTCAGCTTGACTTTCATTGGCTGTCATGAACAGGGGAAAGTAACTATGCTGGAACTGGAGCTTGGGGACAAAGGGTCCTTTCCCTGTGACAATTTTCCTGGAAGAGGCTCATGGCAAATGACTGGGTGACCAGTCAGTCTGCTTGCCAAATTTAGCCTTGGGGTGGTCCTGGGTGAGGGAGCTCCGCCTGTGAGCAATAAGCCCATTTGTCTGGTGTTTCTGACATGGCTTATTTACAGTATCGTCATTTACTGGTAACAGGTAATTAACAGTTTGTGCCTCCTGGTGTATGGGCTAATGTGTTTTTGTTTCGTGGAAACAAGGTCCAGTCTTTCTTTCATGGTACTTAGGCTCAAAATGGTGTAACCTGGGTCAAGGCCATTGCTTTTTTAAAATGGGGTATTTACTCAATGAAACACAGAGTAACCCAGAGCAGACTCAGCTGGGTCTCATAGGCCTGCAGTATTGGGCTAGAGTAGCCTCTCTTCTCAGCTATGACTGGATAGGGAATGATTTGCCTGAGGTGAAGGAGAACTGAGGAGAAAAGGTACAAAATGAAATGATTTTCCTGTCTGAGAGGCCTAGATCTCAGTCTCTTCCATCAGCCAGTGGCCAGTTCTGAAGCTTCCAACAGGTTTTCTGTAGTGAGTCCCTTCCATTCTCTCCTGGCTGCAGCAGCACAGGTCTCCCTTTACACAGTGACCCGAGACAACACCTGCTGATGTCCTTGTTTGGCAGAAAACCTTGGATTGTGTTCTGTTCATCAGTGGTCCCTCAGGCAACTCAACACAGTAGCATGGAGAGTGGCTTCTGCTTGGGCAGTATTTACAGGAGGCAGTTTAGCTTCCATAAAAGGATACAATTCACTCTCACCTCCTTCCTGCCTTGGCTGGATTTTCCAGAGAGAACATTTGCACCTAAACCAGGCAGAGTATTTGCAGTCCCAAGACTTCAAGAGACTAACTTTGGGCTCACTGCCAAACAGTAATTCCAAAACCCGGATGAAGAACACTACGAAGCAGGCAGTAGTTACTTTACCCTGTTCTCAAGACAAGCGCTCAGATTTATATACTTGGTTTACCATCCTGACTCGGGAATTATTTTACATAAATACGTGGCACCATTCCACTAGGTATTGTAGGAAGTTGTCAGAAATAGCATTAAGCCTCTCTACCTTAGTATTTATAGTTAGGATGTTGTCAAAGACGTGGCCTTAGTACACTGCAAGTTATTTGTTGAAAAGAATCGCCTGGGGAGTTTTCTCTCAAATCTTCTTACTAGAAAGAAGGTCACTGCTGCACATAAACAGTGGATTTGCTATATATTATTTTAATTTAAAGACACTTCACACTGTAACTTGCTTTTTCTTTGCAATGGTTGCTAGGAAACTCAGAGTGAAAGCTGAACTATATAGAATTTTTCAAAATGGGGTTGGTGAACGAATTTTATCCATAGTTTCATCTCTTCTTCCATGTCACTCTTAGCTTCACAGTGGTGTTATCTTTCCTTAGTTTTTTTTACCTTTTGTGAATTTATTAAACCTACCTTACAATCTTTGTAAAACAAGACAGGGTTGAACTAGCGATGAACACTAGAAACAACAGCTTAGGGTCGTGAGGTTCATTGTGTAGAACTCTGGGGAGTTGTGCCTGATTTGGGGCTTTGGGGTCACAGGCATCAAAGAGGGGGAAAATCAGCCATGGTGGCATCCTGGGATCTAGAACCCAAGAGGCAGAAGCAGGAAGATAGCCAGAAGTTCTAGGCCACCCTGGTTGGCATAGAGTAGCCCAGACTACAGGTTGAGACCTTGTTTCAGAAAAAGAAAGCAGACTTCTCCAGGCCAAGACAAAATGAGAACAAACCCAAACCAGGGTGATATATTCCTGGTGTGGAGGAAGCCTCTTGGAGTAGGGTGTGTGGTGAGCAAGTGCTGAGGACCCATTCTGAGGACAGTTAATAGTGGATGGAGGAAGGAAGCACAGCAGAGATGGGAAAGACCTGCAAAAAGGACCGAGGAAAGCCCAGGGCAAGATGCTTCACAAGGAAATAGAATACAGTACTCTTTCCCTTTAGATTATTTTTTTAAAGCCTTCATGTTTCGTTTCTATTCTTCATAAAACACAACCAGAAGGATGGAAAGACTTAACCAAGCACAGCTTATTTGGAGTGTGGCAGTCTGACTCCCCCAAGGAAGTGTTAGTCTATTTACAGCAATAAGCTCTTCTGTCCTTAGGGGAAGTTCACTCCCCAACTTCCCAGCAGCCTTGACACACCTCTGTCTGTTTTGTGTGTTGGTTTCGCCCAGGTGAGGCAAGCCTTCAGCACTTTCTGGCTGAGAGTATGCCCTGGACTGCAGGTAGGTGACCTTCCGATGAGATAGGGCCCATCGCTCAAAGCACTGGAGTCCCAGAGTGACACTGCTGTCCACTTAAGCATCTCTGGCCCAGCAGGGAGGAAGAAGAGAGTTTCTGCAGGGAGACACCTGGACTCTTAATTTAGGCTGTTTCCTCTGCCTGTCTCACTTAGCAATCAAGACCCGAGAAGCAAGAAGCTTTGCATTCTCTGCCAGAGAAGAGGCGAGCTCTTGGGCTGATGGGCAGCCACTTCCTGTCACTCCTGAAGGAGCAGAGGCAGCAGCTGCCTTGGAGCAGGGCTTTGTGGAGTAGATTCTGAGTGTCTCATCTCACCGGGCATTCAGGAAGAGCTTCAAACACCCTCCTGAAACACTAATAAGCAGTTTTCTGGAGGAACCGTCTCAGTGACACCTCAGCTTGTCAGTTTCTCTACCTAAATCT
This sequence comes from Grammomys surdaster, assembly GCF_004785775.1. Taxonomy (NCBI): domain Eukaryota; kingdom Metazoa; phylum Chordata; class Mammalia; order Rodentia; family Muridae; genus Grammomys; species Grammomys surdaster. The sequence goes on from NW_021604588.1 coordinate 11,456,205, forward strand.
CTTGCGTGTGTATGCTTGCTTCGTGCTACCAGAGGTGAGAATGCGCAGGAAAGAGGTAGCACAGGGGACAAAAGGAACATGGAACTCTGTAAAGCAGAGTAAAAAACATGACCCATCCCAACCTCCTAAGAAGACCACTTTCTTCTCAATTTCTAGATAAGCTCAGGACACTGAAGTGACTTCTCAGAGGCCATGAAGGAGCCAGTGACAGGTCTAACTAAATTCTGGGGTTTACTATAGAAACCTTCTTTCTGGGGGCAGGGGTTGGGCGGAAGCCTTCAATAAATGTTAGTTGCTTACATATGCTTTTTCTTATCACAAGCCTTAGCGCTCCCCTTAGTAAGGAACAATTTGTATAATTTATCAGCTCAGAGCAGCCTTCCTGCCCCCAGCACGACACTTTTGTCTTCTTTCTCTCACTTTTTCTGGGGGTCAGTTTCGTTGTCACATTGAAAACATCCTGTGGTCCCTTTGAACCTGTTCCATGACCCTGCAGAGTTCTGTAGCTTGGCCCAGGAACAGTCAAGCCGAAACAATGCCATCAAACACTGCTTAGGATACATTCACCAGGCTGGGCTGGGGGTCCAGGGTGAGGGCTGGGGTCCAGTTATGCTTCAAAGGCTGAATCTGTAGAAATAGCTCAGGAAGACCTGAACACTAGAGGCCTTCAGGCTTGGAAAAGTGTTAAGATCTCTGGAATTTCTTTCTTTTCATTGGTGATGAGAAAATGAGGCTGGGATCCTCTTCCAGGACGATCTACCATCTTTGTGGTGGAAGCCAGGATGGTTATTGCTGCTTTTAACCGTCTCGTGCCAAATGTTACAGCAATGGGTGGCTAGCCCTACTGAGGAAAATACAAACGTAGGGGACAAAATATGATCATATTCTTTTAGGCTTCATGTTTTAGCTCAGATCGCAAGAATGCCATTTTCTTCTCTATTGGTCCTCAAGAAAGGAGAGAACATTTATTGTATTTCTAGTGCCCCCAAAAGTGCTTGGACGGAGGATGCTCGCAGTAGTTATTAGATGGATTATTGTATGAAATGAACGTTAACACCTAAGATACCTAACTTTGGTTGTTACTGTCTTGAGATAGGGTCTCACTGTGTAGCTCAGGCTGGCCTTGTTTGATTCTCTTGTCTTTGTCCACCAGTGTTGAGACTATGTGCATGCACCATCATGCCTGGCTTCCAGTATTTGTCTTATAATTCAACTATAATCATTGAAAGCTACTTTTGATTTTGTGAGTGTGTTAGAGCCCTGTGATGCTTCATGCTCCCCCCACCCCACCTCTTAACTCAATTTCAATAGGACCTGAGGGCATTTTGACATATTCTATACTTGCTATAATTTGAGCCTGTTTTAATTTATACAAAGATAATTTGAAGCATAAGGAAATGCCTCCTATGAGATGTGAACTGACAATTCACAAGGAAAAAGTGAAAATTAGCCTTACTTCTGTGAAATAACACTAACATTCACTTATCTTACGGAAAGAGGAATTTAAATTGAACCATTTATCACCAAGGAGGTTGGAAAATCTCCAAAATCCAACCACATACTTATTGGTGCTGCTATGATAAAACAAGAGCTTTGATCCAGATTTTAATGGCAGAAATGAAAAGCAGCATAATTTAGAGACATTTTGGTAGTATGTAGAGAAATTTTACCAGTTGATTCAGAAATGACAGCAGATATTTGTTGTTTGGGGACCTAGATGCTAGAACACTGTCTCAAAGACATATCTGCAAGAACATGCAGATGCAGAAAGACGGACACACAAAGGGCTGCTGTGACACTGTGTGTAACAAAGCCGAGTCAGCAGGATCTGAGTTTCAGAAGCAGTGCCTCGGCCACAGGCGACCAAGGCCACTGCCCAAAGGAGGTGGAGCTGTTTGTACAGTGAAGTGACTTCTAGAGCACAGAGAGAGGTCAGAAAGCTCTTGCCCTCCTGGTTACCATTTACACACTGAAGGACAGAAGTCAAGTCAGCAATGGAAAGCCAACACAGGATAGAGCCCAGCAGTCACATGCAAGGCTCCAGGTGTCCTCTCCCCAGCACAGGCCCTGGGGTTTGCAGGCAATGGTAAGTGGCAGTATGCATGAAGAATGGCTGAGTGCAGAAGGTTTGGTGTCAAGACACAGGGGGGCTGGTCACATAGGCATGACCTTCTGCAGGACTGTGAGGCCTGGACTGCTACCACAGATACAATGTTGTTAGCATAGACTACCCATTATAGTCTGAGGGCCCAGATAAAAGACATGTTTGCTGTCAAGGATATCCTAAGACTTAAAGGTTTTCCTATGAGTTGGTCAAGGGTTAGAATTTTCTTCAGAATGTGCAGGGTTTGGAAATCCAGGTCATTTGAATTATTCCTTTACTGAAAACTGACCCAGAGGCAATGCAGTTCACTAGTATGCGTGTATGCATGTATGCATGTATGTATGTATGAACTCTTTAAAATGTGTATTTATGATTGTACAAAAATAACCATAACAACTCATTGACTCCCAAAAAGATGCTACAACAGCCCACATGATTAACTTAAAATAGGTAAATAAAATAATGCTTTTTTCTTTTTTCTAAGTGGCAAGAGAGATGGTATGATGATGTAGGTGGAGTTAGAGGGACTTCTCTTTATCAAAGTACTTTAGCTTGGAAAAAGAAAGAAAAAAGCTGTTTTTCAGGTTCTACTGAAGTAGTGTGTATGGCTAAGAATCCCCATTACTAAAGTAACAAAATAGTCCTCTTACCACAAGTACAAATGCCACATGAAAAAAGCAAGATTGAAAAAAAATAAAAAATTGATCCAGCATCTGGGTATAACTATCAGTTTATGGGTGTTACAGGGAATAAATATGTTAAATAATCCATGAAGACAAACAAAATCAATATTGTGCTGAACTACAAAGCTTGATTTTCAACCCAAACCTTAAATCTAGATGGTAAATTGGTGCCTTAGGGTTTCTATTGCTGTGATGAAACACCATGACCAAAGACCAAGTTGGAGAGGAAAGGGTTTTTTGGGCATATACTTCCATATAACTGTTCATCACTGAAGGAAGTCACAGCAAGAATTGGAACAGAGCAGGAACCCAGAGGCAGGAACTGATGCAGAGGCAATGGAGGGGTGCTGTTACTGTCTGGCTTCACATGGCTTGCTCAGCCTGCTTTCTTATAGAACCAAGGACCACCAGCCTAGGGATGGACAATGGACTGGTTCCTCCCCCACTGATCACTAATTGAGAAAATGCCTGACAGTTGAATCACATGGAGGCATTTCCTCAACGGAGGCTCCTGATTACCCTAGCTTGTGTCAAGTTGACACATGAAACCAGCCAGTACAATTGGTAACCTGTACACTAAAAGAGACATCAACAAATAAGTGTTTGATACTTAGTTGTCTCCCAATTTAGACTGCCCGATTATATAAAAAATAAATAAAAGCAAGACTTACACATTTCTAAGACAACTAAGATTAAAGTACATTACATTGGTACCTTATCATGAGCCACTTAAGCTTGTTAAAAGTAGACTCTGGATCAAGATGGCCCTCCCTTCTCTCTTCCAAAATTCTCTGTCCAGGGGTAGGCTGGCCCCATAACTCTAATACAAAGAACAGAAAGTAGTAAGTAGTTAAAGATATTAAAACATTATGTGCTTGAGAACAAGTAGGAGGGAATGCATTTCCAACTGAAGCTACCATTGTTTAACCAATAAGAAGAAGCATCTACAGTGAATATGAGAAGCCAAGCTTATTCATGGAGATGGCAGAGGGGACGCTCTTTGCCTGGGACTCCTGGCTGAGAATTCAGGCTGAATGTCTCAGCCTCCCCAGTGTTAAATTTAGCAAAACTTGGTGTTATGCCAAGCAATTAAAGAAAGAAAAAGATGAATAAGGAAGGAGATGCGAATGCATGCAAGGGTGTGACTGTGTCACTTGGACTTTTAACATGGTGTCTTAGTTTGTGTTTCCATTGCTGTGAAAAGACATCATGACCAAGGTGACTCTTATAAAAGCAAACGCTGAATTGGCTGGCTTACAGTTTCAGAGGTTCAGCCCATTATCATCATAGCGGGAAGCACGGCAGCATGCAGGCATACTTAGTGCTGAGGAAGGCAGAGTCTTATATCTTGATCTGAAAGCAACCAGAGGAGGCTCTCTTCTGCACTGGGTGGAGCTTAAGCATAGGACCTCAAAGCCCACCCACACAGTGACACACTTCCTCCGCAGGGCCACACCTACTTCAAGCAGGCCACACCTCCTAACAGTAGTACTTCCCATGGGCCAACGCATTCAAACTACCACACATGGTAAGGAACACAGTGAGTATACAGAAAGATGAAGGAATGAGTGATGAAGTCAGATGGTTGTAAGTCGCATGTGAAACAGAAAAGTTGTTGGCTTGGGGTGTTAAACGAAGTAAGCTCAAAAACAGCAGTGAGCCCTGCTGTAGTGGTGCACACCCTTAATCCTAGCACTCAAGAGGCAGAGGCAGAAGGATCTCTTTGAGTTTCAAGGCCAGTCTGGTTTACATAGTGAGCTATAGACCAGCCAAGGCGACATAGTGAGGTCCTGTCTCAAGAAAACAAAACAAGACAAGACAAAAAAAGATAAAATAAAAACAGAGGTGCTTAGCAGAGTGTATCCTGCTTGCTGTGGAGTGTGTGGAGAGATGTGTTATGGGTAATGATGACTAATATATGAGTAAGGTTGTGGACAGTGGAAGTGGGTGAATGACAAGATCATCGAGGAGAGGAGTCATCTGGAATTGAAAAGATCATCTCCATGGAGACTGAGGCCACCATAGCAGAGGTAGCATTAGGAAGCATGACAGTGGAGCAGTCACAATCCTCAGGGAATGAGTGGGAGAGAGAAGTGGCTGATGACAGTAAGAAGGACAGCTTGTTGCTGTCAGGATAGGATTTAATGGACAGGGATTATTCATGAGTTAAGGTGAAGAACCTGAGAAATGAATTAGGTCTGCTTTGAGACAGAGTTCACTCTTCCTATTTTTATGTGAGTTTTTTTTTTTAACATGGCAAAATATGAGATATTTGAGAGGAGCAGGCAATTTCCCACAGCTAATGGTATGGAGATGACATTTTAATGAGGTAAAAGACAGTAATAGCCTGGGTTGGCCACGTCAGTTCCAGTCAGCTCCCAGCAGTCTTACTGATGCAGCTCTGTAATGGCATCAGTCTCTAGCCACCAAGCAATACCCCCTCCCCATGCCTATCTAGTCTACCTCCCATATAGTCACTAAAAGGAACTAGGGCACGAATGATATGGAACCGAGTCCCAGATACATCAGGCAAAACCAGCCATGCAAAGATCAAAGTGCTGTCTACGGAGATGGGCAGAGATGGGGTTGAGGGCACGCTACTTCAGAATCCTGTGCTTCTGCACACTAGCTCTTCTAAGATGAGGGAGATATGCAGGAAGGAACAGAAACATGAAGGCTTCTCTGATCTCCCCTGAAGGATGCCATATGACCTAGGAAGGATTTTCTGACTTACTCTGAAGCAGGTCATGAGACCATCATGTGAGAACTGAATTCTTACCTGGAGGAAAGGAACACTCAGGTCTCCAGAGCTCAGAGGCTGGAGGGGTCTGAGCAGGAGTCCTTGCTAAGGTCTCACACCTGATCACACCTTGTTTGTTCTATCAGACTGCCCGGAACAACCATTCAGTCCTCAACAGGTGGTGGTAACACAGCTTCCCCGTGTTTCCTTAGAAAGTTTCCCAAATTACGCAGAGCTTACCACTTGTACGCTTTTCTCTTGTTAATCTGTTTATTGTTACAGGACCTTAGCCATGAACTCAAGATTAGGAAATTCTTTTCTGAGTTTTGAAAGGGAAAATAAAATGTATGACTATGCATAATGGCACATATCCAAGACGCTGAGCATACTGATTGCCCAGGGGAAAGAAGTGAACACATAGGAGCATGGTGTCACATCCAGGGATCGGGGATCTTTTACATCTGAACTACATAGAGTAAGCACTCCAGTCCATAGTGATCTGGATGCCACGAGGGAAGAGAGGGAATGAAGGGTCCTCTGCAGCCTTCTGCTTCTTCAGCAGGCAATGCATCAGACAGGAGAATATGACAGCATCCTCTGAGACAGTGGCAGGTGTGATTAGTGGTTTGTAACATCTGCTAATTTACTTGGAGAGCTGAGGTAGGAGGATCACATGCTCACATGAGTTACAAAGTGAGACCTACTAAAAAAAACCCTTGAACTTTATTATAAATCAAACCAGGCCTGCTGGGAATTAACAAAAAAACAAAGTATATTTCTATATTATATTATATTATTATATTTTCATCCCAAAGGCTGTCCCCCTCCCATTCCTCCCTCACAGCGTGTCTCCCCCATTTTCTCTCCCCTTTTCCTCTGAGAGGGCAGGCCCCCTGGTATTCCTCCATCCTGGCGCATCAAGTCTCTGCAGGAGAATCCTCTCCCACTGATTCCAGACAAGGCAGGCCTCTGCTACAAATGTGTGGGTGTGTGGGTGTGTGGGGTTGTGGGGTTGTGGGACCAGCCCCTATATGCTCTTTGGTTGGTGGCTCAGTCTCTGGGAGGTCCCAGGGGTCCAGGTGAGTAAGTATTCCTCTGGGGTTGCCATCTCCTTGAGGGCCTTCAATCCTTCCCCTAACCTTCCATAGGGATCACCGACCTCTGTCCAGTGTTTGGCTGTAGGTATCTGCACCTGTCTCAGTCAGCTGTTGGGTAGAGCCTCTCGGAGAGCTGCTATGCTAGGCTCCTGTCTCACTCAGGATGATACTTTCTAGTTCCGTCCATTTGCCTGTGAAATTCATGGTGTCCTTGTTTTAAATGGCTGAGTAGTATTCCATTGTATAGATATGCCACATTTTCTGTATCCATTCTTCAGTTGACATCTAGGTTGTTCCCAGTCTCTGGTTATTCATGGTTCAGCAAGTGTCTATTTACTATGTTTCATCTGGGTTGCTCTTAGCTCCAATTGGGCAGCCCTCAGGGCCTGGCTCTCTTGACCCGTATCCCATGGTATCTCTTCCTCCTCTTCTTTGTCATACAGGAGGCATATTTCGACTGTATAACAAAAGCTGTAAGCTCCTTCTGATGCATTTTCAAGTGCTGGTCTTCTATGGGTCAATAAACAATACACCATCGCTGGTCTTTCAGTGGTGAAGATCCAGAAGTGCTTCTAACTAATTGCAAGGCTTAGGAACCAATGGTAAGAGCGTAACACTAACCACAAGGCTAAGAGATAAACTGAAAACAGTAACTATGACTAGCTGTTCCTTTCTGGCCTAAAGCTAATACATTAAAAGGCAACCAATGACAATAAATAGAGTTTTATTTAAATAGAGTTTTAGCACTTTTTGAATTCCAGGCCACACAAAGCAGCTCTTAGCCAACTACAAGCTTAAGCCAAGTAATATCAAGATTAAATACTTCTGCTCTGTTTTGATCTGAAAGGGTGAAGCATTGCTTTTATGCCCAAGGCACACAGCACCCTGGAATGTGTGACATCTTCAGCCGACTGCAAGGGGCAAAGGCCTAGGTGGTTGCTGTTTTCCTTCCTATCCTGCCCACCCTGCTCTCCATGGTGTCAACATTTTATTTCTGCTCTCTTGAGACTGTGCCTTTCTACGTCTCCCTCTTCTGTCTCCTTCTCCTTACATTCAGGGCACCCTTTCTCTCTCCCTAACGCTAACAGATGGTCCTCCAGCTCTTTCCCAAGCCCGTATTTAAACTCTATCAATGAGACCAACAATCTGCAAAAGGGACTCTACCTCTGGTGACAGGAGTTGTAATACTAAAATTTAAAACCTTTTGTCCTCTAGTGGGAGACAACATAAACTACTTTCCTGCAGGGTGGAGAGTTTCCATGACTTCGGCAAGGTAGAGAGAGGGACTGTGTTCAGGATGTGGATGGAAAGACAGGGCTCCTGGGCAGTCAGGCTGGAGGATGAGTGTGTAGACTTGAGTTCAGTGGAACTGGAGCAAGCGAGCTCATCTCCCAAGTCAGGAGTGCATGGCAGTGCTTTCTTTACCTCCTGACAAGGATTTTGGTTAAAAGCAGAACCCAGGAAATTGAAAGAATTCAAAAAGGGTATTAGCTGCACCTGGCAAAAGCCAAGGGTCTAATGTTACCGGCTAAAGGATTTTAAAATGCACACTCCTCTCCGATTTCACCTGCTTCATCATTAAAGTAGTTGTGGTTAACGCCATGGTGTGCTGGCAGGAGACAGAAAATGTGTATTATTTTTAGCAAATCCTAGTACAAATGGTAGATGTTCTTTGCACTCTGCTGGCAGATTTGCCTTTCAGCTCCTGGGAAGCCCAATTTATCTAAATTGCCATCTCTGTTAATTTAAACGGCGAAATGGACATTTTAGCATCCCCCAGCGGTGATGTAGTGGGTGAATGATGCCCCAGGTGGCATTCAGGTTGGGCCAAACTAAAGCTTCAGGCTATTTGTTTTTCTTTCAAAGAAAGGACAAAATAGCAACTCAGGGACTGAAGACACCCCATTTCCTGAGAAAGCATACGAAGAACTGGCCTCTTTTTATCCTTAAAGTCTCTGGCAATTCATTATCTGCTGCCCTTAGCATATCAAGTAGGAGAAACTGTCTTTAGGATAAAGAAGGCATAATTTCTGCTGCTTGTGGTGAACACGCCTGTAATTGTAATTTTCATATTCTTCCCAGTTAGAAAACTTTTAAAACTGAATGCAATTTCTTAAATCTAATGTAGTTGTAGATAATTTTTTAATGAATGCAATTTCTTAAACCTAACGTGCTGCAGACAGCAACAGTTTCTTTTGCAGTGAATTCCTTCCTTATTGTGTCTTAAAAACCCTGAAAGCCTGAAGATTAGGAGGGGTTGTTTTCTTTAAAGGTTGTAAAGGTTTCTTTTTTAGCACACAAAGTCCTTAAACAAAATGGGGCCGCTCTTAAATAGTGGGGAGAAGTAAAATTTAGGTTTTTTCTTTATGGGCTCATCAATTGCTTCTGGACAATCATCTGAAAAGCCACATTGTTCTGAAATGCCAAGTCTGTCACACACCACTGTTCTACAGGCAGGTGGCACTTCTGATTTTGTTTCTGTGGTTAATTTGTCTATATAAGTCCTCTGCCCCCCTCCCCGTTCACCACATTATCTATCAGGGCGTGTCTAGCTTTTTCTTCACCTTTATTATTCACGGAATTGACATATGTCTCATGAAAACAAAACTGTCATTTTGATTGGGAATGCACTAAATCAGCTAAGGGAAATATGAGACCTTTATAACATTGTGCTTATCCATAAATGAGAATCTCCAATTATATTCTTACGGTTTTCACTAAAATTTTATCATTTTCTGCATGCGGGTTCTTACAATTTGATCAGATTTAGTCAGGTATCTCATAGATTTTCTATTACAAATGCTATGGGTTTTTTTGTAATGTTTTCTAACTGTTTATAATGATGTACCAAAATATATTTGAGTTTTGGTACTGATCTTACAGTTGGATGCATCTTATTTTACAGAAAACAAATTCTTTTCACTTTGTAGACAAATATATCTGTGTACAATATAGTATTATGTAATCTTTCCTAAATACTGTGGTTTCTATTCCTGTGTGTGTGTGTGTGTGTGTGTGTGTGTGTGTGTGCGTGCGTGACGTATGTGCATCACATGCATGCAGTGGCCAGGGAGGTCAGAAGGGTGTGTTGGATTCTCTAGAGCTCGTTATAGTTGTTAGCATTGGGAATTGCACCCGAGTCCTCTCTGGGAGAAGCGAGTTCTTTAGATGCTGAGTCACCTCTACAACCTAAATACTATTTTTATTTTCTTTCTTGACATATTTTATTCAATTCAAACTTCAGTACAAGGCTGAGAAACAGCCATATGAAAGGTTTTCTAATCTTGTTGATTTTAAAAGAAATGCTTTTAATGTTTTCCTATTGTGAACACTACTTGCCAGGGCTGAGGAGACGTCTCAGTGGATAAGGCATATACTATGCAAGCATGAATACATGCGTTTGGATCCTTAGCACCCGGATAGAAGGTAGGTGTGGTGGCTCACCTGTAACCTCAGCCCTGGGTGTAGGGGATGGAGGCTGGAGGAGAGCAGAGACTTACTGACCAGTTGACCATCCAGTCTAGCAGAAATGGTGAGTGAAATTATACCGGAATCTGTTGTAACATCCTTTATATCTCCAATTTTACTAATCTGTGTTTTCTCGTTTTTTCTCTGGTTAGTTTGGATAGGAGTTTTTCGGCATCTTTTAAAATAACACTTTGGCTGGGCGGTGGGGGCGCATGCCTTTAATCCCAGCACTTGGGAGGCAGAGGCAGGCAGATTTCTGAGTTCGAGGCCAGCCTGGTCTACCGAGTAAGTTCCAGGACAGCCAGGGCTACACAGAGAAACCCTGTCTCGAAAAAAACCAAAAATCAATCAACCAATCAATCAATCAATCAAATAAATAAAATAAATAAAATAAATAAATAAAAATAACACTTTGTTTGAGTTCATATATGACTTTTTCTTACATTTCTGCTCTGGTTTTTCTCACCAGTGCCTGCTTTTGGGCTTTGATTGTCCTTATTTTTTCTAAGACCTTAGAAAAGGTGCATCATTAGGTTATTGAGGCAGGAATTTTCCTGTCCAATCTATTTGCAGCAGGAGGCCTGTGACTGGACAGGGAAAAGGGAGGCGGAGCTAAGAGTTGCTGAGGGAGGAGGACAAGAAAGGGAGAGAGGAAGGAAGGTGAAAATGGAGGCAGACGTAAACCAGTGGCTTTAAGTAGCTAGGTAGTTCTGGATATCAAAAGCTTAGGATAATTGGGATAACTTGTCTAAATTGTGTGGGCATCTTGTATACTGAGATTTTATTGATATATCAATCTGACTGGTTAACTATAAGCTCAAGAGTTCTGATTTTACCGGGTTACTGGGTATTGTGATATCTAACTCGAGGTTATTGCATAGGGCTAGGCCTAGTACCGTAAAGGTGGCCAAGTTGGCCTAGAAGCCAGGCCTAGAGCTGTGGAGGCAGCAACCACGCCATTAGATAGGTCCCATTAGATAGGTTGACTTGTCCTTTGATTCCATGGGCAGCTTTGACAGTGAGGTATGCTTCTTGTAGACAATACAGAGTTGAATCTCTTAAATCCAGTTAGAGTCTTTTAAATAGTGATTGAGGCAATTCACGTTTCTGGGTATTATTGAGAGTTTCTCATTTCTGTGCTACTGGTTTCTTTTGTTTTGGGTGTATTCTTTCCTCTTTCTCTATTAGTATTAGGGATTTGTTGGCTTACTGTGTAGAGCATGGTGTATTTCTCTCATGTAATATACTTTTTACTGTGCCTGCATGATTGAGAGCATCGTTCCTCATGTGCAGAGTTTTACTTTGAACGTTTTCTGCAGCGGTGGCTTGGTTGTCATGAATTGTCTTAATTTGTGATGGTCTTGAAATATTTCCTCTTTCAATTTTAAAAGATAGTTTTTCTGGATAAAATTTTTTGATCGGGCAGTTTACTCTCAGAGACGGACACATACCATGCCATAATTTCGTGGCCACAGATGAAAGACTTGAAGTTCTTGTGTCTTTGCCTCTGTGAGTTGGCATCTTCCTCTTACAGTTTTTATACAGCTTCTCCGCATTTTTCACATCTTTGATGTATCATGGAAAAGTTTTCTTGTCATGTCTATTTAGGGTTTTAAATGTCTCCTGTGGTATGTTCCTGTTTTCTAGATTTGGGGGATTTCCTGTTCTTTGACTTTATTTTGGTGTTTGGGTTTTGTTCACTTTGTGTCAGTGTATTAGTCCCTTGACTTTGTTCCCCCACTCCGTGTGTGTGTGTGTGTGTGTGTGTGTGCGTGTGTGTTATACCCTTGACCTGGTCCTCTAACCCTAATACTTTCTTCTGCTTACTTGTTATCTTCTTGATGATGCTTTCTGTAGCCTGTCTTTGTTACTTTGTGTGTTCATCTTTATTCCACTCTTCTCCACTCCCGTCCCCCTTTCAACACCCTTATACTAGATAAGGGAGAGAAAAAGATAGAGAGGAGAGGAAAGAGATCCCTGAATAAAGACAGGGACTGGAAAGGGGGCAATGCTATCTTTAGACTACTTCTTGACGATTAGGGGTGTTGAGCTCTTTGGGGCAAGTTTGATCCTCAACATTATGATATTGAATTCTTCTTGGTTCTTTTTTGCACAAAGCTACTTAACAAACCATGACCAACAGCAACCAACAGCAAATAAAACAAACAACTCACCACATCCTTAAGGGTATTATATACCCTCTAAAATGTGCCCAGAATTCCAAATATACTGTCAGGCCACTGGCAAAATCAGTCCCTGCTAGATTTAAGGGACAAATCAAAGTCAACTACTGTGGACAATCTGAAGCAGTTCCATATCCTACACCTGGGGTTAAAATGAAAACATATCCTTATATATATTTTTAAAGAAACCAAAATTCCAGAATTGTTGCTACGGTGTTCCACTGTTTTATACTGGAATGATTCATTTCTACTATTTCTTTCTTTCTTTCTTTCTTTCTTTCTTTCTTTCTTTCTTTCTTTCTT
>NW_021604588.1:11468792-11475447 GCF_004785775.1 Grammomys surdaster
CTTTCTTTCTTTCTTTCTTTCTTTCTTTCTTTCTTTCTTTCTTTCTTCACTGAGTTTTTTTTCTCCACATTGATGACCTTTTCCTCCACTTTGTGAGCTTTTTATCCAGGTGACAAATTGATTTTTTACTTCACTCATCTGCTTGAGTCTAGTAGGTAGTCCTTGATTCTTTAAAATGTAGGAACCTGAAATAGGTGTCTCACTGATGATCTTTGTCTTTCCAGTGCTAAAGAATGCCACAGCGGCTTGCATTCTCATTTTTTGTTTTATTCTTATGTTTTTTGTTTAGTTTCTATTGTTGTGAGAAACACTAACTAAAAGCAACTTGAGAGGAAAGGCTTATTACAGCTTACAATACTTTATGAAGATAAGCTGGGGCAAGAATTTGACAGGAGTCCTGGATGAATTAGAGACCACGAGGAAGGCTGCTTACTGGCCCTCTCAGCCTCTTTTCTTATACAACTCAGGACCTCCTGCAGTGGTGGCACTGCCCACAGTGGGCTGCACTCTCCCCCATCAATGATCAATCAAGAAAATGCCCCCACACTGGCCTATAGGTCAACCTGATGAGGCATTTTCTCTTTTGTGTTGCCTCTTTCTTGATGACTCGTTTTTGTTTTGTGAAGCTGACAAACCATCACAAATGTGTAGTCTGCTCCCTCTCCCCCTGCAACTATTTTCTGGGAGGCTTTCTGGTGAGTTGTCATCTCTTGAGGTTGTACGTGTCACTGTTATGTAAGAGACGCTGACTTTGTAGCTGTTAATTCTCTTCCTACTCAGATCTTCAGTTCATCAATGCTCCGTTCTTATCTGAGGAATTTTGTATCTGCAGGTGAGACTGTGCCAAGCTCAGTGCATTTTTTTAATGCTCCCGTGTTATTGCTCACCCAGGCAGTGGCAGGGTGGTGCCTCCAATATAATCTTTAGGCTCTTGTGCCATACCTTTATGATAATCTCTATAGCCAGCAGGGCCCCAGTTGTATCTCTGCTCATGGTGTGTCTAGTGTCATACTGTGTCTCTCTAGTCTGTTCAGTATTTTTCTTTTTAAATTTACTATTTTCTAGGATTTCTTCATCATCTTATCTTTATCTTTAGTAAAATGAAACCAGAGAGTACACTTCTTTGGTATAGCTTTCTCTATGACATTTGTCCTTTATGACTTTTCTATTAGTTCTTCATCGATTTCTAATTTGTTTTTAGAGTGGACTGTATTGTTTTAATTCCTGTTATTTTAGGGGAGGGAAGGTAGAGAGGCACTTAGTGCTCTAACGTGAGTCCTACTTCCTGTCTTTTCATGACAATAGCAAATTTCTTAGCATGGCATACTCCACATTTTTACTTTTCTTTACATTGATCCCTACACATCCTGTTCCTGCTCAGACCCTGTCCAGCAGACTTTATCCAGTGGCAAACCATGCCACATCTATTCCTCAGCATAGCATGGCCCATAACACACTCTGTACCAGGCTGGTGAGTCCTCACTCTTAACCCTAACCTACTTGCATTCACCCCAATCATCGGATGGAGCTTGGATACCACATCTAGTGACATAGTTCAGTCTAGGAGGGTCACTCACACCATACTCTAGACTTGGACCAGGACATACAGCTCAGCCTGCTACCATATCAGACATGCAACCAGCAAAGTAAGTCCAACATGCCAGGTCTTATTGCAAAAATAAACAATCTGAAAGGGCAGAGAATATATCTTTCCACATTCCAAATCCTTCAGGCCTATGGGAATGTTCTCAAATAAGCACAACTACCTACTTGAACCCCAGGACACATCTTGAAAGAACAATCATAAACTTCATCAAGGGATTTTTTTTTAAAAGGTAGAAACAACATGAGAATAGATCACAATGGCCTAGAAAACACAACTATAAGGTTGATTGAAATGACGAATACAACCTAGAATTTGAAAATAAAATTCAATAAAGGGATAGAAATACTGATAAGAACTCAAGCTGAAATGAAGTTGGAACTAAAGACTCAAAAACACCAACTGGAAAATTCAGGGGAGCCTCACAAGAAGAATGGATCAAATAAAGATATAATATCAGGTCTCAAAGGTGATCTCCAACTCCAAGAAAGAAAGAAAAAAACAACATAAGGAACTCTTCCAAACTTCTTCCATGAAGCCAGTATCACTTTAATAGCAAAATCAGGTAAGATCCAACAAGAACAGCAGCACCCCAAAACTATGGGCCAATTGGCCTGCTGAACATAGATGCAAAATCCTCAACAAAATACTTGCAAACCAAACACAGGCATGTATAAAAAAAGATCTATCATGATCAAGTTAGCTTTATCTCAGAGATGCAGGGAAGGGTCAACATAAGCCAATAAATGTAGTAAGTCATATGAATGGGCTTTACTAATAGACAAGAGAGACCTTTGACAAAATCCAAAATGACTTCAAAATAAAAGTTTCAAATAGGACTAGAGAAAATGTACCTCATGAATACATGGAGGGAAACTCAAAGTAATCCCACTAAACCCAGAAATAGAGTAGTGTCCGCTGTCCCCACTCCTTTTCAATAGAGTGCTCAAAGTACTGACTAGAATAATAAGGCAAAGGAAAGGAAGTGACACCACCTCTTTTGCACTCATGTATGATATTATACACAAGGGATGCCAAAAACTTTACTAGGAGACTTCTAGAAACAACAATTTCAGCAAGCTGGCTGGACATCAACTTACATAAACAGCAGACTTTCTACACACTAACAACCAAGATGCTGAGGAAGACCATGGACACAACTTCGTTTATAATAGTTTCTAAGAAACAGGAATAAACCTGTGAAGGTTAAAAGAAAATCTGAAGAGGTTGAGGAAGACACTAAAAAAATAAAATAAAATCAAAGACCTGGATTGGTAAAATTAATATCAACGTGATCATTCTACCAAAAGCAACTGACAGATACAATGCCAATCAAAATCCCTACAACAGAAATCATCTGAAGACTGACATGGAACAACAAAAGACCTGATAGCCAAAGCAATCTGAGTAAAACTCAATCGTCCTGGAGGTGCCGTTCCAGACTTCCGATGTGACAGGGTAATAAAAACAATGTTGTATCAACACAAAATTACATGTAAACCAAAGGGACAAGATTGAAGGCCCAAACTTGAGTACGAGTAACCACAGCCATTTAATATTTGAGAAGATGCCAAAACATAAATGAAGGAAAGACGGCATCTTCAACATACGGTAAACTGGATGCTCACATGCAGAAGAATGAAGTTAGATCAATATTTATAACCCCACACAAAAAATTAACTTCAAGTGTGTCAAAGACCTAAATATGAAACCCAAAACTTTTAGAAGAAAACATAACCTACAGGATATAGGCATAAAGAATGGATTTTTCTGTATAGGACTTCATTTGCCCAAGAATTGAGGTTTTTCAAAAGAAGAAATAAAAATATATATGAAAATAGCACTAAAAATATTTATCATTTTTAGGTTTAGGGAAATACAAATTAAAACAACTTTGAAACCTCACCTTACCCCAGTCAGAATGACTTAGATCAAGAAAACCGACAAATGCACATGGGGATGAGGGGAAAGCAGAACTATTTACTGTTAGTGGGACTGCAAACTGGTGCAGCCACTCTGGAAAACACTGTGGCGACTTCTCAAAAAGCTAAAACTAAACCACCATATGATCCAGCTATACAACCTCTTGGCATATGACCAGAGGGCTTGATGTTCTCTGCCATATTCACAACTACATGGCAAGGCATCTCTAAAGGTGCAAAAGCAGTATACACATCTTTGCAGTAACAAAGAATTGTCTAATTGAACTTAAGAACCCCTAGCAGGAGGAACATCAGGCCTGGTACCGTAAACCTGGACAACTACCTGGGGGTTTGTGCGGTCATGGACTTAGAGAATCTATTATTGCCACATTACTAGACTAGCACAATTTCTAAGTGCATTCTAAGTATTTATACTCAGAGAAACATGGCTATCACTCATTAAAGAAGTATCTCGTTGAAGCATAAGACCATTATGAAGGTCACAGAGAGTCACACTGAAGAAAACAACTGACCATGGGGGCCCAGACCAATGAATACATTTATAATTTTATTTGTATGCCCAAGGCTTGATGATATTATGGAATCGGGTTTGGAAAGACTGTAAGAGGCAGAGGAGCAAGAAGTCTGTTGGGAGATGGCTATGAAATCTCACCAATATATCTGCCTCAATAAAGCCTGAGTAATTCCAAAGCCAACTGATAGTCTAACACAGACGGAGTAAATATCGTAAGGCTCCGTCCCTAGATGAGGAGCTATAAGCAATTTGACTCTGGTGATGAGCGCCCAATTGGTTATCCAATACCAAGAGGTCAGGCCTAGAAACATACATGCAGGCGCCACTGAAAACACTCAGCAGATTGTATTTATGTTTCAGTCGTCTCTTTGTAACCATGAAGAGGAGGCACTGAACTTAGGGGGTGTGGACATAGGGGTATAAGAGGGAGGAGGAATAATATAATTATATTTTGACTAAGTAAAAAAAGATTTAAAAAGTAATCTTGGTTCAGTCACACACAAAAAGTTAACTACTGCAGATACACCAGTTCATTCCAAACACCTGTGCTTTAACAAATATTATTTACATTTCTTTCCCCGCTTTGTTTTTCAATTTTTTGTACTCTTAGTGGCTGGCTGTGATATCTGGATTAAAGTAATTCCAGGCTTCCATTTGTTTTGTTTTTTTTTTTTCCACAAAAGATGAATCATCCTTTGTGTACAGTATCTTTTTTGGGGAAAAAGTTCACACACTACAAAATGCCTTTTAGTAGTACGTACCACTAAGTGCACAATTTAGTGTTTTTTTTTTAAAATACAAAGCTTTAAAAACTATATTAATTGAAGACTGTTTCTATCATAACCAAAAGGAACCCAGAAAACTACAAATCTACTATCTATGAATGGCTTTTCTGGATATTCTGTATGTATGACAATATAGTCTCTATGTTGCAATGTGCATTAGCAAATATATATATATATGTATATATATATATATATATATATATATACACACACACATATATATAATCCACATTACATATGACACGTTATATATAACACTATGACACTAATAGCATAGCATTGTATGAATATACAATTTGTCTATCAATGAATGGACATCTGCTTTCTTTTTTTTTTCCTTTTTTTATTGGATATTTTAATTACATTTCATATGTTATCCCCTTTCCCCATTTCCACCCCCCCAGGAACCCCCTATCCCATCACTCCTCCTCCTGCTTCTATGAGAGTGTGCCCCCACCCACTTGCCCACCCCACCTCCCCACCCATGAATTCCCCAACACTGGAGCATCCAGCCTTCACTGGACCAAGGTCTTCCCAAATTCTCTCCCACCTATGCCTGACAATGTCATCCTCCCCTACATTACAGCTGGAGTCATGGGTCCCTCCCTATGTGTTCCCAGGCTGGTGGTTTAGACCCTGGGAGCTCTGGTTGGTTGGTATTGTTGCTCTCCCCAAGGGGCACCCTTTCAGCTCCTTCAGTCTTCATTCTAACTCCTCCATTGGGAACCCCTTGATCAGTTCAATGGTTAGCTGTGAGCATCCGCCTCTGAATATGTCAGGTTCTGGCAGACCTCTAAGGAGACAGCTCTATCAGGCTCCTGTCAGCATGCACTTCCTGGAATCCACATCACCTTCTACATTTGGTGGCTGCACTTGGGATGGATACCCCAGTGGAACAGTCTCCAGATGACCCCTCCTTCAGTTTGTGTCCCACACTTTGTCTCCATATTTGCTCCCTTGAGTATTTTGTTACTCCTTCTAAGAAGGATAAAAGCACCCACACTTTGGTCTTCCTTCTTCATGAGCTTCATGTGGTCTGTGAGTTGCATCTTGGGTATTGCGAGCTTTTGGACTAATATCCAATTATCAGTGAGTGTATACCATGTGTGTTCTTTTGTGATTGGGTTGCCTCACTCAGGATGGCATTTTCTAGTTGCATCCATTTGCCTAAGAATTTCTCAAATTCATTGTTTTTAATAGCTGAGTAATATTCCATTGTGTAAATGTACCACATTTTTGTATCCATTCCTCTGTTCAAGGACATCTGGGTTCTTTCCAGCTTCTGGCTATTATAAATAAGATTGCTATGAACATAGTGGAGCATATGTTCTTGTTATATGTTGGAGCATCTTCTGGGTATATGCCCAAAAGTTGTATAGCTGGGTCCTCAGGTAATGCTATGTCCAATTTTCTGAGGAACTGCCAGACTGATTTACAGAGTGGTTGTACCAGCTTGCAATCCCATCAACAATGGAGGAGTGTTCCTTTTTCTCCACATCCTCGCCAGCATCTGTTATCACCTGAGTTTTTGATCTTAGCCATTCTGACTAGTGTGAGGTGGAATCTCAGGGTTGTTTTGATTTGCATTTCCCTGATGACTAAGGATATTGAACATTTCTTTAGGTGCTTCTTGGCCTCTCGAGTTTCCTCAGTTGAGAATTCTTTGTTTAGCTCTGTACCCTATTTTTAAAATAGGGTTATAAGGTTGTCTAGAGTCTAATTTCTTGAGTTCTTTGTATATATTGGATATTAGCCCTCTATTGGATGTAGGATTAGTAAAGATCTTTCCCCAATCTGTTGGTTGCCATTT
>NW_021604588.1:11475547-11622899 GCF_004785775.1 Grammomys surdaster
CCTGATGACTAAGGATATTGAACATTTCTTTAGGTGCTTCTTGGCCTCTCGAGTTTCCTCAGTTGAGAATTCTTTGTTTAGCTCTGTACCCTATTTTTAAAATAGGGTTATAAGGTTGTCTAGAGTCTAATTTCTTGAGTTCTTTGTATATATTGGATATTAGCCCTCTATTGGATGTAGGATTAGTAAAGATCTTTTCCCAATCTGTTGGTTGCCTTTTTGTCCTATTGACAGTGTCCTTTGCCTTAGAAGCTTTGCAATTTTATGAGGTCCCATTTGTCAATTCTTGATCTTAGAGCATAAGCCATTGGTGTTCTGTTCAGGAATTTTCCCCTGTGCCCAGGTATTCGAGAGTCTTCCCTACCTTCTCTTCTATTAGTTTCAGTGTGTCTGGTTTTATGTGAAGGTCCTTTATTCACTTGGACTTGAGCTTTGTACAAGGAGATAAGAATGGATTGATTTGCATTATTCTACATGCTGACCTCCAGTTGAATGCTGTCCTTTTTGCACTGGATGGTTTTAGCTCCTTTGTCAAAGATCAAGTGACCATAGGTGTGTGGTTCATTTCTGGGTCTTCAATTGTATTCCATTGATCTTCCTGCCTGTCTCTGTACCAATACCATGCAGTTTTTTTTTTTTTTAAAATCACTATTGCTCTGTAGTACAGCTTGAGATCAGGGATGGCAATTCCTCCAGAAGTTCTTTTATTACTGAGAAGTGTTCTCGACATCCTGGGTTTTTTGTTATTCCAAATGAATTTGCAAATTGCTCTATCTCTATGAAGAACTGATTTGGAATTTTGATGGGGGGATTGCACTGAATCTGTAGATTGCTTTTGGCAAGATGACCATTTTTAGTATATTAATCCTGACAATCCATGAGCATGGGAGACCTTTCCATCTTCTGAGATCTGCTTTGATTTCTTTCTTCAGAGACTTGAAGTTTTTGTCATACAGATCTTTCACTTGCTTGGTTAGATTCACACCAAGGTATTTTATATTATTTGTGACTATTGTGAAGGGTGTCATTTCCCTAATTTCTTTCTCAGTCTGTTTATCCTTTGAAGAGAGGAAGGCTACTGATGTGTTCGAGTTGATTTTATAACCAGCCACTTTGCTGAAGTTGTTTATCAGGTTTAGGAGTTTTCTGGTGGAAGTTTTAGGGTCACTTAGGTATACTATCATATCATCTGCAAATAGTGAAATTTTGACTTCTTCCTTTCCTATTTGTATCCCTTTGACTTCCTTTTGTTGTCTAATTTTGTTGTTTAGCTAGGACTTCCAGTACTATATCGAATAGGTAGGGAGAGAATGGGCAGCCTTGTCTAGTCCCTGATTTTAGTGGGATTGCTTCAAGTTTCTCTCCATTTAGTTTGATGTTGGCTACTGGCTTGCTGTATATTGCTTTTTACTATGTTTAGGTATGGGCCTTGAATTCCTGATCTTTCCAAGACTTTTATCATGAAGGGATGTTGAATTTGGTCAAATGCTTTCTCAGCATCTAGTGAGATGATCAATGTGTTTCTTTTTTGTTTGTTTGTTTTTCGAGACAGGGTTTCTCTGTGTAGCCTTGGCTGTCCTGGAACTCACTCTGTAGACCAGGCTGTCCTCGAACTCAGAAATCCACCTGCTTCTGCCTCCCAAGTGCTGGGATTAAAGGCGTGCGCCACCACCGCCTGGCAATGTGTTTCTTTAGGTTAGGGAAGTTTTCCTCTATAATTTTGTTGAAGATATTTACTGGCCCTTTAAGTTGGGAATCTTCACTCTCTTCTATACCTATTGTACTTTGGTTTGGTCTTCTCATTGTGTCTTGGATTTCCTGGATGTTTTGGGTTAGGAGCTTTTTGCATTTTGCATTTTCTTTGACAGTTGTGTCAATGTTTTCCATGGTATCTTCTGCACCTGAGATTCTCTCATCTATCTCTTGTATTCTATTGGTGATGCTTGCGTCTACGACTCCTGATCTCTTTCCTAGGTTTTCTATCTCCAGGGTAGTCTCCCTTTGAGATTTACTGTTCCTACTTCCATTTTTAGATCCTGGATGGTTTTATTTAATTCCTTCACCTGTTTGGTTGTGTTTTCTTGCAATTCTTTAAGGGATTTTTGTGTTTCCTCTTTAAGGGCTTCTACCTGTTTACCTGTGCTCTCCTGTATTTCGTTAAGGGAGTTATTTATGTCCTTTTTAAAGTCCTCTATCATCATCATCATGAGAAGTGATTTTAATTCTGAATCCTGCTTTTCAGATACGATGAGGTATCCAGGACTTGCTATGGTGGGAGAACTGGGTTCTGATGATGCCAAGTAACTTTTGTTTCTGTTGCTTATGTTCTTGTGCTTGCCTTTCGCCATCTGGTTAACTCTAGTGCTACCTGCACTCAGTGTCTCTGACTTAAGCCTGTCTTTCCAGTTATCTTGCTTGTGTTAGAACTCCTCAGAGTCCAGATGTCTCTGTGATCCTGTGATCCTGAGCTCCTGGGTGGAAGAACTCCTGGGACTCAGGCTGCCTCTGGAATCCTGAAATCCTGCTGCTCTGAGTGTAGTTGTTCCTCTAGGATGGCTCAGGATACGGTGTCTTCAGAAGAGCTGACCAGCTAGGTGTTTGCCCCAGCCAAAGGGACCAAGTGAGGGGGATAAGGGGAGTGGTATTCCGCAGGGGTGGGGTTTGGGTTGCTGATGGATCCTGAGTGCCCCAGGCACCCAGTTATAGGCTCTGGGGCATAGGGTAGTGGGAGGTGGTTCTTACCCACTGCTCTGAGTGCAGTGGCTCCTCTAGGATGACTCCGGATATGGTGTCTTCACAGGGGCAGACCAGCTAGGTGTCAGCCCCAGCAAAAGGGCGGACATCTGCTTTCTATCTTGATGTGTATAAACTATAAGCAGAGTTTCAAGTGACTGTATGAACTATGGTTTGGTTCCCCCTTAAGCAGTCACAAAGACTTGAATTATATGGTAGTTGCATGATTAAGAAGCTGTCAAATAGGCTTCTATAGCAGCTGCACCAGTTTAAATTCTACTAACAACGTATGAGTCCTCAGTTTTCCCCACATTCTTCATTTCCCTTTTCAGGAACCCAAGCATGTGGTGTATCCTTGATGTTCTCCCTTCCATTTGCTAATGGCTAATGATGTTCAATGTCTTTTCATGTGCTTTGGCTGTTTGTAATTCTTTTTTGAAGAAATGACTATCCTTGGCCTGCTTTAATATTTATTATTGCCAAGTTTTGACAGTTCTGCATATATTCTGAATATTAGATCCTTATCAGATAAATGATTTGTGTATTTTTTCACATTCTATGGGTTTTCACTTTGACAGTCTTTTAATACACATTGATGACTTTCTTTGGATTTAACTATGAATTGTAATTTGCCCATTTGTGGAGAGCGCATAGTGCTGCGCCTTTAAGATGGCACTGGTCTCTGCCTTCCGCCACCTGCTGGCGAGGACTCTTAGGAGTAAACAACTCCTTATATGGCAGTGGCAGTTGATCTGGCTTGTCTCCGTGTGTGTGTGTGTGTGTGTGTGTGTGTGTGTGTGTGTGTGTGTGTGTTGGCTAGTCCTAGAGTACTTAAGCCTGGGAGAGCTTTCCCCCAGGGGTCGTCAGTTAGAAGATTGTTCAAAGGTCCTGAATAAACTGCTTGGAGAAGAGCTCGTGGTTGCGTCTTCCTTGCTGGTCGAGGGTGGACGCTACACCCATTTTTTGTCCTTTGTTGTTTTTGGTGTCAAGGATGCTGCCTCATCCAAGGGCATGAACACACACTTACCTTTCTTTTAGGTACTGCATAGTTTTAGAATTTACATTTAGGTCTTTGACCACTTTTGAGTAATGCTTGTGTAGGGTGTGAGGCAAGGTCTTATCTTAGTGTATTTATAACACAATGCCCAAGATCCAGAAGTTTAAAAATAGAAATTCTAATTTCTCATCATTCTGGAGGCTCTAAAAGCACAAATTTAAGATGCCAGAAGGATTACCATCTCTTTTTAAGGGAATGCTGTCATCTGGAATGGCTGCTGTGGCTTCACAAGGAACAGAAGAGTAGAGAGAACTCTTCAGTTCAAGCCATTTGAGAAAGGTGCTAGTCAATTCCCCACTGATGAAGAGAGAGAGCTTTTTTGACTGAGTTACCTTCCCTAACCCATAAATCAACGTAACTATGAGCATTAAGTTTCAGCATGGATTTGGAGGATTCCAAAGTTTTCTTTTTATGTCAGTGTCCTACTGTCCTAGGATTGTCTGATAAACAGACAGTTCTTTTGGTTACTCAGTGATTTGAGCATTCACGTGAAAAGTCAACTCAAGGAAGCATTTCTGGATTCCTATTGGCGAGTGTCATCTCCCATATGTTGAAGAGCATTTTACTAATCACACACGTGTTTATTACCTCCCTAGTTCAACATTAGGAGCTGTATTCCTTCATTTTATCATTCTGAACCCAACATTAGGCAGACTCTTAAAGAATGTTCACCACACAAATGAAATTAACCAGGATAAGAATAAAATCCACAAGAGTGGTGACTGGTGCCTTTAACTACAGAGTACTTCACCGTCTGAGGTGCCTCTGAAATTCTGCATGCCTTCTCTATCAGTAATAGTAACTAATGATTCTGATACCTACTGGGCACAGAACTGCCACCTTAAAGTAGAATGGGTAAGCCATGAACCCAGACAGTTATAAGTGAAAGCAGTAATTACACCTGGGCACATGTATGAAATGGAAACTTAAGAGTTCTTTGGAAAGTCAGTTGGATGTTTTTTTTTGCTGGGGCAAACACATGAAGGAACATTTAACTGAAGTGGACACAGGTGAAAGACTAAGGCAGACTTGTAAAGGAATATTTAGCTGAAGCAGACACAGGTGAAAGGATGTACTGCTAAAGCAAGCATGTGAAAGGACACATGATGGATTCTTTGCTAACCACACATGTACTGGTCCACCATACATTGTGTAGCTGAGTTGCATTTGTTGGGACTCCATAGAGAGAAATGCACCAAAAATCTTCTGGTGGTAGGCTGCAGTTTCTTGCTGCTTCTGAGGACTCAGGCTGATTGGTAGAGTGATGTCAGCTGAGACAGACGCAAATGCTGAGGCAAGACTCACGCTGAGGCATGCATAGAGAACACATGATGTTTGGAAGGTATAAACAGGACGGTGACGGAGGCTGAGCTAGGCTTGCTTATAGAGCCAGCTGTGCAACACTTATGTGTCTCATGTCTTCAGTTCGTTGAGAGAGGCACAGATGAAAACTTCTGGCATTCCTCCTACTGACTTGTGCCAAGGCTGAGGCCTGGCTGTCTCTGCTAGGTCATGTCACCACTGTGGCTAACCCAACTCTACTGAACTCAAAGGTTTTTGTTTTTCTTTTTTGAAGAGGAAAAAGAACTTGAATTGTACTAATGATATGGTTTGGGGTTATTTTCTCTGAAAGACTAAGCTATTCTGTGAAATCTCTGAGGCCTACGATTATTTGTATGTGTACATGTGACTGGGAGTAAATGACATAAGATCTTTTGTCTCTCACTTTGACTTTCATCTTGTTAACTGGTTTCTTTTGCCAAAGACAGATTACTTCAAAGACTATTTAAAATAACACATCATTATTTTTAAAGGCTTCTTTTCTTAATTATTTGCAATGCAAATAGTCCATAGGTCTCAGTGTAATGTTTCAACTGCATAATGGGAAGTTGGTATTATTTTAAAGTCTCTTGTAACAGATACTTAATATCTTTACTGTCAGTGGAAAGAACGGTATATTTTCAAATGCTCTGAAATCACCAAAAGGGACACACCCATCATACCACTAGAAAGTATGGCTTCGAAGAAAATAAAGAAAATAAACAAAACACAACAAGCAAGAGTGCCAAGATCTTCTCCAACCACAATTACTTTTAATCTATGAAATAGTTTCCTTACAAATTAAGTAGTTTTTAGGAGTGACATTTACTATTGATGTGATGTTTGTTAACATGACTGTACTCAGAAAGGAAGTTGGGCTTGTTATTTTTCCAGAAATTGCACAAAGTACCATCATTAAGAAAAGGAGGAGAAAGATTTGTACCCATCTTTTTGGGGCATGTACGGTGAGAGTGAGGTCTCACAGTTGGAGAATCTGTGGATGTTGTTGGAAGAGCCTGAGATGCTCTCTAGCAAGCGGGTAATCCCTCTTCCTCGAACATTGCTGTTAGGGCCCGAAATTTTCACCCCAGATGGATAATAACCTAAGGTAGTGAAAAGACAATAAAACAGACACGGTGATTTTACATGTGTATTGTAATGAGGCACCTTAGTTAACTGGAAGTTATGTATGTATGAAGTGGTATACATACCACTGTAGGACTCTCACTAAGCCACAATTAAAAGATCATGGGCAAAAGGCAAATAAGTGGGTGAAGAAAAATGTTTCTTTTTGTTTTTAAGGCAAGAAACCCCAAGTTCTTTAGGTACCACTGGACATAATGTCATTTAACTGGCTTTTAAAATTTCTCATCTCCCCAAAAGACATATATCACATTGAAACTATCAAACTGTAGTTACTACAAGAAAAACAGAGTTTCTTAGAAATGTCCTGCTTAGAAATCTGAGGAATGCTACATTCCACTCGGGTCAAAAAAAATACATTCATAGTGTTTTAACTGTTGTTTCAAACAAAATACTCAATTCAACAAACTCCCTATATCCTCATGGCCATCCAGAAACATCCTGGGATCTCTGTAAAGTTTAAGGCATAACCCATTTTTACAAACTAAAGGTACTCACCAGTAGATGTGTTTGATCTTTGTTCCTGATTGTAAGAGTTGAAATGACAGAATCCTGGACTCTCAACTCTTAGCTTCTGTAAAGGAACCAGAAAATACCAGAAAAAGTGTTTACTCTTAAACAATTATTAGATGGCCTACTTTAATTCCAGATTACTAAAAATGCAAACATTAAGTATTCCCACAATATTTATCCATGTTTTCTGTAAGGGAGGGACAGGATGGACTCTGGGGACCTCAGAGTCACAGGTTTAAAAGTTTATTTTTTAAAAAATACTAGATTATGGCATTTTTTTTTTTGATACAAGTGAACAGGGCTGGCAAAATGGGCAAAGTGCTTGTGACAAGCTTGATGACCTGAGTTTGCTCCTGGAACCTACATGGTAGGAGGAGACAACCAACTCCTAACAAGTTCTCTGACCTTTACATGCCTACAGACACAGACTCCCTCCCCCATACATACATACACAGACACACACACACACACACACACACACACACACACACACACACACACAGAGAGAGAGAGAGAGAGAGAGAGAGAGAGAGAGAGAGAAAGACAGAGAGAGAGACAGAGAGAGAGACAGAGAGACAGAGACAGAAATGTAAAAAGAATGATTCAGAATAGAGAGAGCCCTGAAGATTCCTGAAAGTAAAATCCAGCAGTCATGTCTTTGGTCAGTGAAAGAACAAGGCCAATATACAAATTTTAAATAGGAATAGAGAACATTTGTTCATTAACATCAGTAAAAGCAGAGAATACAGTAGAAGCAGATGGGTGGGTGAAGTTGTAGGAATATAGAAAATCTTTCTGTGACTGATTCTGCTTTCCTGGAGAAGTAGAAATATCAATATTAGTTACTGCAAGGGTCGGGGGAAGGTGACAGAAGTTGGGAGAGAAATTGGAGTAGAAAAATGATGACAGCCAGGCAATGACAATGAGTTGATGAAGCTGATGGTAAAAGAAGTCTAGGGGGCTGGAGAGATGGCTCAGTGGTTAAGAGCACTGACTGCTCTTCCAGAGGTCCTGAGTTCAAATCCCAGCAACCACATGGTGGCTCACAACCATCTGTAATGAGATCTGATGCCCTCTTCTGGTGTGTCTGAAGACAGCTACAGGGTATTCATATATAATAAATAAATAAATCTTAAAAAAAAGAAGTCTAGAAAGATTACTCATTATGATGGTATTGAAGTTTCCCTTCCCTTTCTTTCACCTTCTCCCCACACCTCTGTGTGTATGTGTGTGCACTCGAGCCTGCTCATGTGTGTGCATGTGTGTAATGACTAAATCCAGAGACTTGTACATATTATGCAAGTACATCCTATCCCTTATTTAAGTCTGAGACCAAACAGTCTCAACTCAGCTGCCTAGGCTACCCTTAAAATTGCTATGCATCCCAGCCTGGCCCTGAACTTGTGATCTTTTTTCCCTAGCCTCCAGAGTGGCTGGGATTATAGTTATTTACTATCATACCTGGCAGCATAGTAGTTCATTCATTTCAATTCACAACTGTAAGGAGTACAGTAGGTGAAGAGCTAGATTTAATGAGGATTAGTCTGTCAACCAAGTATGCTGAGGACATGAGGATTAATGGAGTTTAGATAAAGCAGTAGAAAACAGACTAAAACTGAGGTGGTAAAAAGAAAATACGAACAAGAGGCCACAACTGGAAACATGCAAATGGTGCCCCTGGGGTTGTTCAATGCAGTAGCTCTGTAAGGGAGTATAAAAGAGAGAAGCTACAGGTGAGTGAACTATAGGTCAAACAACTGCTGGTACTGGGTTGCTCAAGGAGGACTGTGGAAGTCACAAGAGGCCATTTTGAGACTGGGAACAGCAGATGATCCTGGGTACAGGATATAATCACGGGAGTATGGACTTACATGGTATGAGATGGGAGGAGAGTAAGAAACTGAAACAACAGGGAGCTGGATTACTTAGTAGAATGTGAAAATAATTTGTTTTTATGGGAAAACTACCTGCGCCTTTGGTTCAATGTCACTCCAATGAGGAGTCACAACTGAAGTGCCTACTGATTCCCCAGCTGAGTTACCAGGGACTGCTGCCTGGATGGCATGAATTTCAAAACTTGGGAATTTCAGGAAGAAGGAAGGTCTGAGGAAATGAAGACACTACCTTGACAACAAGATAGGAAAATATATCTTCACTTGAAAATGACAAGAGAAAAACTGCCTAGAATCAAACTAGAAGGAAAAAAAAAACCCAGATTTTCCACTAAAGAAGTTAAATACATCTGAGGTTTTGTGACAACTGAGGTTTCCTTACCTGGTACCGCCCTGCATCCAACACAACCATTTTGGGTGTCACACTGTTGCTGGCCTCATAGTCTTGCAGTGGTACATGAGCTCCAGTGAGCTGGATTCCAAACAGAGTGGCTAGAGAATTACTGATGCAGTACCTTTAAAAATGAAGACAGATCTCACTAGAGCAATTTTATTTGGTACACTCTAAAAACATTCAGGTTAAATTTTCCAATAAAGAAAGCATCTCAGAGGTATTATTCTAATTTGAAGAAAAGTCTAAAGACTGAGAGAGAAGAAGTGGGAACAGGCAGCATTCAAACCATGAACATTATTACTGGTAAGCAATCTCCTAATGACTAGATAAAGTTTCGGGTTTCCTACAGGGTATGGGAATGAGGGTGAGGATCAGTAGAATTCTCCAATGTTTGAAGACAGAAGCAGAAATAAAACAACCACAATCCTCAGAGCTGAAAAGCATTTGCAGGGAAAGGTGCTGCCAGAGCACCCTGAGACTTGGAGCTTGTCCTAGTGGCAACGTGATACAGCCTGCAGTCACCTGAGAAGAAAGCCTAGATCCAGGAATTGCCTAGTTACAGGTCTGTGGGCACTGTCTTTGTTGCTAATCAACCCAGAGAGCTACATGCAGTTGGCAACGCCAGCCCTAGGCTTCATAAGAAACCTAGTTAAACTGAGCCATCAAGTAGCACTCCCCCACGGCTCCTGTTTCCTGCCTGAGTTCCTGCCCTGACGTCCTCTCAGTGATGGGACTGCGACCTAGAAGTGTAAGCCAAAGAAATTCTTTTCTCCCTTAAGTTACTTTTAGTTATAGTGCTTATCTCACCATCAGAAAACAAACTGGGACAGGGCTGTAGGTGCTGCCACTCTGTAACAAGAACAATGGCTTACAGTTTTAGGGCACCATCACAAGAAAGTGATATCCTTTTTTTTTTAAAAAAGAATTATTTATTTTATGTATATGAGTACACTATTGCTCTCTTCAGACACACCAGAAGATGGCATCAGATCCCATTACAGGTGTTGTGAGCCACCATGTGGTTGCTGGGAATTGAAGTCAGAACCTCTGGAAGAGCAGTCAGTGCTCTTAACCGCTGAGCCATCTCTCCAGCCCAGAAAGTGATACCCTTAATGTTAGCAGGGAACTGCCTCTCCGTAAGGGGCCCAAAAAGGAAAAAAATCTCAGTAAATACCTCTGAAGTGTCATCCAAATTGTTCAGTAAGCAAATGATGTGGACAGAACAGTAAAAGTAACAACAACAACAACAACAACAACAAACAAAATCACCTTTGGTTTTTTTGGACTTCAGTAAGGAAGGTGAACAGACTCTTGGCTGACAAACAAGAGCAACACAGCATGCAGAAAGGACTCCTGCAGAAGACACACAGAACTCCTCCCCATACTTACGCGATTTTCTTGCAAACAGCTAAAGCACAGAAGAGAATATCATTTTCTTCATGCCACTTGCACCTGTACGAGAAGAAGGACTTTAATATACTAATAAGTGGTCGAGGACAGTGTGTATTAGTCTGGATTCCATACCCAGCACAAGGAGAAAACCTGCACTACTTGAAGTAGCTAAGCCAAATTAACTGTTTAAGGGTTTTTTTTTTAAATATGCTAGATTTCCAACTCAACTAGTTGAAATAGTCTAATAAAAAACCTTGATACTATTACTCAAAATTTCTTATACCTTTCACAGTTATTTATTGTTTGTGCTTATTTATTATTGTACTTATTCAATATTGAGTATGCTTATGTGGAGGTCAAAGGGCAACTTGCAGAGTTGGTTTTCTTCCTCTGCCACATGGGTTTCCAGGATCAAACTCTGATGGGCAAGCAACTTTACCCACTCAGCTATCTCAGTGGTCCTCAAAGATTAATACAGATATTAAAGGGTTGTATGTTATCTCCTCCAGTGAAAATTCTTAATGTGAAAACTACACATAATCATATAATTAAATTTTACCTTAAAATGAGAGTTCTAGAAGCATAGTAGTAACTAAAGTTAACACAGTCACTAAACATGGATTGCACACATGTTACCAATAATCTAGGCATGAAGGACACAGAACCGAATGAAATCATCTCCGAACACTTTCTTTGTAGTGGTGACAGAGGATCAAAAGACAAATAGGCATACTTAAAAAGTTCTAAAGAACTATGGCACTGATATGAAGCAGTAGCCACAGTGTGGAAGGGAGTGACCAGCAATGGCCTTGAAAAAGTGATATTTGAATGGAGACAAGAGGAAACCTTAGAGAAGAAATGACCAAAGTCAGACAAATGAGTCAATCCAGAACTACAACCACGGGAACATGCTTGTGTTTTCCTATCTTCTACTAAGACTCAGAATGGTATTGTTAACAATACAAAGCTTGCCTAAACTTAGCAAGAATCGTCATTTGAAACCACAAAAAATGCTATTCAATAACTATAAAAAGTTATTTGTGCCAAGTGAGTTAACTGTAGACTATCTAAAATCAATCTAAAAACTCCTTCTGTATTTCTAAAGACTAGTGATACAATAAATGTGACTCATAAAGCTCTTAATTAAAGATTTAAGAACAAAACTAAGTTTGTAAATAACCATAGAGAATTAGTAAGTGTTACTTTTGGTTATTAGTTTTGCTCCTTGTCTAAATTTCAAGTCACAAGGACCAACCCAGATACATGCTTTCTATTACAGGTCAGATCTGAGATACATTCAGGGGGTGAGGGAAATGTCTCAGAGTTAAGAACAAAATGTTCTTCCAAAGAACAAGCTCAGCTTCTGGCACTCATGTTAGACAGCTTACAACTGCCTACAATTCATCTCCAGGGGGGTCTGAGGCCCTCTGAATGTACAAGCACCCACGTGCACAAACACACAGACACAGATGCATACTTACTTAAATATACTCAAGTATTAAATAATATACAAAAACTTAAAAACCTCAAACCCCAAAAAATGTTTCTAAATCTATGGTTATCCTACTTAAAGTGGTTCTGTTTAATCTGTTTTTACTCACTTATTAATCTTTTTCCACTAAACCATAACAAAACTCTTAAAAACTAGTCTTTTGTAGTTAAAAGAAAAAATACCCTGTACAAAGCTGTCAAAAACCAGATCTGGTTTGCGTTGTTTTAAAAATTATGTTAATTATTTGTATACCAATGTAAGGGAGTGTAGGTACCTGTGGAGCACAGAGGGTAGACTCTCTGGGATAGTAGTTACAGGCAGTGTGAGGTGCCCAACATGGGTTCTGGAATGTGAACTCTGGTCCTCTGGAAGAGCACTATACACCATCCCTAGGTGCCTTGTATACTGGTATCAATTTACTACTGTGTACTCTTTCAAGCTTCTGATGCTGCCTTACCCACATATACACAGTATGAAGTTATTTATACTCCTTTCTATTTCATAAAGTCCTGATGACTGCTTCTGCCCCTATTTCAGATTACACTCTTCCTTCCAAGGAAAACTGTTAGAACTCACATCATCCTACAGTTCTTTAGGGTCTAGTGAGACTCACTCATTGGCCGCTCTTACAGTCCATGTACACCCTTATTCCAGAATCACAACTGAGGCTGCTTTCTAATGGAAATTTCTTCTACTCAGCTTGTATCACTGTCCACAGAAATTCTGTTTCCAAAAATATTCAGATAAAATATTTACCCCATAAAGTATTTCATGGTTTTAAAACCCTTACAATGAAGTAATTCGAAGTTAACTTGTCCCTAGTCTGATCAAACATCACTCTTTGAAAGCTTTTTAAGGTTTCTTAGAAGTCCCTTTATGTAAGAGTCTAGTATCTTCACATATCTCACTGCTGTTATTGGAAAGGAGACTGAGGTTAAGAATTATGTCACACTTGCCCACATTCCTCACAGAACCTAGTGTCTCATGTATTATACAAGATCTGCTAAAATTTTTGTTAAATAAAAAAAAGCTCATTTAATTGAACTAAGGATGAAATTGTAAAGTGATGTCACAATATAAAACCTCACCTCTTAAAACTACTATTGCCAGGGCTTTAAGCTGGAGAATTAAATACATGCATACATTAATTTCTTGTCCCCTAAGTCTTTTGAAAATCACAGTCAACTAGATGCATACAGCAAAGAAGTACAACAGGCTTCTCTATAACAGATCGCTTAACAACACTGTAGGAATAAATGAGGAATGGTGGTTCAAGACACTGCCTTTGTGACCCACAGAATAGGCACAGAAAGATCTACCTGAAGATTTGCCTATCAGAACTTTCCAGTGTATACATACACAGACAAACTAAGAAAGGGATGCTGCAGGTTAGGAGACTGAATTTCTGTTCAAACAGCTGTCACTTCTCTAATGCCACACAAGGGAACAGGTTGACTGCTCTTCAATTCAGGATTCTGCCTCCAGCTTACCAAGCTCCTTTGTTGGTTTCCCCTCTGCAAAGTCTGACTAGCTGGTAGTTCCCACTAAACAAGATGGGTCATTTACTTGGTTTTGGAGTCTCATTTCTAAATATAAACATAACTAAGGAGAACCAGGCATTAAAAGAAAGCCTGCAGCATGAAGGCGGCCATAGAATTTACGTTTCCAAACCAAGGAATAAAAGATAAACCACGGAACAAAAGTGAGGAAACAGCTCATGGTGGACTGTGAAGTTACTGCATGCAGCATGGCATTCACCTCACCAGTCTTCATCATGGACACTGACAATGACTGTAATTTGTGTAACATAGCAACTGTAGGCTGATGTGCTGACATATCCAAACCCACAGCTCTGCCAAGCTTTATTACAGTAATGACAGAGCCTATTAATAAAGGTTCTGCATTGAGTCTCCTTGCTCAGCCTCTGTAAGTGATCTCATCCACACACTGTGGGCTCATCAGATGCTTCACCAGGCTCTCAGAATATTTTAAACTTTATTCTTCATGCTTTGTCATTCAGTTACTGAATCTTAAGCAAGATCTTAAGCAAGGTTTACTGCTTTTTACAAATCTAAAACAACCTACTCCTGTCTCTACTGTCACCATACTAGTCCCAAGTCATTTATTGCCAGCTCATCCAATAATCATAGGCGCCACACTTTCTTATCTCCTTTCAATATATCTATAAAAAACCTTAGAGAGCTAATCAGTTTTCTTTCCTACTTGGTAAAATTACTATTTCTAACAAGCCTCTCTTGGTTTTATCTTCTTCTGCTTCATCTCTTACCTTTCATATTACAATAGTCTTCTTGACCATTAATTTTATAGTCTCCCTTTCCATACACTTCTCATTTGATTTCTTTAGCATTTATTACAGCTAAAATGTTAATTTTCTTAAAATTACATATTGCATGTATCTTTCCTATGTTAGCTTCAGGAAGGCAGGGGTACATTAATTTTGCTATGTGCAGGAAATATGTGCAGTGAGTTTTGTTTTGATGGGGTTCTGGCTGGCCTAAACTCTCTACATAGATTAGGATAGCCTTATACTTTTAACAATTCTCCTGCCTCTGACTCTGCGTGCTGGTGTTAGAGGTATGTGTCATTATGCCTGAGTCAGTATTTGCTGATTAAATAATGGCTGTGCTGCAGGCCACAGACCTTGTATGTTAACCCAAAGACAATTTGACAAGAAACATTAGAACAGGACAGTTATTAAAATTTAAACATTTGAGCCTCTAAAATAGTATGCTTCTTACTACCTTATTACTTAAGTACTAAACTGCATTAATATAAAACCTACCCAGTTTTCCTAGACTTTAAGATAATATGTTATCAGCCATTTACTACTACCTCTTTTAGTAGGTACTTAAAAGCAGTGTTTAAAATTAGTCCTCTGACCTCTATTAATAGTTTATAACTAGCCTCTACAGTTTATTAACCGTACACTCCCTCAAACTCTTACTACTTTTGAAGTGCTCAGTGACAGGTACAGGCATACGGTTACAGCTTTCTCACTACGCTGGCTGCAGTACATGCCATCAGTCTCTCTGAACCAACCCTCTAGCACAGGCCTCCAAAAATGCCTTACAGTAAAGCTATCTTAAATATTGTTGAACCTGTATTTACTAACTGAACTGTATTTCTTCTATTATAAAGACTGTAACTGATGCTGGAATTCATCTTACACAGAAAGATAGTATACAGTTGACATTAAAGTATATGGGATAATTACCATGGTCTAAACTTATACAATATATTTAATTTTTTTGAAAAAAAGTTTTGTATTTTGATCAGTATTTAAGAATTTTAGAAAATATTTTGTCTCTGAAAACTTTTTATTGATCTCTTCTGGTAAGGTGAAAAGGCCAGAACAGAAATATGCACCAAAGGTCAGCTGTTTGGAAAAAAATCCCAGACAACAAAAGGAATCCTTTTTAAAACAAAGTGCTATTTTATCAATATTATAAGTGGCACAGAGGATAATACTGAAAATAAATATAGACACCAGATACTCCTGGATGTAGTTTTAGAAATACTTTGGCCAGTAACTGAAGTAACTGTATTGAGCCTATCCTAACATCACTTACAACATTTTACAGATCAACAAGAACAACAATGACAAAAATCAGTAAACAAGATTCTACACTAACAGTACAGAGGACAGGATACTAAAAATCCTATTATAAAGAGAAAGCTTTATATTGCAATGGAGAAATTTATCAGTCTCTCATTTCAAGTCTTTATCTCAACTGTGGAGTTCAGAAAAGGCTGTAAAGGAAGAGAGAAAAAGGAAACAAGAGTACCTGAGACTAAATTTAAAACCATCCTCACAAAGAGAAAGACCACTCTAGATAAAAACTGACCTAGAGACTTGGAAAAGCAAAGCCCTTGTCTATTAAGAAAGCACCTGTGTAGGGAGCCCTTAGATTGATGGTGATGGGGATCCGAAGGAATAAACTTAAGATCCTGTATGACTAAATAAAAATGGAAAATCAGCTACCTTCCACCAGTCATTTGTTAGTGAGCCTGTATGGTGGTTGCTACACTGACAGAAGAGGGAGCTCTTGAACTGAACTTGCATTCTGTCCAGACAGCTACCCAAGAGACAAAGGAAATAGCAGGCCTCATCCACATAAAGAGATTAGAACATAAAGAAAATAAGAAGACATTGGTAAATTCCAAAAAGCCATGGAAATTCTAACATAACATTCCACATGGAATTAAATGTTCTCACACAAGCATGTGAGGACATGAAAACATACTCTGAATAAGAAAAATTCAGAGATTTTAGAACAATTTTAAAAGTGAGAAATAGAGTTGACTAGACTCAGAAAACAAAACAGGAAAAAAATCGTAAGTAGATTACAAACTGCCCAAAGAAAGAGATTCATCTTAAAAGAGAAACTAGAAACCAGAAAACTGCCATGAGAATAAAAGAGTAAAAAGAGAAAGTAACTAAAGTGAAAGATACTATAGTAGCATGTATTATATAGATTTCCTTAACAGAAATTAAGAGTTGAAGAAAAATTTCTACCTGAGAAAAAGCTCCAAAAACAGATGCCAATTTTTGCATACTGAAATGGTTTATCAGACATCTCATAAAATGGACCTTAAACAACAAACCAAGAGGAGCTACTAATATGAAAGATGGCAAAACAGTAAAGTCTTTAAAGTCTCTAAGCTAAAACATCCAAATAGCTAAAGCTAAGAAAACTATAAGCTTTGCAAAAAGAATATACAACACAATGGAGTTATATTTTCTTAGGAATTCATGGACACAAAGTGTGACTAGAAATCTTAACCATGCCCCCCCAAAAAAACTCAAAAAAACCAAAAACAACAACAACAACAACAAAAACCTAGGAAACACCTTTTAAGTCTCCCTTCA
This sequence comes from Grammomys surdaster, assembly GCF_004785775.1. NCBI lineage: Eukaryota > Metazoa > Chordata > Mammalia > Rodentia > Muridae > Grammomys > Grammomys surdaster. The sequence continues at coordinate 11,492,375 of NW_021604588.1, forward strand.
ACTTATTATACACCAAGATTCACTGAACTTTTTTATGTACAGACACCTTTTAAAAGCAACAGCTTAATGGACATATAATTCCAATTAGATGCTCTATCAAGAAGACAAAGAGGTAACTGAAGATTAAGAAACTCTGCAGACAAGGTACCACATGTGTTTACTCCCAACACTCAGGACAGTGAGGCAGAATGACTATAGTGAACAAGCACAAGCAGTCACTGTAGATAAGATGGCTCCTGCCAAGGCTCAAGTGACACCGAAGGTCCTCAGCTTAGTGGTTCCTGGGAGGTGATAGATTTATATGGGAAGCAAGGTATAAGGTGTGGTAGTGTATTCTTTTAATTCCAGCCCTCAGAGGCAGAGGCAGGTGGATCTCATGTTTATGGACAAACTGTTCAACAAGTAAGGGACAGTATGATTTCCATATGAGACCTTATGTTAAAAAGGAGGGTGAGTGGGAGGCCTTCAGGTAGTTGAGGGTAGTGCCTGTTAAAACAACTGTTTAACACCAGTCCCCTCCTCTTTAACTTCCCAGTGTTGAGTAGTGCAGTTTGCTTTACCACACACACTCCCATCGCAAGGCACTGCATGAACAGTCACAAAAACAAAAGATCCAACTGATCATAGACTTGAGTCTTCAAAATTGAAACCATCCCTTTTCTTTCTATGGGCTGAAAATCTTGGGTGTTACAATAATAGAAAACTGACTAGTTAACAATCAGTGTAGACCTTGTGGATAGATTCAAATCCTACAACCTCAAAGAGAATAGAATATTCTCATGTGTTCACAGGACAGTTTGTAAAATTGATTATATACTATTATCAAAAAAACATAAATATAAATAATTACCACACTGTTTTTTATATAACAACATAGTTTGGTCTTAATGCAAAGATCTGTAATCTATGAAAAGAAACAGAATCTAGAAAGGCCTTTAATCTATTCATTTAGAAAGCTTACATTTACTTTATTAGATTTATTAGAGAATGAATTAAACAGTACCTATTCAAAATGACATTTCATAATCTGTAGAATGTCACAAAACACTGAAAGTTTAGAAATAAAACTTTTGAGGCTTCCTTCCTTGCAGCTATCTCAAAACATTTAAAAATCTATTTCATCCTATATACTTCCCCCCAAATATACAAATTACCAAAAATACACTGTTAGAATTATGAAGTTTAATTAAACCAGTTTCCATCGAAGAAATAAAAAGAATTCCCCGTCATCAATGTACCAATATTAGACATACAAACCTGTGTGAGAAACATGACACACCTCAACATTATAAAGAGTCAGTTTTCCCCCAAGTTAATTTCTAAACCTTTGTAGGGTTTCAGTTAAATGAGTGACACTTTTGAATATGCATTCTTAGAAAAATGCTAGTGCTTTATACATCCAAAGGCTAATTAAACCAACAAAATGGAGGTGGGACCAACACGGGATATAAACAAGGACTATTGTAAAGGAATGAAAGAAATAACCCAAGTAACTCTGAGAAAATTCCTGTGAATCTATCCTCAGACTAACATCATCCCAGAAATGAGTTCTGAACTGTCATGGTTCCACTAACATTGAAACTTCTGTCAGTGCATCCCAAGACTCAAAACCAGTAAGACATACATACTCAACAGATTTCTCATTCTCAGTGCCGTCTGCCACGGAAAGGAACAAGGGTCTAAGCAACAAGGGTCTAGCAGACAAACCGCTAATCCAAGGGATGAATGGAGCTCTGAAAGATAAAGCTGGAATGTACTAGGAAGCAAAACGCACTCAAGTGACCAGACACTGTGAAAGGACAGAGACCACTGCCTGAAGGAACCTCTTCAGACCACACACGCTATCAGAGTCCAAAACAAATACAGAGTATATACCTCACTGAGTAACACCAGATCACAAGTCTATACTCACATAACAAAGTAAAAATAGAAGAAAAGCCTTTGTTATACAATTCTAACTAAGAAATATTGAATGGACAATGAAAAACCAGTACTTCAAAAGCATGGGAGGGAGGAACACTTACAACTAAATCATCACTGGATGCCAGAACTAGTATTTGACAATTTAAGGAATTTCATTACTCTGCAAAAATACTTTAACTTACTTTTGTCTGGAGACTGAACCTTGGCCTTATAGTATCTAGGTAGCCCTCTAGCTGAGCTCATGTCAACCCATTACGAGGCAGGAACATCAAAGTGACTGATCAAAGGGGACTTCAATAGATCTAAGGCAATTGACTAAGCTGTCAATCAGGAATGGGACAAACTGATGTATGTACAAGTGTGACATATGAAGATGATGTAGCATTTTTTGTGGTATTCCTCCGAAAATGTGTAACCTTAACCTACTCATTAGGAAACATAAGCCGACTCAAACAGAGAAACATTTTATAAAATAATTAGACTTCATTTTTCTTCAAAGAAATGTCAAGATCCTAAGAGACTAAGGGCCCCAGAAGTGGTAGTACATGCCTGTAACACCAGCATTTGGGAGGCTGAAGCAGTAGGATCATGAAGTCCAGGTCAGCCCTAGTTAACACACAGGCACATACATGACCAACAAGTGTTCCAGATGAAAGTACTTGTAAGAGACATGAAGACCATACAATATATGATTCAGGACTGGACTTTACATACTGTTTTATCTGTAAACACATCATGGAAGGACTGGCAACCTATGAACTTCAGCTTAGATAATAGAACTTTGTGTCAATGGCAATATTCTGACTTTGGTAATCATACTACTGTAAGAGAAATGTTAATTCTTAGGGAATATTGGCATACTTAGACACAAAGAAGCAGACTGACTTTAATTTATTCTCAAGTGGCTTAGAAAAAGTGTGTATGTATTTAGAGACAAATCATTATGAAAATGTTAATATGTTAATTAAAGAAACCAAGAGAGTACTGTGTTTATTTTTTATCTTTTTTTTTAGTAAATCTAGGATTATTTCAAAATAAACATTTTTTCAAGTTTACTTATGTATCTTTGTATAAATTATACATGTGATGAAAACAATTTAATAAAACTAAAGTCAAAATAAATCTAAAAGCATTCTTTCATTAGTAGAGAAATTCTAACTGGCAAAACTAGTCAGGTTATTTGACAGTATTTTTTTTGTTTTCAGTATAAAACTGCAATGTTATCTTTCTATCAATTATTGTATGCTAATATTAAAAACAACATCTAAAAATAAGTTTTCCTAGGCTGGAGAGCTGCTCAGTAGTAAAGAGCACCTCTAGAGGCCCTGGGTTTGGTTCCCAGCAACAGTAGACGACCTAACACCTTTGTCTGGCCTCCAGGATTATCAGGAACTCATTTCATGTGCACACAGGCAAACACTCATACACATAAAAATAGTTTTAGACATTTACCAGATTTAACTAAAAAGTACTTCACAAGAGGAAAACAAAACCACAAAACCTAAAACCTAGTCAAAGCCTATTTTCTCAGAATGTAGTTCAGAAAAGGTATCAACATTAGCAAATTACAAAATCATTATCAATACCTGGTGTTGCTAGAATAGTCCCACATGGCCACATCTAGGAGGCTTCGAACCCAGGTCTTAGAGGGCTCCTTGAGGAATTTTTGCTGGTAGATTCCCACTACAAGGTCCTCTACAGTGAGAAGTTCTAGATCTTGCCTTATTTCTTCCATTGGTGAAGAGAAAAATACAATTAGTGAATTTGGGCATTCAGAACACATACATCAAAACAAAAGTATGTATTGTACTTCCTGCAATGAGCCCGATTCCACTTACCTGATGCCCTCTCCATACGCTTCAAACACCAGTTGACTCTGGCTCTATCATCAGACTGCAGAAAAAAAAAATCATTGTTATTTTTCATCTATTTTGGATTATTTTAATTAAGAGTACTTTCAAATTAAGGTGTGTGTAGGACAGACACTAACTGAAAACTATTAAAAATAGCATATATTTGAAAACCCTGTTATTAACTGGCTATATATATGCATACATATATACACACACACACATAGTAACATATATATGTTAATACAGTTTATGAAAAGTCAAATGAGACTTAAGAGTAGGCCAATCAAGAGCTCAATGTTCACATCATGTGATCTGGTCATGGGAATACAATGTGCAGCAAAGTTTAGGACCCAATTCTTGACCACTATCCTAGAGAATTTAGATAAAGCAAAGTCTTTTCTAAATATCTCAAAAGGAGTAAAAGTACGTGACAAAGATAGCTTTGAATAGAAAGTAATCTTGTGTGGCATGTAATCTTCTATGTATACAGAATAGAGTATCCATTTGTTAAACAAAAAAAAAGATATGGCAGGTATTTCAAAAGGGATTTGAAAAAAATAATATACTCAGCTTTTGTAGCCTCCAAAACTTAGGAATTTAAAGGCTATACTAATTTCACAGAAATTAATTCAGTATGTTTTAAAACATACAACAGAAAACTGAAATTCTTTTGGTATCTTTTTAAATCTTTTGGTGTCTAAAAGAGTAATCTTAAAAGAACTTCTTACTGGATATTATTACCTTGCAGTAAATAGGTGGCCAGTTCCCTGGGTTTGGATGAATAAATTTATAGAGGTTTTGTAACACTGTTGCTTGGTCGTGCCCGAATTCAAAGTTTGAAATAGGAATCTTGTGACTAGAATCACCTGAGAGAAATAAAGAGGTGGAAGGTCAACACCTGAGCTACAGAAGACAAGTGCTACCAGTAAGTGTGGGAATAGCATTACAGGTGGAGAGCAGTGGGTAATTCACATGCAAGCATTTGTGCCAAGCTGGTTCTCATTTGATACTTTATACACTTTCAACAAACATGATCACTCTAGAAGGTGGGAAATACATACATAACCACAGAGACTCCCAGAAATAATCAACAATGGAGTCACTTGAACCCATGTTTCTTAGTGACCAAGTCTACAGTGTTTGTATTGTTCCCATGATGCCTTTCAAAAAAATTTTTTTTTGTTAAATAAGGCTGGAGGACTTCATAGTGTAACTTTATTTTCATGTGTGTATACATGTATATGTGTATTTGTGTATATGGATGTTTGCAGGAATTGGGGTGGTGCAACAGGACATGCGTGCACATGCATGTGGAGACCTGAGAGTGCTATCAGGAATCATATTTGATCTCTTCCCCCTTACTAAGGCACAGGGGCTTTCACTCAAAGCCAGAACTTGCTGGTATGGTTTGTCTCTGTCTGAGGCTAGAATCGCTGGCACCAGCCATTTAGGTAAGTTCTGTGGATCTAAACTCCACCCCCTCACATTTGTGCCACAAGCACTTTAACCAGTGAGCAATTTCTCTAGCCTTTTTTACCCATAAAAACTGTTTATAATGTGTTATAAGCATATGCACATGCCATAGCATGCATGTGAGAGTTCACAGGACAACTTACAGAAGCTGATTCCTTACCATATGGATTCCAGGATTAAACTCAAGTATTCAGGCTTAAGCAACAAGTGCCATTATCTCATGAACTATATTGCTGGCCTATGACTGCTTTTTAAAAAATGGTGTATGGGCTTGGAGAGAAGGCTAAGTGGTTAGTAGCACTGGCTGCTCTCTAGAGGACCCAGGTTCTAATATCCCATCATCCATACAGTGGCTAACAACTATTTTTTACTCTAGTTCAGGGGTGGCATGTATGTAATGCACAAACATACATCAGAAAAACACTCATCCACATTAAAAATAGTAAATAATTTTTTAAAGACAGTATGAACTCGCTGCCTCCAGAAAAAAAAATAGAACATGTAATTAAGATGAAGTCTCTCACAAAAAAACATGACTTTGAAGATATTAGCAGTATATACATGTACAGCAGTTAAAACTTATTGATAAAAGATTAAGAAATTAGGAAGTTTCTAAAAGGCTACTTTTAGATCACTTGTTAATGCTAGAGGCAGCTAAATGGCCAAACAACATTCTTAGAACCTATGATTAGAATACCTAAGTCCACTAAGTGCATCCAAAAACAAAAATAAATAAATAAATAAATAAACAAATAAAAGCAAACATTACTTCCTGAAGGAAGGCCTAAGTTACTCTGAAAGTCCTTCTTTTCAAACAGTCTTTGTGAAAAAGCAGGTACACAAAAACAGAAAGGAGACCCAAAACCAAAATTCACAGAAAGGTACCAAAAGTTTCTTTGGTGTGGAAGCTACTGGGTTCAACAAGTGGAATTCTATTTCAACGTACTATAGAGACCAAGGCAATAATGAGGAATTAGGAGCCTGGAATCTTGGAAAGGAAGAAATACAAAGAACTGAAGAAGAAAATATTTAAAACATGAGAAATTACAGAATTTTTAGCAGACTCAGTAAAACTTTTAGATGCTTTTGTTCTACTTGTGTAAATAAAATGTTAAGCTTGGTGATGCTTCTCTGTTATCTCAGAGCTGGGAAGAGTGAGGCATGAAGATCAAGAGTTGAAGGCCAGGATTCAGAAAGTTCCTCTTTTGAGGACAGACTGGTTTAGAGATACTATATAAAAATATTAATAAAATGTACTGTCTTCTGACTTCCACTGCTTATGCTATAAATTTTATGTATACTCCTTTGGTGGTGGTCTGTCCACCCTCTCTCTTTTTATTAAAGAGCTGAGATGAATTACTTGGAAAGGTTGAAGAATAATTTTAAATTATCTCAATCTCTGACCATGCATTAAGTTAATCTTTGATGTTCAATGACTCTAGTTTTCTGCCAGACACAACCATAAACATTCTTTGGATTAATAGTAATATGATCACACACACACACACACACACACACACACACAGAAGGAGGTAGGGGATTGTCTGATAAACACAATAACCAAGAAACTATGAAAAGATAATTATAATACAATTACTGAACACAAGACTGTAAAACAACTAGGTCGCTTCTGTTCGAAGAAATAACAACTTCATTAAATACCTTCTGTAGAACCAGAAACCAAAACTTAAAAAAGGAAAACATATCCCAACCCATTTCTATCATCTTTCATTATAGAAAGTAACCCTGGCAACCAAATAAGACATCAACAGCATCATAAATGTACAGACCCCAAGACAAAGCATGGGAAAGCCAAACTCAACAATTCAGAGACCAATAGTTACCATGTTGAGTTTGTTCTAGAATGCAAAAACAAGTTTTTTCGGCTTATTTGGTTTATTTTTATTTTATTTATTTTATTTTTATTTTATTTTTTGGAGACAGGTTTCTCTGTTGTAGCCTTGGTTATCTTGGAACTCACTGCAGACTAAGCTTGCTTTGAAATCAGAGATCCTTCTGTTTCTGCCTTTGTCTCTGTGTTGAGATTAAAGGCATGAGCCACCAATGCCCAGGATACAAAACAGTTTAACAGTTGGTAAGACTAAGTTGGTAAGTAGCTAATGAATACACACTGGAGCCTTAGAAAGAGCATCCTTATTAAAATATTCATCTGTAATCAAACTAAAAACAGAAGGAATTCTTCACTCTGATAAAAGTGTGCACAGCAAGAATAAGGGCAGTTAGGGAAGAAGAAACTACAGCGAATTAATTGTTGGTGAAACACTACAAACTAGAGATCACAGTCTTCATACTAAGGCAAAACTAAGTAAAAAATCAGAAGACAATCAAACAGCACTTACAAGACAACAAAAAAAGTGGCATGGTGACATAGGCACTTGGGAGGCAAAGGGATTGTCCCAGATATAATGAACCTGTTCTAAATAAGAAATTCTAGGCTAGCCAAGGTGAGACCCCCATCTTAAAAAAAGATCATCAACAATAACCTGATTAATGAAATTATAGACCTGAAGAAACAAGTAGCTCCATGTTCACTGATGGAAAGGCAACATTACGAAGACATCTATTTACCCCCAAATGACCTAAATACTTACAGATAATCCCCATCTATCAACAAGGCTTTTTGTTTGGTGTATGAAAAACTGATTCCAAATTGTAGATGAAAAACATGGGTCAAAAATATAGCTATGATATTTCACAAGGTCAGGGGAGCTATCTAAACATTTCAAACTATTATGCCTAATTAAGAACAGTCAAGGCAACCCCCTCAAAAAACCCAAATCCCATCAGACCAATACAAGAAAACAAGCAGAAGTATGATCTAATCTAAGATTAGATAAGTTGGAGAAAATTAGGTTGTTGACTATATGATGTCAACAACTGGCTATCTGCAGGAGCAAACAATGAAATTAAAGTGCATTTCTCAATTCCAGGTGGAGCAACAACCACCAGATAGAACAAAGCAAACTCTGCAAAGCTCAGAGTAGATGACTAGCCTTCAGGCAGCAAGAGCTGTTTAGATTCACAGTTGATAAAAACTGAGTGGCCGGCTAACTCAAACCCAACCCGCTTACTGAAGGGCACCACCCAGGGCTAGAGATGCAGCTCAACGATGGAGTAAGGCTTAGCATGTGCGAGACCTAGGGTTCAGCACCTTGTACTGAAACTTAACAAAGGCCTCACAGACAGTGGACAATGCAAGGCTCAAGCTGAGAAAAAGCATTTCACACAATTTAACAAACAGAAAGTTCTATAATAAACACATAGAATGTAAGAAAAAAATATTAGTTAAAGATAATGTACTTAAAATTAAGTAAGAAATGCTAATACATATTTATAAAAACAAAATTAAACATAAACTAAAATGTACATATACATAGTAAAACTATTCAGAAAATATTAACACAAAATTTCTAACACTTCTCTCATAAAGACTTTTGTGTGAGAGGGAAGACTGCCAATGGCAATTGTAATGTACTGTTTTTAGCTGACTAGTGGGTACACTGCAGCTCATTAACAGTGTACAATGTAAGCCACGATGCATTTTTTTGGATGGAGATGCATTTGAAAGCTGATGGACCTTTCATATAGAAATCTACAATATGGACTCAAAGCTTCGCTTCTTTTAAAGCAGAACTTCTCTAAAGAAAAATCATTAACTAGTAAAATAAACAGAAGTGGAGATCCTCTCACTCAAGGGAGGAAGGAGAGTCAAGACCTTAGTCCCCAGCTCATACAGAACCTGAAGCACCTCTTTGTGAGGAACCTAAGTGGGAAGGGGTTGTCACTGGAAATGCATACTAAAATGCCTTTCAATCCTGAGACATTTTACTACTCCAACATGGTAAACTATAATCCCATGAAGTAGTCTTCATTTCACTTACACTACCTGAAAGACCAGGCAGCCATGTCTCTGAAATATTTGTTTAGGAAGAAGGTACAAGTGATTCCTGTGGATCACGCTCAGGCCCATCATCTTTGGTGGCAAGCACTTTTACCCAGTGAGCCATCTTGCTAGCCCTGAGAAATCTATGTGCATGTTTGTTGGCTTCTACTTAAATAGAGCACATATCAATATATAAATCTAGCTTAGTAGATTATTCTATGAACCCCAGTCTTCAAATCAGTACACTACATTAGCACAGGCATTTTTAGGTACTATGTCAACACAGCTGTCACTCTAACCATCATTTATCCTATTTAATTGGCACATTTCCCAGGGTTATTTAATTGGCAACTTGAGACAGGCTTAAATTGGCAAGCTCCAAACATTTAAGTTTGTCTGAATGAGAAACACTATGCTGTTTCAATTATCTGGAATAATAAATTAAGAAGTCATTCCCAGCTGTGGCTACAGCTCAGCAGCAGGACCTGCCAAAGTTGATCCTCAGCATGAAAAAAAAAAAAAAAATGTTCCCGGCCTTTAATAAGATATAGATAAGAGAGGCAACTTTTAAAAAGCAAGGTGTTTGCTAATTTGCTTAATGTGAAAATACTGCAAAACATGCAATTAAATAAAATATCTCAAGGTCTGATCATAAAAATAGCAAAGAAATGGTAACAGTGACGATTTCAATAAATGACTGGAAACACAGCAGGAAGGCAATGCATGTATTCAGATGATGAACCAACTGAAATCATATTTTCAAGTTAAAACATGAAAATGAAACCTGAAACTAGATTTCACAAAAAGTGTTAGAGGCTTTTGTTGAGGTTTAAGTCTTGCTCTGTGGCAAAGGCTGGCAGTGAACTCTCTATATCCCATGCTAGCCTCAAGTTGTAGAAGGTCCTCCTGCCTTAAGTCTTAAGTTCTGGAATTACAAGTATAAGCTACTGGACCTGGCTTCATTCATGGGTCTTAAAGACTTATTTTCATTTACATCTTTGTGTTTTGTGTATAGTATGTCTATGAACAGAGTGCAGGTACCTATAGAGGCCTGAAGATCCCCTGAATTAGACAGCTGTGACCATCCTGATGTGGATGCTGCAAACTGAATCCCCATCTTCTGTGAAGTACTCTTAACTGCTGAGCCACCTTTCTCTCTAGCTCCTCCATTTGTTTTTAACTACCATCTACTCACTAGCACAATGGCCTCAAATAACTTAACTTCTGAGAGAGATTTTAAAATGTTTCTGGATGACAGCTTTTTCTATTTCAAAATATATGAGGAGGCATAACTTAAAAAAAAAAAAAAAGAAAAATCTCAAACTCCTTAGTCCACAGTTTCCAACTTTGGTTCCAGGGCAAACAACAGATCTATACCTTTTTTGTTTGTTTGTTTTTTAAATATTATAACCAGACAAATGCAAAATATAATGGGATAATACAAAATATTTGTATTAAAAACAGCATTATAGGGTCAGAGACAGCTCAACAGATAGGTAAAACATTAGCCTTGTAATCCTGATAACCTGAGTTCAGTTCTTAAAACTCGTATTGTTAAACAAACAAACAAACAAACAAACAAACAAAAAACCCCTGGATGTGGCAGTGAGCATCTGTAATCTTAGCACACCTATCTCAAGATGGGAGACAGAGGCAACTGAGAAGCTCATGACCCAACCAGTCTGCTTCACAAGGTGGGGCAACAAACTGACTTCCCAGAGCTGTCCTCTGATCCGTCCGAGTGCATGGGGTGAGGGCATGGTCATGTGTACACACACGCATGTGCTCTCTCTCTCCCAGTTATAGTAGGCTTGACAAACATTTCTATTTCTAATACTTCTACAGGCTAGTTGACCACATTTTAAAGTTAAACTGTACAAGCAGGAATTAAATGGTTCCTTAAACAATATATTGAATGAATCTCAATTTAATGTAAAACTAATGATTTTCATTTTAGTCAAACAGGAAACTGCTTAAAACCTTGTTTCTAGTAATAGTTGAACTCCAATCTTAGATAAATTTAGTCATAGTCAAACTTTTTGGTTACAAAATACTTAAAAGCTTGATTTTTTTTCACCCAAACCTCAAAACTCCTCAAAGTTCCACTCTGAACTTTTCCAAGTATGGATTCTAAAAAACAAAAACGTTTTAAAATAGACATTGCTCATAAGTCTGGATCACCTGAAACTTCTTATGACTTTCCTAAGAGCCTGGCCACTATACCAACAGCTGACCTTGGAAACCCATGGATTTATTAACATTAGGAAAATACAATCATATTACCTTGGAAAGAGAGTTCATGCACAAATACAAGTCAGAAAAACATTAAAAGTTTTGGGCTGGAAGTCCAGCTGTGGCATTGACTGTCTAGCATGTGTGAGGCCCCAGTTCAGTCCCCAATACCACGAGTGTGCATGTGTAGGCTAAAAGTTTTAAAGATCACTCTACCTATCATTCCCTGTAGCTTACATTTCCCAAGTTAATGGAGTAAGTCTTAACAGGGCTCCATACACCCAGTCCTTCTTACTCCAATTTCTTTATACTTACTTGCAGCCTGGCAATGGAATCGAAATCCTCGTGGAATTTCACCTGTAACACAAAGCACTTTATTGAGAAACAGAAATCTGAAGTTGCCTTACTTGTGCTGCAGTAATGTGTCATATGATGAACAAGTTTCAATGTGGGTTATTTTTATTACCTTAAGATATAAAACTAAAACTCATACTGCCCTTTCCTGGTTTTTATTTTCTTTCTTTTTGTCTTGGTGGTGGTTGTTCAAATCAAACATATGATAATTAACAATTTTTATGTATTTTTCAAGCTACTTTTCACAGCAAGTTATTCCTTCCAGGAAAATTATACTAGAGAAAGAAAATTCATGGCAAAGAACTTCTATAGCCAGGATCCAATGGATGGCTCTGAGGGTGGTGGGACATGATATTGCAAGCGTACACAAATTTTTCAGAATGTTGACATTTTATCTTTTCAGTGTTTCACAATACACACACAAAATCTAAAAACTGTATGGCTTGCCCTAAGCAGCAGTGTCCACAAGAATAACATGATTAACTCGGCTGTCCCCTGAGAGTGATCATGTCCAAATTAATGTTAAAGATTTTTCCTCTCTTGATATATTTGCATTTGCTCTCTTGACTTTAAGGGTATTAACTGCTCTCTGTCCTTTGGGAATTGACTAGATTCTATTCTTTGTATCTATTTTGCTTTTCACTTGTTTCTTGAGACAGGGTATAACTGTGTAGGCTAAATCTTCTTGCCTTAGCCCCTGAAAGAGTGCTGAGGTCACAGGTTTGAGTCTCCTCTGGGCTGTTGTTTTGCTTTTAGTGGAACTGAATAGTGGAAAGGAAGTGACTAAGGATGTTTAGCGTACTGGTCTACCTCCATACTGTCTCAATAATTACTAATACTTTACAAATGAGCTAGTTGGTTCGGAAAGGTATTTTCAAGGTTACAAAACAGTATCAGCTTCAAACTAAAGACTACTGAGGTGAGGGATGGGACATCGGAAAGAAAAAGGAGGCACAAAGCAGAAAAATCCCAAGGCCATGGGTAAATGAATGGCAGGTTGTGCATTTTTGAGGTATCCTATCTTCTGAATTCTAATGTTCACTTAAGAGGAAAAGCATCAATCAAACAACATAGTTGGGACTTAAGCATTATGTCTATGCACTCTTTAAGAACTCACTAGCTCTTAAGAAAAACTACTATAAAGCCAGTTTTAAAAACTCATATACTTTTAGAATCTCTCAAATGCTGGCTACTTACCTGGATGGATAAAGCTGTGGAAATCTGCCATAATACCTTCCTGGAGGGAGTATTTAACACAGCCAATTTCACAAGGGAGGAAGCGCTGTTCACAATGAGGAGGTAGCTCACCATGACTAAAAATGTTCAGAAAATAAAAAATGCCTCCAAGGAGAGCTGAAAAACAAAACAAACAGAACCCTAAAACTTTTAGAACTGCTTTTGTGCAGGTATGTATTCTGTGTTTGCTAGTCAATTATAAAAGAGAAAACTCAATTATACCAGGTAAGTAAAAAACTTTGCAATCACATTTACCAAGAATTTAAGTAGTAACCATTCTTTATGTAAAGCAATAAAATTACTCAGTCTTGCAACAGCCTTTCCATGATTCAGCTATAGATTAGAATTAATTTCAGCAAAGATGTAAGTTGTGACATATGCAACAAACAGGTTTGGGAAATAAAGTCCAACAGAACAAATGAAGTAGAACTGTAGCTATTAGTTCTCTGCCTTTGTACTTTCTGTTACTATACAGAAGACCACCTATAATAGAAGAGAAATATGTGGGGCTAGCATTGGCCACTTAAGACCAATGTTAAAAGTTTGTGTTCAACAAACGCAGAACACAATAAAACCAGCTGGAAGGAATAGATAAGGCCCTTTATTAGCTACATTTTCCTCTAAAGTAGTGCAATAATTTATCCTTGCTTCATATCTGCCCACCCCAGTATATTTTAAAATTCCTTATTCTTAACTGGCAAATAATAATAGCAGATCTTGGGCTTCAATGTAATTATAAATTGTGTAATGATTAAAAGTCAAGCTAGCTAACATATTCATCAATCCATAACCTCGTGTTTTTGTAGTCCAACATTTAGAATCTACTCTTACCAGGCTGGGAAACAGGTGAAAAGCCTTATCCTTCTTGTCTACCTCTATAACCTAAGCGTGGGAGCTACAAAGAAATCTAATGTTTAATAATGTATGAAGTGGTAGAAACCATGAGAGAATTTTGTTACAAAAACCTTTCCAGTATTATTTCAACAAATGCAAATTAGTTCAGCCGACATTACATTAGTGCTAGTATATTTAAACCCGTAGAGTCAATGATTCTGAAATGTAGGATCAAATGAACAGAACACATTTTGGGGGTAACATGTACTTGCATGGGTTTGTCCTTGACTGAGGCTATCAGAAGCCAATCTCTAGTGTCATAGTCTCTAGAAGCTGTCCATGTTTCTTTCTTTTTTTTTTAAATAATTTATTTTTTCTCAAATTGTAATTCATTCACACAGGGGTTATAAACACATAAAGGCAGGATGTGGAGAAGGGGAAGACACTGGAGTGTGGGTGTTGAGGGGGAATACAGATATCTTCAGAACCGGGTATCGGCTGGGTGAAGGTTCAGGGGACAGGTCACTATGACTCTGCCTATGACTCACTTGTCCTTATCTAAGTTGGTATTGTCTGCCAAGGCTACCTATTTACAAGGTCTATGACTACTCAGGCTTGTAAATTTCCACAAAAGCTGCCTGTTTACAACAGCTTATAGCCATCTGTTTCAATGTTTTTCCACTGAGACCCAAGACTTGGTGTTAGTATACATGTATGGCAGGCCTATTGCTGATTTTAGGCCTATGGCTGATTTTAGGCCTTCAGTGTGTAAGCAGGGCTGCCCCTGACATCTCCTCCCTTCTCTAAGTATAGAAGGGCTGTGGCAATTCTAATCTTTCGAAGGCAGGGATAGAGGCCTGACCTCCAGTAATTGAAGGGGACCTTGTAATGGCTCCGGTCGCCCTGTCGTCCAGTGAGGCATGAGGGCCATACCCATCCCGATGTCTTTTTCCTGGAGAGGGGATACTTTTGACTTCAACCCCTATGCACTCAGGCTTGTCCCTCAGGGAACCCAGAGAGATATTTTTATCTTTTATTTATATTCCCTTGCAGTGCTTAGCCTCCCAGCCTAAGCAAGAATTCAGATCTTCTGTCAGAGGGGGTTCTGGGTGGCCCTCTCTGTTTGGTCTAGGGGCGGAAGTCCCCTCTTTTAGGTTGGGTAGAGATAGGTTTTGGGAATACCCTGTATAAAGTAACAACCTCATCTTGAGTCTCATGGTCCTCCATAGCTAACTTATGATAATGTATCTGAGTAGGTTTTGCTACCAAATAATTTATCTGTTGTTTCGAAGAGTTAGTCAGCCTATTTGAGGCCCAGGGACCAGCAGAAAAAAGCAAAAAGAACTCAAATAATGGTCCCAAGATGGGAGGAAATAGGGTTGACAACCTTGGAGAGGCTGAAAACCAATTCTTGTACCAGCATTCATCTGTCTCTCTCTCTCTGATTTTTCTTAGGGTCTTCTCTGACCTCTTTCATGCTCTCTTTAACCCTCCCTGTCTTGTCTATGTAAAGGAGACCTTCTTCTTTAAGGGCTGTACACAGCCTTTTCTATTGTAATAGTGATGGATCTTCCTTGGGGATTTGAGGTCTCCATCTCCCAGCACAGGATTATAAACTGGCACTACCACCACTTTTTATACAGGTACTGATTCTTACCACTTCATGGCAAACACTATTTCCATCTTTCCATACCATACAAAACTTTTTTTTTTAATTGCCCAATATGCCATCCAAATTTGAGCGAAGTACTTTAAGGAATACTCTACCTTGATCACTTTTTATAGATAAATTTGACATATCAGGGGGAGAAATACTTGGTTTTGGTACAAGCATGCCTGGCCTCCTCAGTGGTGTAGATACGAGTTTCTGAAAGTAAGAGAATCACTAATCAAACACTTTTGAACAGAGCTATTGCTAGATTCTTTACTTCCCATATTTAAATTTAACAAAGTAACCTCAAAATAGCCTGTGGACTATGTCAGCAGTCCCTCAAGGCTAATGAAAACATTATCAGTAAACACCAGCAGACCACAGCAGTCTATGAGAAGGTAGGTGTAAATAAACAACTACAGCTGAAAGCCATTTGCTCATTCTCCATCATCTCACTTCCCCCAGTCATTAACTACCAAACACCAGGCTGGTGCTCAAAAGAATAAAGAAAACAGAACAAAATCCTAAAGCCTATAATGTTTGTGCCTTCAACTATCACAAAACACACACACAAATATATATACACTTAAGTTTTGTGGAGAATTTTTTCTTCAAATTTTCATTCTTTTTCTTTCTTTTTTTTTTTTTTTTGTGTGCAGACAGGTGCTTGGCTGAACGTGTATGTGTCACATGTGTGCAGCACCAGTGGAAGCCAGAGGAGGGCATCAGAATTCATGGGGACTGGAGTTACAGATGGCTGTGAGTCACCATGTAGGTGCACTGACTTACGGTAAACTGGGTCTTCTGGAAGAGTAGCCAGCACTTTTAGCCAATGAGCCATCACCAGTCCCTTGAGGAGATATGTTTTATAGAAAATTCTGATTAAGAAAAATCAAAGCTCACAAGCACAAAACCTCAAAAATCCACCTGACTTGAGGCATCAACTTAACACATAAATCTACCATACTTAAAAACAACTTGCCACAACTATTAAATTTCAATCCAATGTCACTAACTTAAGAATTAAATTCCAGTATGTACAAACAGAGAAAAACAGAAGAAAAAGACTTCGTTAATGACCTTGTAGTTAAGACTTAGTGGTTTACTCTCCCACCACTTGGGAATTTGCTTAACTTTTTTTTCCCTTTCTTTGTCTGTAGGATCTACAAATGTTAACCCAGGTCCTCACATTTTGTTATTCCAATCGTTAAAGCACTGTTAACAAGCTTGCTTCTAGGAATCATTTAAATAAAACCCAACTACTTTTAAGTACGCTGACTTTTTTTAAAAAGCCATCTAACCGTTAATAGTTGAAAGACACTCTTGGAGGTGGTTTAGTGCAAGTCCTGACCACCAAACCCTTTCCCCCCCACCCCCCGGGGTTTCTGCACTATCTGGAAGCTTCCCAAAGGTTCCTCCGGCTCCACTGTGGCTGGAGTCCAAGGGCGTGCGCGCAGGAGGTGGCTGCCCTTACCTGCTTCTCTGAAGGCCCAAAATCCTTTCCCTGGGCTGCTCTCCACTCTCGAGCCATTTCTGAGTATTTCTCCTTCTCATCCTCCCTCAGGAGCTTTGGGAGAAGAGGGAGACAAGAGAGGCAAGCGGTGAGGCGTCCGTTCCACGCCCCGGTTCTGGAAGGTTCTGTCGGTTGGTCTGGCCTTTGGGCCGTGTCCCCTCCACGGGCACCCGCAGGCCGGGTTCCCACCGCGCCCTCCCCGCTGCCCAACTGCCCGCAGCCTCACCGCCCAGTCGGCCGAGCAGTAGGGGATGGCGTCTGCCACGCGGGCCACCGGCAGGCCTCGCCGGCGCAGTTCGGGAATCTTCTCCTGTACGAAGAAATAGTAGGCATTGCGGCTGGCCCTGCGGTTGGGCATGGCGTCGTCGGGCCTCGACGCCCTCCAGAGACACAGCAAGCAGCCGGCGCCCTCGCCGGGCTCCCGCCCTTAGTAACCGAGCGGAGCCTGCGCGTGCTTTAGGCAGGCCCTTGGCCAATCAGGGCGCAGCGCGCAGCCGCATTGGTCCCCGCTGGGGGCGGGGACAGCCTGAAACTGGAAGATTCCACCTCGTGCGTGGGAGGGTGGAGGAGGCGGGGAGGGAGGAGGAGCGAGGACTAGGTAGGGAGAGTGCTGTGATTGGCTGACTCGCTTGCCTGGTAGGCGGGGATTGTCACGTGGTAGGTGTGGTGCCTTTTTTGTGTATATTGTTGCGTGGGTGTACCGGGTTAGTAGGAAGAGGACTCACAGGTGCTTTCGGTTCCTGGATGTTTCACAGCCAGAACTACCGAGCTTGTGCAAAGCACTGAGAGGGAAAAGGTGGGCACAGTAGGGTGTTTTCAAGACAACAACAATAACAACAACAAACCCAACGTATTTTAAAACTATTATTATTTGTTAGCACTTGGGGAGCTGAGGATAGAACCAGAGTCTCTAACATGCTAGGCTAGCCCTCTACCACGGAGCTATGTTCTCAGCTCCTTCCCCAATTTTTAAAGTACAATTTACAAGTAGACATAAGAAGAAAACATGAGAGGCTAAGATTTCAAAGAACATCCTTGAATAAGGTTTTATAGGCTTTCTCATAAGGTCTGGGTAATTTGGGGAGGGGTCAGTTTTATTAGTAGGTGGCATTTTTGGAGTAATTGTGAAATGCTTTTTTCCTCTTAGTTACTGCTGACTCGAGGTTGAGCCTGTGTATTTAGTAATAGAGTTCTTGTACTGGTTCAAATTGTGCTTTTTGATCTCACCTGGATTTTCTCGATGTACTTCCCAACAAAATACATTTGTGTATTTAACTTACTAAGTTTGTGTAAAAGTAGTTTTTTTTAAGGCAGTTGAAAATTCATTTAAAAATTTTTATCTTTTCAGATAACTGATCAGTTTTTCTCTCCCTCAGTGACACAGATATAGGCCAGATTAGAGCAAATTAAAAGTAGATAACAGGTTTATTAGGAGGCAGCTCTCCAGTGAGTTCACCAGATCTCACAGGTGGAGGTCAGTGAGGTTATGCATCCAGGCAAAAGCAAGGTTTGTTTGTTTGTTTGTTTGTTTGTTTTGTTTTAATGGGTCTTGGGCACGGGGTGATGACATGTGAGTGAGGAGCTGGTATTGTGCCCTTACATGGTCAAAAACTGAGCCCTTGGGCAGGCACTCATGGGTGGGTTGCTGGAACACAAAGGAAAGAGGCGTTTTCTCTCTGTGGGTGGAATTGGTGGAAGCCAGGTAGACAGGGTTTCCCAGCTTGTGAAGGGGCTTAGGAGGGGTTCCACCCTAACAATAGCCTCATTTTTAATGGTTTGCTAGTAATGTTGCTAAAATTTTCTGGTATCGAACCGGTCTAACGTTTATAGTATACTCACTTCTTGAACATGAAACGTTGCTGACACTTTTTTAAAAAAGTTCTTCTTTCTTAGTGGATAATGGATTATTTTTGTGGTGCTTCCTTTAGGGATCAGAGGAAGTTCTGAGTGAGTAGTGTCCCTAAAGAATGTGCTTCGTGGACATGGCAGGGTCATGTCCAAAGATTTACCGGCGACTGGCAAAGTTGTTACCTATATGGGCCAGGCTCAAGAGAAATGATAAAGCTTTCCTGGAGGGAATGAGAACGAATGTTTATGAAGAATTGATTACTCAGTATGAGCGATTACTGTGGCCCCTCGTGGATGTTTACAGTCTGAGACTGCTCACCTACACAGACCTCCTATGGAGACTTGCCTTCTTCTTACCTAATAGACACGTTGAGGTTCCAGATTGCCGAGGTTCTAGGTATCAGCAGGTTAGAAAACTCCCACCGGATCCCAGCTTCACTGTATGTCTGTGTATGCCTATTCTTTCTTTATTCCATCTCTGCCCGTGGTTAGGGAGGGTTCCAAGACTCAAGCCATACATGATCGGGCAGTTTCCTTACTAAATATTGGTATCAGGATTGTTACTGCCTCATAAAATGAATGCCCCTTTTCTCTTAGGATTGAATAAGAGATGGAAATTACTGAGTCTTTAAAAAGTTGGTAGATTTTCTTGTTTAAGCTCTGATACCAACAACCTTTGGAGGGCAGCAGGGGTTTGGGGAGCTGAACCTTGTCGATATCTGACATGGATTGTCTGCAGTTTTCTTCAGCCATATTCTTAGAGACCTATGTTACATTTGAGACTGCAAGTATATTGGTATAAAATTTTGTGAGGAGGAGAGGCTACTGACACGTTTATAAATATGGATGAGACAATTTCTTGACAGGATCTTCTTAAACTTAGCTGCTTGACTCACCAATTCCACTCTTTCCTGAGGGATGGACTTACATAGAGGCTTCTAGATGAATTTATAACAGTTCTATTCATAAAAGACCCAAAGCCATCAACAGGTGAACTGGTAAACTGTGGTATATAAAATGGTAGACCACTGGGGAATCCGAGAAGTTAACTGATTGTGACACTCTACATGAATCCTGAAATGTTGCTAAGTGGGAGAAAGCATGTGTAGAGATGTGCATTCTCTGTGACACAGTGGATACAACTCTTGAGACATGTAAGATCATAATTAGAGACGGCAGATGAGCAGTAGGAGCTAGAGGCCTGGAGGTAGGGAAAGAGTAGAAAACCATGGAAGTGGCGAACTATTTTGTGCTTTGTAGCAGTTACAGGCAGGGTGTGTCTAATTCATCAAATTATATTTTTAGACACACACTCTCAGAAGTTATCATTTTACGTGTATTGGTGTATTTCCTGCATGTATGTGTGTGCGCCACATGCATGCCTTAGAGGGCACTGGATCCTTTGGAACTAGAATTAACATGGTTGTAAACTGCCTTGTAGGTGCTGGGGACTGAACTTAGGTCCTTTGGGAAGAATAGTTGAAACTGCTAACCCCGAATCGTCTCTCCAGCCCCCAAATTGCATGCATTCTGTGTCATACAGTCTAATAAAATTTATTTTAAAGATTGGCATGAAAATAAATGTAACACTTGTTTATAATTTTAAAAAGAAAACATACCATCTCCTTTTTTCTTTCTAATATTATTTAAGGTGCACAAGGCTTTTCATTTTTTTCTTTCTTTCAAAAAGATTTATTTATTTATTTATTTAATGTCTATGAGTGCTCTGTTCTCATGTACACCAGAAGAGGGAATCAGATCCCATTACAGATGGCTGTGAGCCACCATGTGGTTGCTGGGAATTGAACGCAGGTCCTATGGAAGAACAACCAGTGCTCTTAACCACTGAGCCATCTCCCCAGCCCTCTTGCCCCTGCCCCAAGCCTTTTCTTAGTATTTGCTAAGCTGTTTTACTGATCATTTAAATAATCTGAGTTTTGGCTCTATTGAGAAGCTTTAACGTTTTTCTTTTCACCCCCTACTGCTTTAAATGCATTCGCCCTTTCTACTTCAGCCTGTTTTGCATTTCTTTTTCTAGTTTCTGGAATAAAGTATCTTATTCTTTTTAGTGTCTATTTTTATAGGTTTGCTTCTCTCGTTTCTGCTTTAGTTGGATTGATCAGTGTTTCTGGTCTATGTATTTCTCTGCTGACTTCAAAGTTGTCCATTTTGTTTTTCTTCATTCCTTAGACAGGGTGTGGGGATTGAGAGGACAATCAAGCATCAGTTCACCATGTGGGATCTGGAGATCACTGTACAAGCATCTTTAGCTGCTGAGCCATCTCTCCAGCCCTTCCTGAGAGATGGCTTACAGACCCCTTATGTGTGCCCAGTTGTTGAACAGAGCTGTTAACAGAGCAGCCTCACATTTGGTGACCCAGTGGACAGCCACCAAGGGACTCCCACTGCAAAGCGCATCCCAGATGGCTTGAGGAAACTACACTCCAGCTGCACCATGACTGCTGCTGCAGCCATAATTTCTGTTTCAGGAGGTCTCCAGTACAGCCACACCAGCTTACATTAGTAACAAGAACGTCAATCAACTGCAAGGAGGTGTCTCTTCCTGTAGCTGTTCTCACTTAAGATGGGAAGGTTATAGGTGACTCAGAATAAAAAAGCTGACGATTTGGTGCTTATGTAAGGTTTGTGATTGGTGCTTAGGTGGGGCTAGAAGCACATGTGAGGCTGTGATTGGCAGACTCATAATCTATGCATAGGTATGTTACATCTGTCACTGGTGGTATAAGCAGAATGATTTCCACACCTTTGAAGTTCATTTTGGAGGATTTTTCTCCCCAGGGCTGCAGCATTGAGCCCAATACAACATCTCTGAATGGCCTTCGGCTGACATGTAGTCTGTATTATTGGTATCATGGACTGAACAATCAGACTTAACAATAGCAACCACAGAAAAGAGGCAGTTAAGGGGCTCAGACAGCCACTGTGAACTGAGAGCCCTGGTATCCAAGCTCTGAGAGACATTATTGAGAGGCAGCTGAGAGTCCCAGACAGTCACCAAGAGCTGCAGCTACAGTAAGCTAATACTAGGAAGAATGTAAGAAATATTGTGGTAAAGTCTATGGAAGATGACAGTGCACTAAAGGTTAAGAAATCAAACTGTGACTCCAGCCTCTGAGTATTGGTCCTCTAGACCCAGAAAAGTGCTTCATTTGAGCACACCCAACAATAAGCCTTTGTCACTGAAAGCTTGGAGCCATAACCCTCTGGCTCAAGGCTTAGAGCTATCCCTCTCTGCATTAAAAGCCTAGTCTCTTATAAGCCTCCAGAACTCAGGGCCAGTAACATGAAGAGCACTGGTCCCTGCTCCTTGCAGTTGTATTTAGATAAAGCAAAAGAGCCCATAGCTGACCACTTGTGACAGTTTCAGGGTGCTGTGTGTGTGTGTGTGTGTGTGTGTGTGTGTGTGTGTGTGTTTAAACCAATGTTGATAAAGAACCAGCATACAACAAACAACATATCTGAGACATAAAGTTTGGTGAGTTTTGACATTTGTACACATGAGCATCTACATCTGCAAACAATATAAAGATAAAACAATATAAACATCCAGCCCCATTTTGTCATGGCTGCCGCATGCTGCACGGACCTCCCACAGTTCTCTACTCGTCCTTCCTTCTGCCTTTTTCTGTCTTGTCATGTGTACTTTTCTTCCATTGCTATGCCTGCATGTTCACTTGTATTTTCTATGTCGGATGTCAGTCCTACCAACATATTTCCACATCAGATTATTCTGTTTTTATCAGCAGGAGTTAATCGAATCTCTTAAAAATATCCTCTGTTTCTCTACTCAACAGAGCCAGCTGTTCTTTACTTTCCTCCACACTGAATTGAGCTATAATATATAGAAGTTAAAGTAACAACGTATTGTCCTTGTCTAAGCATTTTGTCACCTGAGTCATTTCTGGGTCTGTCTCAACAGGTGGATTATTATTATCTTATTATCATTATTATTATTATTGGTTAATGTCCTACGTCTTTGCTTGGTAATATCTGATCAGAGGCCAGTCATTTTACTTTGTTAAATGATGCATATTTTTATATTCTTGTGCTTTGCTCTAGGGCACGGCTCGTGACTTGGAAACAGTTAAGTGCTCCTTCTGCACCTTGCTCCTCTGCTTTGTTATTTGAGGGCAGAGCAACTGCTAAGACTAATTTTCCCCTCTACTGATGTGACACCCTTTCTGAGGACTCCACCTGATGGCCCATGCATGAATTTGGAGGCTTTTCCATTTTGGCTGACAAGAACACAGACTATTTCCAGCCCTGTGTGAATTCCAAGGATTGTTCCTTCTAATCCTTTCAAGTTGTTCTTTCCCTGGCACTGTGTAGTTTCCTCCCACACGGACGCTGATCAGTATTCAGCTACAGCTTCAAGGGAGATCCTCACCACAGCTCCAGAGAGCTTTTGGCTCGCTCTTTCTTCGTGCTGCTTCCTCTTTCCCGGTACTCTGCTGGCAAACTCTTCTTGCTCTGGCCAATCTGGACACTTGGCTCCTTTTTCTCAAGCCAAGGAGACTCTAAAGCCCCAAGTGCTTGCCCTTCTTGACACTGCAGCAATTGGTGTAGCCAGAGAGCTTTTTCTTTTCTGCTTTTTCAGGGGTAGCTCCCTTGGCTCCCTGATGTCCAGTGTCTGTGGTCATTATTCTATATATTTGACCAGGTGTTTAGTTGTTTCAGGCTGTTGAATAACTCTGTTTTCTGTTATTCCACCTTGATCCAAATGACTTTCTCTTATTTTAACTCTTAAAAAAATAACACTACACTCAACTATTGAATTTTTAGATAGATGGTCAGGACAGAGTATCCTGAAGAGTAGGTGAATTTTAAATGAGAAAAATAGAAAGGAACATGGAGAAAACAATTCCAGAAAAACAGAATGGGATACACAAAGGCTCAGATGATAACAATCTTACAGGTGAAAGCCTACTTTGTAGTAGTAGTATATGATTCTATTCAGGTAGAAAATGGTCTTTGTTGAGGTTGGAATAATGAAAGGGGACTTGGGTGTGGCCATTATAGGAATTCAAATTGTAATCTCAATAAAATGGTCATTTAAGGTTTTATTTTATGTTATTTTAATTGAACGAATGCATACATTTATTGTATACACACATGCTATTTTGATATATGTACACACCATGGAATGACTAAATTGAGCTAGATAACATATATATTACCTTGTGTACTTATTTTATTTTTTTTGTGGTCAGAACACCTTAAATCTCCTTTTAAAACTGCATCTATTTGTTTGGGATGGGGATGCACACACGCCATGGTGTGTAAGGGAAATCAGAGGACAACCTGTGGAAATCTATTCTCTCCTTTTACTATGTGAGTTCTGAGGGTCAGATGTAAGACTTCAGACTTGGTGGCAAAGCCTTTACCTGCTGGACCATCTCTGGACCAGAAACCTATTATTATCTAAATGCTTTTAAGAACACATCATGATATGATTGATAGCTTAAGGTCAATGTTACTGCTTTTTGGAGAATAAGTCAAGGTGGTAAGACTGAGGGCTTGTGAGGTGGCTCCTTGGTTAAAGATGCTAAGAAGCCCGACAACATGAGTTCAACTCATGGTAGAAAAGAACTGACTCTCACAAGTTGTTTTCTCATCTGCACACGTGCACCACGCCTCCGCCTCCTACCGACAAATATGTACAAAATGCAGTAAGAACTGACAGGGTCAGATCTGTTAAGAGGTTCATTCAAGAGTTAAGGGATAAGGGCTGTGGGTGTATCTGTGGTAGAGTGCTTGCCAGCATTCCTGGGGTCCCTAGTATCGCACAGTAAGGAAAGGGAGTCTACATGAATTCTATAGGAGGTGAGAGAATCACAAAGTCAAAGTCAACAACCTATTGAGACCTAAACTCAAAATACAAAACTTGAAATGGACTGGGGAATGTAGCTTAATGTTCTTGTTTAGCATGCTCAAGGCCTTAAGATCCTTAGGGTTCGATTCCCAGTACCTGGAGGACTTAAGAAAGGCTAGGTTGTAAGTGAACCTAGATGGTGGCCTAGGTTAGAAACACGCTGGCAGATATGGAAATCAAGGAACGGCTAGTGTTGTAGTACAGGGAAAAACAGAACTCATAGGTTGCATGTTAAAACAAGAGAAATGGTGTCACCTAAAGGTGTGTGAGGTGTCACGTGGCAAGTGGTGCTTTTACTATGTTCCAGAGGAGCTGGGGGTAGAGGAGAAAATGCTGATGCCAAGGAGGGCCCATATCCTCATATCTCTCACCCTCATTCTTTGATAATTATTTTTTATTTTTTTCATTCTTAAGTCCTAAATAAACACAACTTTACTTTTCAACCAGATCAAATTATGCTATTCAGAAATTTTAGAGGGTGACAGACTTCTGGAGATTAAAGGTACCATTTTGTATACATTAATTTCTAATGCCTATTCTATATTTGAATGAAGATATTAAGTGGCCAAGAGTCCATATAAGCTTGGAGGTCTGGCCTTGAGATAGAATTTGGAAAAAAGTCATGTAAAGAGGCTATTTAGTTCATGGGAATGGGTGAAGTAACCCAAGAAACTGAGGAACACGATCATTTAGAAGCCATAGAAATAAGACCAAGGTGACTAAGAAATAATATAGGAGAAGTGGAAAGAAAATGAGGAGAACTGAGAGATGAGTGATGCCAGCAGGCAACAGTTCATTTACTCAATACAGGTTTAAGAAGAGCCTCCTGAGTGCCCAGTTCTGTTAGAGGCAAAAGAATAGGTTAGATAAAACCAAGGGTCTAATGAGGGAAATAGGCAATAAAGAAATAAAAAGTTATTTTTCTAATTACACGTCAGAACATTATATTGGAAAAATCTGATGAAGAAAATCAGAATAAGGAAATAGTAATGGGCAGAGCCTGAAATTTAAGGTGGTCAGATAAGCCCCTGGATAAGACAATAAAACGTGAACAGACTGGAAGCAACTGGAAAGCCAAACCATGAAATTTCCAGACATCAGTGCAGGTAGGAGGAGCAGCAAGCACTCAGGTGAGATGGGAGTGTGGTGTTTGAACAACAGTAAAGCCACTCCTATAACCAGAATAAGGTGGCAGGTATGGACATAGGATAGTCAATGTGAGTGCCAAGCTGTGTAGGACTTATCCAAGGACGCTTTAAAGACTTAGATTCTAGTCAAGATGAGGGAAAGCCACTAAAGATTGACATAGAAGATATATATATATATATATATATATATATATATATATATATATATATGGAAGACATAATTTTCAGCTAACTGTGCTGAAAAGCACCCAAGAATGCTATAGTGGGTTTTTGAAAATGTGACTGAGTTTCCCCAATGCTGGTTTGTATTAAATGCCTAATATCGTTTGTACACAGCCTCCATCCTGTTTTGATAAAACAATGGCAGTTAATGTTCTTTGAAAGGTATTATATCGGCCTCTCCTAAAAAGTCCATGAGAGTTATTTCATATCTCCCTCACAACTGTAAGAGACAGATTCCTTGATTGGCCCTGTTTGTAGACCAGGATATTGGAGCATAGAGTAGAAAAATGACTTTCCTACACTGACGCTGCTCATGACCCTGAGATCTATGAGAACCTGAGACCCTTTAACACTTTTGGAACAACATGTTTAACACAGACCCTCTAAGATTTTTATGATCTGAAAATTTACAAAGCAAACCAGGAATTTCTGGGTTCCTTCTAGGTATTGCTGAATGTGTTTCTACATTTTGAGTAAATGAACCCCAACTGCCCAGTTCCTTCTACCCACCAAGTGTATATACCTTCAACCTTTTGTTGATTACATGGATTTTGCCTCTTGCATTGTCCAGCAATATTACTCTCAATTCCTATTCATGGTGTCCCATGGCCTACTTTGGATGATTTGTTCCTTCCTGGCCTCTTAAAATTAACACCTCCATGAAGAAGGCCTCTATCTATTTTTTTTCTCTCCTTAACTCATCCTATATTCTATGGCCAGAAACACAATTTGGTGAAACACAAGGCTGATGTTCCTTTTGTTAAAAGTTCTTATGAGTTCCTTTGCCTTGAAGTTCAGACCTGGAAACCCAGTTTCCGTTGTCTGATCTCAGTGTTATTGCCACGCTGCCCATTCAAGCACATCCTCTGGGAAGCAAGCCCCACTTTCACTTCTGTTTGCTGCTTATGTCTCTGCACCTCTGGCTTCCTTTCTGCCAGAAGAGATTCTTTTCCAGTGATGCTTAAGATTTAGATCAGGGGTTACCTCAATGAAAATATTTCTGAGTCACACAAATGATCCATTCCCCCTGTTTTTATTTTCACACCATACCTGATACATTCTTCAACATGGTTCCTGTCACACCATCGTCTTTGCCTCCCTCCCCACACACATGCCTGTGATGCATCTGTAAGTTCTTTGATGGGTTGTGACTCATTCATTCATCTTTGAATTCCTGTTCATCTTTACTCAATAAGTGAATGATTTTATGGCAGGGAGAAGAAGGTGAAAGGCAGGTGAGTATCCTGGAGCAGATGGTAATGAATATTGATTCCTTTCATGTGTAAGGCATCTAGAATTGGCAAGGAGGGGCACAGTGCATACACTTGTGTGAGATGTCTTTACTCCACAATTCCAATATGAAGGTCAAGGTGGATGCTCTCTAAAAGTGTCATTGAGAGTTCACTTGCCCTTTGCTCATTTGATCTACTTCCTTTCATGATGTTCAGTGTCTGTCTTTATGCTCCACCTCACCATCCCTGTGTGTGGGGAACAGAGGAAGCCCGGAGTGAATGTTGACATTGGCTTAGAGGGACAGCAAAGCCTTCCTCTGGTCCACATGTGGATATTAACGGTGTGTACAGAAAATGTCCCTCATAGCTGTCTCTTCCTGGCTATCTACAGCCTAAAAACCACTCCCCCACAGAGACTGCTCCTACAAAGTCTAGACCTTTTAGCCCAATCTCCTTTGTCTGATCTCAGCTTCCCTACAGCATTATTGCCCCTCTGCTCATGTGAACACGCCTGTGGGAAGCAAACTCCACTCTCACTTGTTAGGGCTAAAGCACATTTCTTGATCCAGCAGTAAGCCATAAGTCCTGCCTTCTTGTTTGTACTTAAGAACCCAGACCGTGTTCAACTGTATATAATAAGCATACCGAGCTTCCAGTGTGCTGAGGTTTTAATCAGACAGCCGAATCTAGCCCATCCAAGATTTCTGCCCATGTATGTCTGTGTGCTGTCTCTTTTCCATTCCCACACTAGTGCGGTCAGACCTTGGAGCTATGCTGGATGAGGCATCTACCCATATTCTTGGGAGTGAGGTCATCAGATAATGTATTTTTGTAGCTCCTGTCTAGCACTTGGGTTCTTTCTGTCTATGACTGGGACCAGAGAAAGCCTCTGAAAAAATGCTTAGGTCTCTGAGCAAGAACCTTTCACCCTGTCAAGGTCTAGTGCTCAAGGCACGTTGGGCTTGTGAAATTCAACAGGCCATATCCCCTTTCTTCTTTCTCTTTCAGGCTATCAGACATTGTTCCATCACTGGGATCAGAATTGCTCTGTTCCCCATTTTGGGAGTTGCCAGTGTTATTCAGGTTTCCAAAAGATGCTAATAATTGGAACAGAAACAGAAACACAAGCCAAAATCAGAATGAGGGCTCATAACAGAGAAATTGCCTTACTTCATCTCTGGCCCTGTAAATTACAAACAATTTATGGGCTGAAGTATTAGTCTGTAAGTGTTCCCAGGGCTTCAAATCTTCATAATTAACTTGATTAGTGGATCACAATTGAGACATAATGAGAGCAGGTGTACATTTGGGAGCTTTGTATCTGGCTAAAAATACAGGCCTGACAAAGCACCTGCCCCTCCCCTCTGCCTTTCTCCTTCCTCCAGGGAAGTCCCGGACACTGAATAAATTCGAGGAGGGGCATATGTTCAGTCAAAAACTTCCACATTGTAGAAATAACAGTGTTCAGAAAATTATAAAGAAGATACAAATGAATTAAAATATTACCTTGAGATTATCACTTTTGTTGTTTCATCTTTGTAAAACGTATCTTCCCCCATATTTGAGATCATACTGTTTTGTTCTTTTTTTTCCTGCACATTATTTTTGCTCAGGCCCTTCGGGGAAAGGCATTCAGAGAGCTAATTCAGGAGGAGGGTCTTCTGACCTCAGGTAGAGTACAAAGGTACCATTTAATTCAGCATCCCGTACCACCCAAAGTGTGAGCCTGAGGTAGCAGGCTCTAAGGTTAAACATAACACAAATGCATGAACTATAGCATATTCACCCAGTCTTTTGCTTATGATGTAATGGCCACAGTTCTTGGTAGTTGACAAGGAGGGCATCATGAACTTTGTGTTACAATACTTGTCTTTAAGACTTAAAAAAAAAAAAAAAACAAAGTATCCCTCTTTTACAAAAGAGCTTCCAGATTAAAAATGTGTCCATTTCTAGGAGAGTCCTTGGTTTAGATTTTTTTTTTTGAACTCAGAATTCGCTGGGGATGGTTTTGTCAGTATGAGGATGGGGAGGATAACAAACCCAATAGGTGGCACAAAGAAAAGAAGGAGGAACCAAACTTAGAATTTCTTTTTAAAATGGCATCTGCTTTAAAGTCCTACCTCATCTACTCTTCCGGGAACAAAGATCAGAAAGAGGTAGAAATATAATTTTTATCTGTGTACTTTAAAAAGACCCACGTTAACCAGGATTCATGTGCATGCGTGCCTGTGTGTCTGCAATGGAATCATGTTTTAAAGAGAGTTCAGCTGCATCGTATTTATAACTATGTGTTGCTCTCAGCTCCCAGCTCCCAGCATGGCTCCCTGTGGTGGCTCACGTCTCTATTCTGTGTCCTGGTTTCCGTTCTAAAGCGTGCAGCTTTGAAGGAAGTAGACTACTTGCCCATCCTTTCTCCCCACTAAACCCGATGCTAGTCATGACTTTCTGAGATTCCTTCTCTGGTCCAAGGTAGCATCTTTCTCTGACATGTTGGGATCATTGCAGGAGAAAGTGTGACATGCTGGGGAGCAGACCTCTCCCTTTCTTGTGATCAACCAATCTCTACCCAGAGAACTGCTCTGCCTGGCTAGTGTAAATGGACAGTGAGAATTTAGCCACATTACAGGCTTATTTGCAAATATTAACCACTTTCTAGGAAAATGAAAATAATATTACTTCTCAAAAACTAAACTTTATTGAAAGTACTTGAAGAAGGGATTAAAATGCAGATTTCCAGGTTGTATGATGATTTTGATTTCATTATTTTTAAGTGAACTTGGACTCTCCTTTTTAAACAGACACTGTACAGAAATTCTGCTGCTCCAGGTCCAAAAGAAAAACAAAGGCAATCAGATACTGGGGGTCCTGTATTTCACTGCCTACTATCAATATGACAAACCAATTCTGTTGTCTCAGAGTCCTTTGGGCTGCAGATTTTGGATCACCAGGGATAGCCTTAGTGTTTTCGTATTGACCACAGTGGTGTGCACAGGAGCACAGTGATGTGCATAGGAGCATAGTGGTGTGGATAGGAGAATTGTGGTGTGCATAGGAGCATAGTGGTATGCATAGGGACATAGTGATGTGCATAGGGGCATAGTGGTGTGCATAGGAGCATAGTGGTGTGTAATAGGGGCATAGTGGTGTGCATAGGGGCATAGTGGTGTGCATAGGGGCATAGTGGTGTGCATAGGGGCATAGTGGTGTGCATAGGGGCATAGTGGTGTGCATAGGGGCATAGTGGTGTGCATAGGAGCATAGTGGTGTGTAATAGGGGCATAGTGGTGTGCATAGGGGCATAGTGGTGTGCATAGGAGCATAGTGGTGTACATAGGAGCATAGTGGTGTGCATAGGGGCATAGTGGTGTGCATAGGGGCATAGTGGTGTGCATAGGGGCATAGTGGTGTGCATAGGAGCATAGTGGTGTGTAATAGGAGCATAGTGGTGTGTATAGGGACACAGTGATGTGCATTTAGGAGGGGCACATAGTTCAATTTAGAATGTAGCACAGAGTCCCACCCACTCAGGAACATAGGGGATAGACCACTTCATCTCTCTAGTTGTAAACACACAGTATGATAACATGCAGAACTGAAAAGAGTTCCTGGGATGAAAGGCAGGGGACCTGCATTCTATGATTCACTATGATACAATTCTTCTGCAAGACTCCTGATTCCTGTTGACTTACACATAACACACATTCGAAGGTCATGTTTCTGAACACTCACCTTTTAAATCAGCCCATCTCCCGTATCTCCCCTCCGTATAAACTTTCTCATATGTCTAAGTTTTGCACATGTACAAACATAGGCACACAGCAAATAGCAGAGCATGATACAAATACATCGCTATTTCAACACTGATGTAGACATGCTTTTTGTAGTGGAAAGCACTCATTTTGGAGCCAGATGGCCTGAGGTCAAATTCTAGCTCCACCATTTACTGTCTTCTTGATCTTAAAGGTATTAGTGACAAGAAATCTTGTAAAACACCCACAAACTTGCTTAGAATAAGAAACCGATGGACGTTAAGTACCATCTTAATTTTCTAATTTTCTGGGTGCTAAAGGATACAGTCTTCAAAGTTCTCTCATAGAGCGTATTACTTGGGGGCTCTTAATGGCATACAAATCACTCATTTAAATGAAATAAAAAGACCATCTGTGAAACGTAGAGTGGCTCTAAGGCTTACTAAATATGCTGAAGATCCAGATGCAGGAGACAACTGGGAAACTAGAGAGGCCACACCAGGACTGCAGCTCAGACCGCATCCCTGAGCAGTGCGGCCTCCTGACTTCCATCCACCACTCCTGGCCCTGTCCCCAGAAGCTGCTGCTACCTCTGGGCAACACTGGTTCTCCAGTGCCCCCGCCTCTTGCACTACTTGATCTAGATTCGGAAACCTACGGGTTAAGAGGTCACCCTGGCCATGCCGGGGCCAGGGGCCTACCCTCCAGCTTTGGTGGTCAGGAGGCGACTAGACTTTCTGGCTTCTGTATTTGTAACTATACAAATACACAAAAGGAACCCAGAAGGCAAGTCGTGGCAAAAGGCCACCATTGGGCCTCCTCCTTATTCCGCATGTGTCCCAGTGTATGTCACCTATGCTTTCACATGCATCAGTTCTTAGGGTGAGGGATTTCTGCTCCCGAGTTCACCCACAGTTTTTGGTGGGCGTTCTTTCTCCCTTCTTCTAGCTAGAACATGGATTCCTGCTTCTTTACCGCCACCAACCCTCAACAGCCCAAATCTTGTCCCATCTTTCAAGTGCTAACACACATGTCTCCTTTATTGTGGTCATCAGCCCCACCCCGGGACTAACTTGACTAACTTACTCTTTCCTGAGTCCACCCAGCCCCTTCCCTATCTCTCCTACGATGACACTGGCACATTTTTTTAAATTTTTTTTTTATTTTTATTTATTTATTTATTTTTACAATGAGTGTGCATTATGAAGATGCGGCTCCTCAAGGACAGGAAGTCTATACCATTACTCATCCTGTAGCCTTAGTTCTTAGAGCCCAGGAGAGCCTTAGTATGTATTTACTAACCCAAGCACTAGTTTCTCAGCGCTTTCTCAGTGTATTGTGAGTCCTTTCCAATAGACAGGAGACAGCTCCATTTTAAAAGTGGGCATAATCCATGGAAATGAGCTCTGCAAATGGCGGATGTATAGGTGTAGGCCATTTCAATCCCCCCCCCCCCTCTCTCTCTCTCTCTCTCTCTCTCTCTCTCTTATTGAAAACGCTTTTTCTGTTAAAAGGCCCTTAAGCCACGTGTTTTAACAGAAAAAAAAAAATGTTGCCTAGTGGGTTTCTCCCCTATGGATTCCAATTTGGCTGGGGCTTCTTGGTTCTTTGAATCAGATGCACCAGCCAGGGTACAACAAAAAAACAAAACAAACAAGCAAACAAAAACTACACAGGTCTAAGCCCCAGGAGAAGTTATGCCAAGTCCTTGTAGCCTTTCTGTTCCTGACACCCAGTACAGGTGCAAGGCTGCCAGGAGCATACGAAGATATCGAGTCCCATCCTGCGTGGTGGCCTGAGCAGAGGGTGGACCGCAGCCCCCGCCACATGGTCCGCCCTCGGGGGTGGACTTCGCTGCAAGGCGCTGACCTCCCAGCCCGGAAAGACTGGCACGTGACCGAGAAACTTTGGCGGGCGGCGGCAGCGCGGGCGGCGGCGCGGCGGTCGAGCTCCCCCGCGCGGCGAGCTCTGCTGCGGGGAGGCGCTCGCCCCGCGTCGCGCAGCCTGTGCGTGCGGGAACGGCCCCCGCAGCCCAAGCGGACCCTGGAGCCGGCGGCAGCGCGCCTATCGCAGGCGGCGGCGTCCAGCGCCCGGGGCCGGGCTGCGCGGCCAGCCCCGAGGGCTGCGGCGCCAGGGACGCGCGGGGCCCGCGCTCCACCGCCGCCTGCTGCCTCGAGGTCATCAGGATCCTAGAGTGCCAGCCTCTGCCCGCTTTCCCTACCCTGGATCTGGATGGGAAGTTGGGGAAGATGGATAGGGTCGTGTTGGGGTGGACCGCTGTCTTCTGGTTAACAGGTAAGAGTCCTTTGCTACAGAGACGGATAACTTTATATGTATTCCCACAGTGGTGGTGGTCCACTCCACCCTCGTTTTCCTCCCTTTTGACGGTGTTTAAGCTGCTTAGCCTGTGTGTGTGTGTGTGTGTGTGTGTGTGTGTGTGTGTGTGTGTTTGGATGATGGGGGAGGCAAGGGAGAATGCTCTATTGCAAAGGAACTGGATGGTGGAGATGCAGGTGTTTGACTCACTAGCGCTATGAGGCTGTTCTTAGGATGCATATTTCCCCTCCAGACAATGATTCTTCCTCCTTCTTTCTCTGAGTTTGTTAGGCTCTGAGTCCTGGGCAAAGCCTGGGGAAAGCTCAGAAGGGTTTGATTCATTAACAGCACTGGTTTTCTGGAGGCGGGGGGGCGGGGGGGGGGGGGGTTGGGGGGGGGTCTCCCCAGCTACTTCCCTAGAGGAGGAGGGAGACCCAGGGGCACACTCTGGGGCTCTCTGGCTGGAGGGGAAGGGGTTTGGGAAGATGAAGAACAGGCTTGATTGACCCTGGAATTTAAGGCCTGATCAGTCTTACTGGAGCCATTTGGAAGATAAAAGACAACCCTGTAATAGATCGACGCCCCTCCCCCCAACAAGGTTAATTTGTATGGAGGTTCAGAGGTAACTTCTGGCAGTGCCTCTGAGGCACCTCTTCTCCTTTTGTGAACTTTCTTCCCATCTTCTGGTGCTAGGAGAAGCCCTTGTTTGTAATACTGTTTACAATTTGGCAATTCTGGGTTAAGGAGCAAGTGGTCCTGGGGTGGCCACCTCAGATTCACAGAGTAGCCCCGCTGAAGGAAAAATGGGGCAGGGTGAGGAGGGTTTAGATGGCTGGGGGTGGGTCAGAGACAACCAAAGAGACAGTGGAGAAAACAGAGTTAGGTGTCAAAAGGTCATGCTGATAGTACCAGGTCACAGGCGGAAGAGAAGAGAGCAAATGGCTGCAGGAAGAAAAAAGTTTGTTTCCTCCGGAGCATCCACCAGCTCCATGGGGTGTGATGGGGTGGGGTAAGATCAAGACACTAGGAAAATGGGATCCAGCTTAAAATAGCCAAAGCAAATCACTGGAACGGGAGAAAAGACATGTAAGAAGGAAGAAAGGCAAATCCCCCCTCATTTTTTTACTCTCAGAACGAAATTATCAATTGCCTGAGTTCCTTCCCCATGGCAAATGATAGGCCCTGACTGCTCTTGCCCCCAGCTGGGATGAGGTGGGGGGGCACCCTCAGCAGAGTTAGCCTCTTATCTTGGCTGCTCTGAGTTCATCCCTCCCACATTATTCAAATATGAATCATCTAATTCCAGGGTTTGGCTGATCCACGCTTCTCCCTCCTCTGGCCTCCCGGTGCTTCCCACTGCCGCCCTCCCTCACAGATCCTAACTCTGAGTCGCCTCAGCTGCCATCTTCAAGGGGATGGCTTCTCTGAAGTCAGGCAGGCATCTTAGGAGGTCCAGGAGTCAGAGATGCTTTTCTCGTCGTCCCCCCGCCCCCCTTCATACTGGGTCTGCCCAAGAGGAGTACTCTGGGGACTCACAGAGAGTGGGAGAAGACCATGTGGGCTCTCTAGATGGCTAACAGTTTCTTATGAAATGGAAACCTATTAGTGGAGGGACCACAGGAAATCTAGTTCAGCCCCCCTTGGTTTATAGAAGCAGAGGTGCAGAGAAACAACGGTATGCATATTTGAGTCTGGGGTATCGCCTCAGCCCTCCCAGACCCCGGGCAGACTTCTGTGCGCCAGCTCCACCTGCTTCCCTGCGTTCTGGTGGGAGGCTCTGTTGCTTTATTTTTGTGTGGAGGGAGGGCTGCATTGTCTGTGCCTTCTGCCTTCTGCACCTGGAGAGCTGGCTCTGCCTGGAAACAGGCAACAGGTTACTTATCAGGGTGTCTCAGCTGTCAGATGCAGGGTGATGTTGACATGATGCCGTCGCCTGTGATGCCATGGACTACCCCCTGCCATGCCCTGTCCCCTCCTCCCTGCTGTCAGAGGGGCTGATGGACGAGGTGTCTCAGCCCCTGCAAAGTATGAGGGCGCGAACAATGGCTGCCAGGGAGGGGGGCCTGAGGAGAGAAGCATAGTCAAGGATGAGAGGGGTTTAGACACATTCCTCACACAGGAGCCATAACGAGGAAAGGTGAGACATTTCGGTCCAGCCCAATCAATGAGTTCTCTCCTGAGACAAGGTAAAAAAGGGGAGGGAGAGAGGGAAAAAAAAGCAGATTAAAAATGAGACAGAGCCAAGAACAAACCACATTCATTCTCTCCCTCCTTCTCTTCTCTCTCCCTCCTCCCCTCCCCTCCTCCCCTATTCTCCCCTTCTCCACCAGTCTACTCTCCTGTTTTGCATTAAGGCAGGCTGAGCAATTTCTCATCAACACTTGGGTTCTTCTCCTCAGGCTGTAACGGCTTCTTCCTTGTCTTTCCTTGCTGAAATCCAGTTCTTCTTCCTGCTACATATTTAGCCTCATGATTTCTCATTGTCAGTGTAGTGCTACTTCCTGCAAGAGATTGGTTTTGTTGTTGTTGTTTTGAACAAAACAAAATGCTTCCCAGCTGCTAGTTTAGCAACAGGTGCTCTCTAGCGATGAGACTTGAAGGAGGGCTCGTTCGGTCTTTGTTCCTGAGTATGGAGGACACTCAGGTTCGGCTTCCTCTGGCAGCAGAGGCTGTGAGAAACACCGTGGCTCTACTCTGAGAGAGTCCACTCCATGGACTAGCTATAAGTTTTCCTAGAGACCGTTGAGTGTCTCTGTGATGGAGACTCTTTGCTCCATCAGCTTCTCTGTGGGGACCCTTTCATTCACTTATCAACCCATTCTGAAGGCTTGTCCTCAACCCCTGTGGTTTCTAAAGGCAAGTGGTGAGGCTAAAGTAAGGACACACTCCTTACCCTCAGAGAGGGGTTAGTCTAGTTGACGATTCATGGTTAAAGGTTCTGTAAGAGCTGCATAGATGCTATGGCGCCTGGAATAGGTTATACTCTATCCAAAACGTGGGGCTCTAACCCAAACTGACTCTGAAATGAAGTTCCTGAAGAAGTTATGGCTAAATTGAGAATGTCTCCATGCAGTCAGGGAGACATTGCTGTGTCCTATGCACTGTGCTGGGGTTAATAAGAGTAAGATACAGCCTGTGCCTTCAAGGAGCTCGGTCTGGTGGCAGAGACACTGGTTGTGGGATTGTGGACAATAGTTTTAGCATTATACAAAAGCAGTAAGAGAAATTTTCCCTAAGTATTGTAAGATGACTCAGAAAATCTCCTTACCCAGTGTGGAGGAGGCAGGGAACTATTGGGGCATGGCTGTTACCTGGGCCACTTTGCTATCTGATGACCATGTAAGGATGGTGGTATGAACACTTACGGCGTTATTAATCCTGGGAAAGGAAGACTCTCTTCTAGAGATTGTTGGTACCTAACTTCCATCATCCCCTTTCATGCCTTGTATAGTGCTTACACTCCCTCCCTTCTACGTTCTGTCTTCTTCTCCAGAAGGGACGTTGTTTATACCAAAACTTCTTTCAATCTTTTATCATAGCCGTCTCTACACTCACCTTCCTCAGCCTGGGTGCTTCTCATTGGATTAGAAGACGATGGCTGTTTTATTACCCTTATCGCTGCCTACAGTTTGGACACATGAGTCTGCTGAGTGGCTGATTTACAAAGGTTTGAGTATTGTAAGCTCTGTGCTACTATATGTTAGTAGTTTTAGTCCAAGTACTTAGTGGTTGGTCTAATGTTAGTAGTCTTAGTATGGGAACTTGGTGGATGGAAAGATCCCTAACCTGGGAGTTGAAGGTTGGGTTCACGAACTAGCTCTTCCATAAAGAGCTGTGTAGCTGGGGGCAGATTTATATCTTGGTCTTCTAGTCTATTAGGTGGGTAGTTTCTAGGGTTGCTTTTGGCTGTGTGACTCTGAGCCTGAAGGTTTTTCTCCATTTAATTTTGATGACCTGCTAATACACCTGATAAAGGAAATTGAGTAAATCTCAAGTTTTCTTCAGTGTTTTCCATTCTAATTAATGTTTAGAATGAAAAAAAAAACCCACCAGATAGGAAGGATGATCTGTTGTTGAGATTTTCAGAAGAACAAATGATTAGCACTAAGCTTTTGGAAGTCAGGGTTAGGTGATCAGGTTAGGTAGGGTGACCAGGTGGCCTGAATCCAACCCAGCATGGCCTTGGCATATTCCTCCAATTTCCAGAACCCACTTATCTTTTGCCTCTTTTGGGCATTCATCCTTCCTATTCTTTAGTCAGAAGCATACAGAAAGGCAATGGCTTTTGATGGTTGTTCTTGGTATTTTTGTGCTATGACGTTTTCCTCTGTGTTGAGTGGATTTCATATACATTATCCCATTTGATCCTTATAAAATAAGGTCATTATTACCACTCAAGAAGCCCAAGGCTCAGAAGAAATAAAGGACTTATCTGTCCATGGGGTTTCATTGATTAAAAAAGTTCAGGAGAATTTTCAGAGCGTGTCACCACTTTAGCATAACTTGGTTGTTTCAAGTGCCAGGATCCAAGGGAAGCATTCTGTTTTAGTTTAGGTGGTTCAGACTGTAATTCTTGACTTTAGTGAATGTACGTGATGACTATTGTGGTGTCGTGGGTATCGAGGGTTAGAGTTTATGGAATTCATGGAAACAGTGCAGGGGAAAATGAGAGAGATTGGCTGTTGGTTTTCCTTAAATTAAGTCCTGAGGTGTGCGTGCAAGGGAGAGTGTATAGGGAACACTGCAGAAAGGCAGAGGCTGTGTCCTTGCGACAGAACAGACACTGCTGAGCGTTTGGGACTTGGTGTTAGTGCTCTTCACCAAGACTGTGCAAGATGTGGCTGTGCTCTATGCATGCTTAAGATTGTGGCTATGGAGATCGGTTTTTTGGCTCTCTGAAAATGAAAAGAAAGCATTTTGGATGACTGGAGTTCTTTGTGGGCCAAGAAACAAGAAAGAGCTCAGAAGAACATGCTACTTCCTCTGCTCTCCTTCTGTGTCTGGAGCTTACAGGATACAATGCTCTCCCTTAAATGCAGAGCGCTCACACTGTTACTCCTGTACCCAGCCTTTCCAAGGGAGGAGGGTCTGGGAAGGAATGCTTAATTGGCTATGACTCTCTGACCTTTAGGTATCTCATTAATATGGAGATCTGTCTTGAGGCTCCATGGCCTGTAGTCACACCCTCTACCTGTGAAGGGGCTAGTAGGGGCATTGCCCTATGTGACTGAAGGACACAAATCTATGGAGGGCTGTGCCCTGTGTCAGGAGGCTGGAGTCTGGGAGCCTTGTGAAACACATGCCATCCCTTAGGATCACCTGGGGTCTCTGGCAGTTTCTAGTCTGTGTTCAACCAGAAACCAGGCTGCCTTTCACGGCCCTACATAGAGTTATCACTAACTGATTTGGATTTAAATGCTAGCTTAGTATTTCATTTCATTTGACTTAGACATGCAAAGATCACTCATCTCACAGTGCTGGTTAAATAATTAAAATTAAATCATGTAAAAATTCTCAGAATGACGTTCAGCACATAGTAATAGCCCAGTACTTCTCACAAACCCAGCTAGTCATATTCATTAGCATTTTGATGAAGCATCAAGAAATAAACCCTGATAGCTCACTGTAGTTGATATTTACTTCTTAATCATGTCACATGGAAGCTGCAGCTAGCTGTGGGTAGCTGAATGTTGGTTTGGTGAACTTGACTCGCTACCAATTGTCCTTTACCAGTATGAAAGAACAGACACTAATTGGTTATGTTGTTTTTACAGCGATGGGCAAATGCTTGGAGGATTGGGTAGGAGTATAGAGACAGCGTGTAGAGCCAAAGCACACAAGTGCCTCTAAACTTCTACTTGGACTTGTCTTGTGACTTATCTGCTCATATTACACTAGGCAAAGGAAATCCTGTGGCCCAGTGTATAGTCTGTGGAGTTGGAATGGTACTCGTTCCTGGAGAGACCAATGCAAGATTGGAAAGGGAACGGACAATGAAATCCATTCCCTGGACTACTAACAACTGTAATCTTGTCCTTATGATGTAGCAGAATCTTTAGAAACCTGCAGAATGGAACAGTTGATAACAAAAGCTGCAGATGACTGAATAGGAAATTCTCATGCAAGGAGTTGTGATTCTGCTGTGTTCTGTGGTGAGAGCTGGAAGCAGCCTTTAGAGACAGTGATACTTGAGGAAGTCCTGAAGAATAAGTAGGAGTTAGAAGGGAAGGGAGCTATGGGGAGAAGGAATAAAGAAACGTGCAGAGGAAACAAGCTGTGTAAAGGCTGAGAACCAAGGAAGGACGTGATATGTTTTTGTAAACTACAAATATTTATCTGTGTTTCAAGCCATTTAGTGCTGCAGGAGCAAAGAAAAGAGAAGCCCCTTTGTTCTCCAGAAGGCTAACGGGAGTCTTGAAAGAAAGAGTCAGAGCCAGGGGCATGCCATGATCAAATGTGCATTTCAAAAAGAATATTTGTGCTCAAGGTGGTTAATAGATTAGATATCAGTAAGAAGCCTCGTAAGAGAAGATTTGGTGGGACCTGAACCTATATGATACAGTGAGATAAGAGACAGACATGGGGGCTGGAGAGCTGGCTTAGAGGTTAAAAGCACTGGCTGTTCTTCCAGAGGTCCTGAGTTCAATTCCCAGCAACCACATAGCTGTTCACAACCATTTAAAATGAGATTTGATGCCCTCTTCTGGTCTTCAAGCATACATGCAGACTGTATACATAATCAATCAATCAGAGAAGGAGGGACAGACTGACAGACAGACGTGGACAGACATGATGGTGGAAGTAGGATTGGCTGGATGCAGAGGTTGAGATGGAAGGAATGTTAAGGATGCATCTAGATTTCTAGCTTGGGATTTCTAGGAATCCATGGACATAAATTAATATGAAAAGAGAAACACATAAAGGAGGGGCATGGAAATTCCTCCATCTCTTTTTCCTAATTACATATAACCTGGGCTGCTATAATTAAGAAACCATAAACCATACTGTATTAGTTACTTTATGCAGTGCTCGATAAAATCAACTTATGGAAGAGCTTGTTCTGGCTCACAGTTCAAGGCTAGGGTTCACCATGGTAGAGTGATCTTGGTGGCGGGAGCCTGAGACACAGATCACATTGTATCTGCAGTCCGAAGCAGAAGCAGAGGGAGGTGAATGCTTGGCTCAGCACTTTCTCCTTTGCATGTAGTCTGGCACTCTAGCCCATGGCATGGTTCAGTCTACATGGTGGTTGGTTCTTCCCACCTCATTCAATGTCATTTGAGTAATTCATCCCAGACATGCTCAGAGTCTTACTTCCTCAGTAACTTTAGGTCTTAAAAAGTTGATAATCTTACACATCATACATAGTGACTAATATAAATTATTTTCTTTCTCATTACAGTTTGAATCTGTGAGGCTATAGCTACCATTTGTAACATGTGGCTCCTAGCTGTAGGCTCTTCTCAGCAGGAGGAACAAGGTAAACAGAGTTGAAGGCAAACAGCTTGTTGGCAGAAAGGTGACCTAGAAGCTGTACCCCTTGTTTCTCACTTCTTAAATGTAGTCACATGGCCATAGCTAGCTGCAAGAGAGTCCAGAAAATGTGTAGATCATAATAGTTTGTCTAGCCAAATGAAAACCTGGGAATTCCTGTTACTAAAAAGGAGGAAATGGTTGTGTCTCCCTCTTCAGCAGCCTGAGCTTGAATATGCTTATGTAACACCAAAACAGAGACTAGAGCTATGTATTTGGGCTTGGAGCTCAGGGGAGATCTAGACAGGAAATACAGACAAGTTTATAATGGTTGATAGGAACTTTCTTATATATTTCCTGGCTTGTCTAAATGGCGGAAGTCTGACCCATCTGAAAGAACCAGGATGGTTTCTAAGGTCCCTCTGCATTGCAGGATAAAGACTGACCCCTTTCAGCACTGCTTTGGTTCCACTGGACTAGTACACAAGCTAGCTAGACATCACCCATAATTCAGTTCAGACCTATGGATGATGACACAAGTCAGATAGTTATGTCTGTTTTTTATCTACATGGTGGTGGCAGAACAGGAAAGAGTGGTCCAGCTGGAGACCTAGGAATTATACTTAATGAGTGGCAGGCTCTGTGTGCACGAGCATCAGAGTTATTGGCTGCAAATAATAACTAGGCCATGAGCAAAGCCTACATGGGTGTCATTGACCACAGTCCTATCTGAAATGGGAACATGGTGCTGTACTTTGAGATTCTTAGAAGGAAAACATACTAGAATGCTAGCATTTTTTTAAAAAAGTCTTCAAATGGTCTATATGGTTACCCCAGATAATGGTCTAGTGTAGATGAAGGATTCAGGTACTGGAGCAGCAAAGAAGAGACCCTGGTGTTGGGGTTGGTTTTGTGGGCAGTGTACTCAGATGTTGAGTTCTATACTCCAAGATCAGGTTGCAGTCTAGTCATGTGTGGGAACAGGACCAAGGATGGGGAGGTAGTGGTAATGAGAGGTGATGGGGTCACACGATGAACCCTGGGAATCACACTCCTGAAACCAGCATCAGGGCACAGATCTGAGTTTATTGAGCAGTGCATAAGCTTATATGCAGTGTTTGAGCCAATCCAAGCCCCTACATCCTTGACCAACCATAATTCACCATACCATCATCATGCCCCAATGAAAGCCCTGCTGATGAGGTTACTCAGAAGTGTGTGTGGGAGGGGGAGTAAGGGGAGGGGAGCCATCTTAGATCTGATGCCATGTGTGACAGATCAGGACTCTTTGAGGAGTCACAGGAGCCTGTGGTCCTCACCCTCCCTCTCATATTTTTCCTTCACAAGGTTGACCTCCACATCCTCACAGACATGGGCATTGTATTGACCAATGTGCTGTAAGGAATGTTTCCCAATATCTCTGATTGGTAAATAAAAGGTAGAGCCTGTGACTGGGCAGGGGGAGAGGAAGATGGGACTTCCAGTGAGTAGGGGATCTCAGGTAGGGACCACAAGGGAGAAGGGACAAAGGAGAAGACAGTTGCCCTGAGAATACAGGTGGAACAAAGCAATACTGCTGGGATGTGGGATAGAATAGCTTAGACTCTGCCCAGTTTAGGCTTAGAGCTTGTTAATAAAGATATCAGGCTTCTGTTTTTATTTTTGTTTTTTACAAAAACAAAATTATACAGGCTAAAGTGGTTGTAGAAATGTCCTGCAGATTCCTGGGAACAAAAGGGGGCATAGTAACCCCCCCATAAATTACTACAATACCATGGTTCTAGCCAGTTTATGCATGGAAGAAATCTTTTTTCAAAGAATTTGATAAACTTGGAATCAATGCGTAATGTAGACAACCAAGCTCAGGAAATAGGCGAGTACTAAGATGATGTCTACTATTCTTAGTAAAGACTTTTATTTTTTAACCTTAGTTGATCAAGAAGATGGTTTCTACTTCTAGAAGAAAACTGTCAAGCTGCATTTTCTTTGTCTTTAAACCTTTCACCTATAGATGGACACTGGGCAAATGCTTTGCTCCCCCTGAATACTCAGGGATGCACAGTCTTTCTTTACTTGGTTGGACTATAGACTAACCCCACTGGAGGTATGTGCATACCTTCTATTCATTTGTCTACATTTAGAAAACCTGCCCATTAGTTGTCTCTAAAAATGTCTTGGGAGGTTGAGGCATGTTTAAAATGTGAAAACAGGTGATATATTTCTTACGTTTTAACTTGAAGGCAGCAGAAGGAAGGTTTGAATTACCATATTGAATAAAGACACACCTTAGTAATCTCTAGGGAATAAGAAATTTGTCAAATCTGCTCTGGAGACTTGCAGACCTAAGGGATGGGTAAGCTTGATACAAAGCTTCCAGATGCCTGTCTCCAAGGATACTTGTCTGTGACCTTAGCAGCAACTTTGCTTCTCTAAAGTGGGCGCGTGCTCATCCAGCTGCCTCTCAAAGATACTGGAGGAACGGCTGTCAACAAGTGGAGAGGAACTTGCTTTGTAAAGAAATGAAGGTGCTAAAATAAGAACATCCTTGCTTTAGAGACTGCTTGTGTTACGAGAACACAATTTGTCAGATGTAGAACCCTTCCCTCACATGAGAATTGGGGAAGGCAAATTGGGACCCTGATTCGCAGGCACTGTCTGTGCTTGGAGAGAACTTTCCCTAGTCTGAAAGTAAGCCAAGAGTACAGCCACTATTCTGAGCTGTCTCTGCTGGCTTCCTTCAGACAGCTCCCTAGATTTGAGCCAGAAAGCGTGCTCTGCACTGAGGCCCACCTGCTGTGAAGGCTACTCCGGACTCACAGGCTCTTTGTTGATTCACTCCACATTTTCTTAGACCTCAGCTACATCCTATGGCTTGGCTGGATGTTGGGGTTGTAGGCTCAAGGAAGTCCTGGCAACTGACCTCAGGCACCTTAGGGTAAAACAAATAAAGCAAGTTTAGATTAAATGTACCAAGATATGGAATTTGCCTTTTCTTTGTGTGACCAGTGCTTAATGAAGTGTTTTGAATAGCCTTTGACAGAATTAAAATACCCAAGGTCAATGTTTTCTGGAGCCCAGGGAGACAGAATATGGGAGAGAATAGTTAGTCTAGTACGATGACAGACATAGAAAACTACTTGTGGTCTTTGATAGCTATGTCGTGCTTCCTGCCTTCAGTGATTAACTTTTAAAAGGAGATCTGATCTTTACAGGTGTGCTCTGTAGCACACACACTGCCCTGCCTCCTTTCATTTATTTATTTGCTCTTTTCTCTGCCTTTCTTCAGTTTTCTGGAATACCTACCTTAGTTTGGAGGGTGGACCAGATTCTTTCTGTACTTCTTAAATGATTAAGAAAACTTCAAAACTCATGTTCAGTAAGTTGTCCTCAGTGCCTGAACTCAGAATATCAGCTTTCCTACTGTGTGCTAGCCAGTGACCATAGTCAGGACATCAGACTTCCCAC
This sequence comes from Grammomys surdaster, assembly GCF_004785775.1. Classification (NCBI taxonomy): domain Eukaryota; kingdom Metazoa; phylum Chordata; class Mammalia; order Rodentia; family Muridae; genus Grammomys; species Grammomys surdaster. The sequence continues at coordinate 11,536,694 of NW_021604588.1, forward strand.
TGTGGACCAGTGCCCAAGCTCAGCATGCCTGTCTTCCCACTGTGTGCCAGCAACTGATCTCAGAATGCCTGTCTTCCCACTGTGTGCCAGCAACTGATTTCAGAATGCCTGTGTGCCAGTACTTGTTTCTGTATTTGCCACACTTCTCCTCAGTGCTCCTCTCTGGCTCCTTTCAGCTATGTGTCCCTATAGAAAATGGATACACATGTACAATTGGAATGTATATGGGGCCAATCATAAATGAGATCTGCCTTTAAATCTTATTTTGTTTACGTGTGTGTGTGTCATGTGTATGTGGGTGCACCTAGAGGAAAAGGTGCATTGAGTCCTCCGGAGCTGGAGTTACAGGTGGTTGAGAGCTGCCCAGTGTGGGTATTGGGAACTGAATTTGAGTCCTTTGGAAGAGCAGCAAATGCTCTTAACTGTTGAGCCATCTCTCGAGACCCATGAATAAGATCTTATATCATGCCAAGGCTTTGGGATTAGGGAATTTTATCATGGAGAGAATGAGGAATGAATAGTCTTTAAAGCAAGAAACTGAACTGATTGGATGATAACAGGTTTAAAAAAGAATGCTCTAGAAAAAAATGTTGAGTATAGATTGGGCTAGAAGTGTGTGTGTGTGTGTGTGTGTGTGTGTGTGTGGTTACTCAGGACACAGTTCTCACACCCAGGTGGTTACACTAGCCATATAAAGTGATGGCTAAGAAGTTTGGAGCCAGTCAGCCTGGAACTCAGCATGACTGTTACCTGCTATGTTCATATGTTAGGCAGGGTATGCATATTCTTAGAGCATCAGTTTTCCATATGTAAAATAAGTGTGATTATAACCCCTAGTTTATAGGTTTTTAAAGAATTCATTAAAATGCCATAGGAGAGAGGCTTATCACATGTCATACAACTATCATCAGGAAGGATGAACTAGAAACCTGGTTATAGTGGGGACAGAGAAAATTCAAGTTAGGAGTCAAAGGCAGTGAGCAGATCACCACAGCTGAAGCACTGGCCTGAGGTATTCATTACTTTAGCCTCATGGTGACCACAGTACCAAACAAAAGCAACTTTAATGGAGGAAGGAAAAATTTATTCCCACTTATAATTTCAATATTGGCATGGAAGGGAGGGCATGGAAGGTGGATGTACCATCATGGTTTCTGATGTGACTCAACTATGCATGAGGAGATACAGGAAACATGCTTCCCTTTAGGAGAAGGATCTGCCGCTGGGGACTGGGAAAAGCCAGTTGAAGTTCTGGGCAGGGTGACCAGGCTGCAAATTAGCATCCCAAATTGGGAACAGTTTCTGTGTGAGGCAAACACAGGAAAAGAACAAGAGATGCTGTCAAGTGGGCACAAGAAATCCAGTCTCTCATCCTAGATATAAGGTTAGACGAGCAGTTCTAGACCCTCAACTTGTGAGGATGGGTTCTGATGAAAGGGGCCAGAGCAGCCTTGGAAATTGAATGCTACTTACCATCGGAATCCGACAAAGTGGAAACAGGGATTATCATTTTAGTGTTAAATCTTAGCAGTCGTGGTCCTCAAACGTCTGATAAATGGACAGTCAAAACTCCTGACCATGTCTTCTCAACCAACCCTGCTCTGTCCTCAGTACAGGGTCCCATTGCACCTGCATCTGTGCCCCTACAGTGGGCATGCATACACGCAGTGCGCATGCATACATACACACACACCACTCTCCATTCTGACTTCTAGTGAATTGGTAAGCATAGTGAGACACCGTCACTGTGGAACTCCTGACATATTCCAGCGTTCTTGTGCATTTTCTCTCTGTTCTTCCCTTTTCACAGCTAGCATCTCATGCCTGACTCTCTGCCCTTGCCTCGCTTGGGGACCACAGCTTCACAAGATACTTCTTGATAGTCACAGCAATACAAACAGCGGTTTCATATCTTCAGTGCTTAATATATATCAGCTGTTGCCATAAGTATTTAGGATAAAATGCCATCTATCCTTTAAACAACCCCGTAAGACTGTTACTATTATTATGGTTTTACTCAGGAGAAATCTGAAGTTCACAGAGTTGAGTAACTTGCCTACGGCCGTGTAGCTGGATTCTAATTTAGGACAGATTTCCAAATTCACGCCTTTAACCACCATGCTGTAAAAAGGGCAAACGTTTCAGAAAATGTATTTCTTATTCTTTGGAGCATGAGTTTATGTGTCTATCATGGAAGACGCTGAGAACTGACTAGCCTCTATTAATAATTGACTAAGAGACTTCAATGGCTTGCCTTCCTAAGGTGGCTAATCTCATTAACAGAACAAAGCTGATGACGAGGTTATACTCAGCAATTATCTGATGAACAAAAACTCAAATTTGACTCTCTCTTTAAAGAAAAAAGAGTAAATAAAGTTTGAAACCTCAAGAACGCTTTTATGTAGCACTCTTTCCCCTTGATGATTTTATTTACCCCAGAGAGGGTAGGAACTGAGATTTTCCCAAGTAGAGCCTCAGCAGGGCACAGGGCAGAGAGAACTGGCATGGTCAGGTGCACGATATGTCCTGGGAATAATGCCCATGCTTCATTACCCAAACACAGTCGTTATTAATTGAAAGCATTTCACCTCCCTGTTCACTTACGTCACCTGGAAGACTGGGATATGAGTAAAGATTTGAAGAATTACAGGGCTGAAAATTGGTTCTGTAACATTTAAGGAGTAACTGTAAAGTCGTGTACGTTTCTATTGCAGGTGTGTGAGTCACGGAGAATGGAATTAGCGACATCAACATTTGGGGTGGGAGACTGCAGCTGAGTTTCCCGACAGACTCATTTGCCCCTTGATGGGGCTGAGCTACAGAATATGGTTATTATCAAGCCTGGTGGTAGGAGATGGTCGCTGCGATGTAGTAGCTTCAGAAGGAGATGTGAGGACAAAGGTGAAAATGGTGGTGGGGTAGTGTGTTCATGTTGTGTTCCTGGGGGGGAAGAGCATTGATACGTACTGGGTAGGTGAGGAACATGGATCTCAGATTGCTACACAGACTTTAAGGCCTTGCCACTAGTATGCGTTGCCAGATGATATTCCAAGCCCTTCCTGTTCTGTGCCAATACTATTTTAATCTACTATGCAATCTATGACTCACCTACTACTTTCCTCTGCACAGCTCTTGAATCTCTCATACTAATAGTCCTATATTTGCTCATCCATCCCCTTAGTTATTCATGGGCAGCCTCCAAGCACTTGGCTGGTCCAAAACACTCTCTGTGTTCACTACCAAGTTCCATGGAATGCACGAATCATTTTCTCACAACAAGAAGGAGGACCTGTGTTTCTGACTGTGCCTTTCACGGAGGAGGGATGCTGCTCTGGAATCAGGAGATGTGTACACCTTGTCCTTGTCAAGGTTGCTTCAATAAAGAGGCACGTTTCTATGAGAACATGTTTGAGCTCTTGGCACCCTTTCTCACCTGTCTCAAGTCTATGCTGCCTTTTGAAAGCAAAACCTTCTGCCCCATGCTGGGTGAGGAGGAGCATGCTTTTAATTCCAGCACCCGGGAGCCAGAGGCAGGTGGATCTCTGAGTTTGAAGCCAGCCTAGTCTACAGAGTGAGTTCCAGGACAGCCAGGGTTACACAGAGAAACCCTTCCTCAAAAAACAAAACACAAACCAAACCAAACCAAACCAAACCAAACCAAAATAAACCAAAACAAGCCCAAAGCCTTCTGCTCCAAGCTACCTGAAGCCAACCTGGTGATTCTTGGAATCAGCTCGGAAGCTCTCCAATCTATCTTCTTGTTCCTTTCTCTGCCTCTCATCACAATTCTGCTTTTGCATCTCACAGACATCTCTAGGTAAGAAACTCTAGACTCTCCCATTTATGTAGGAAATTGTGTTTTCATTGCTTAGAACTTCTGGACTCTAACTGATGAGATCTCATGGACCTTTGTCTCTCAGACTCCCCTTAGTATCTCACTCATTGAAACCCCCCTGTTCTCCCTGATCACCAGATCTCAACTGGCTTCTCTTCTCATTTGGTTTTTAATTTCTTTTCTTCTTCCAGTTACTCTTAAAAGCTGTTCAACCTAGTCTACTGCTTTGGAGCTGAGGTCTCTCTTTCATAAAGAGGCTTCTTTGCTCCATTATTTCCTCCCCTTTGCTTGGTCATCATCTGGAAGGGAAGCCAATTTGTCTTGAAGTTATTCTTCCTGATTTCATCGTTTTTCTATCAAGTATTTGTTCATACCCATGGACTTCATAATCCAGACAATATATTATCATTTCCTGAAGTGGCATGAAAAGAAATACTCACAGAATTGTCACAATAACTGTTTGCAGGAGAATGCTAAGTATGTTGCTAACACAAAGAAAGAAGGGACACCCTGGTCAAAGAAGGCCTTAGAATTGGGTTTTGAAAGTTTTCCCAGGGAAGTGAAGCAAAGCATTCCAAAAAAAAAAAAAAAAAAGGGGGTCAGTGTGTAATAACCTAGAAATGTGGAATAACAGGGGTCACTCGGAGAAACTCTTAAGTTATTTGGTATTTGTTGAGCTTGGTGCTCAAATGGAGTCACTTCAAAGGGGTGAAGCTGAGGGCAAGAAGCTAGATGATGAACTATTAGAATATCTTGCTGAGGTCCCCTTTTGTGGATTCAAAGATGAAATTGAGCATCTCTTCCTCCAGGTGAGGTAGTACATTGTGGCTAGGTGACCACTGGGCAGAAAATGTCTATCTCTCTTGTAGACCTGTACCATTCTTGAGAGGACAGAACTTACAGGTTAGGACAGCTTAGTTCTGTCGAGACAGAATAAGCTAGTCCTTAATAATTCCTGTTTTTCAAACGTCTGTCAGATGATCCTGGGCTCTGAAGACTGATGCTCCAACTTCCCGACTTACTGGAGCTGTATGGGAAGGCAGCTGTCTCTACAACTTGTCTCAGTTCTGGAAGCTGAGTTAGGCTTCCTATAATTTCAGATTATATTGCTTGTTCTCAGATTTCTCACGGGGTTGAAAGACTACTTATAGTCTCATAGCCAACCCAGGCTATTTACCATTGAGAAAATATATTTGAGAAGATAGTTCTCAGATAGTATACAAGCTAAACCAGGACATAACATATGGATAAAAATAAGTCTTTTAAGTTTGGATAGGTGACAGAGTGTCCTATTTAATTGTCAAAGATGATGGACTGGATGTTAGGTGTATCTTTTACTTTTTAAATTACAAAATGGTAATAAAACATAAAAAACAAAAGCACAATGCGCACCATAAAATTGAAAAAAAAAAGAAAAAGAAAAGTGTCTCAGTTCATGACTTTTTTTGTTCTGTTACTTTAAGAAGTTCACGAGATTGTTACTAGGTAGGGACATGGAATGAGAGACAACCAAAAACAAAAAACAAAAACAAACAAACAAAAAAACCTCTTGCCAAATGTGATATGTGATGGTTAGTTTCAAATATGAACTTGGTGAGTCTAGAATGACTGGGGTTATAGCCTCTGGCCATGCCTGTGAGGCTTATGTGGATCATGTCAAGATGGGAAGACCTGCTCATGGTGGGTAGAATTCTTCCATGGGCTAGGAACCTGGACTGTCTAAAGGGAAGAACGTGAGCTATGCACATGTATTCATAACTGTTCCTTCACTGTGGGTTCAGTGTGACTCCCTGCCTCAAGCTCCCGCTGCTCTGTCTTCCTTATCATGATAGACTGTAACCTGGAACTGTGGGCCGGAATAAATGCAAGGACAAGGATGTCGGGAGGGAAGATGCTATTGTGTGGTGAGAGGTGGGGTCCATGGTATGGGTACTGCTCAGACACGTTCCTTCTGTTTTGCAGCCATGGTTGAAGGCCTTCAGGTCACAGTGCCTGACAAGAAGAAGGTGGCCATGCTCTTCCAGCCCACTGTGCTTCGCTGCCACTTCTCCACGTCCTCCCACCAGCCTGCGGTGGTGCAATGGAAGTTCAAATCCTACTGCCAGGATCGCATGGGAGAATCCTTGGGCATGTCTTCTCCCAGAGCCCAAGCTCTCAGCAAGAGGAACCTAGAATGGGACCCCTACTTGGATTGTTTAGACAGCAGAAGGACCGTCCGAGTGGTAGCTTCGAAACAGGGCTCGACTGTTACCTTGGGAGATTTCTACAGGGGCAGAGAGATCACGATAGTTCATGGTAATGATGCCTTTGTTCTGAATCTAGGGTGTGTGTGTGGGAGGTTCAGGGTTTTCCCAGACACAGGGAAAGTTTGTCTCTTATCTGTTTAGTTACTCAAGGAACTGATTTTGTGGGAGACGGGAGAAGCAAGAGCCCTGGCATTTTGCTCTGAATGATAGGGAGGGGGTATGGACAATATAGTACGTAGGAAACACAGACATAAGCTCTGGAGTAGGCTTTCAGAGCCTGGTCTCCAATCTCAGAGATTGTTGTCAGAACTGTTTGAAATGAGTTTTAGCAGAAGAACTCAAAGCAGACATTCTGTACCTCAATATTGCCCTTCCTGCCTCTTTACTGACCCTGAAAAGTGGACTTTCCTAAAAATCCCTTTTCCTAGAGAAGGGATTCATGGAAGCTACAGAGCCAGGAGGACCAATCAATTCCACCCTCTCTTCCACCCTTTCTCCAGCTCCCTAAAGCTTTAGATAAGAAAAGTCACATGTCTTTTGTAATGTGAGTCACAAGTCTCATGACCTATTTGATTACTAAATTATTTGAAGGAATCAATTTATTTCTAGGAACCCAGAATTATTTGGGAAATTACCCTGTACTTAGATGCTACTGTTCAAAGGCATCAACTATTCCTGCTAGAACTACATCTATTTGTGGCTGTACCCTAATTATTCTCTTGCCTTAAGGATGCTAGTTTGTATTATTTTGTTTGAAATGAACTTAGCATTTTCCAATCAGTATCTGGGCAAAGAAATAAAATTCCATAGATGTCCAGAAGGGTGGTCCTGTCCCAGGCCCCATTGTTCAATGCCTTCCTTCCAGAGGACAGAGGTTTAGGAGCAGGTCTTCCTTTTTCTGATAACAGATGCAGATCTTCAGATTGGAAAGCTCATGTGGGGAGACAGCGGGCTCTACTACTGTATCATCACCACCCCTGATGACCTGGAAGGCAAAAATGAGGACTCTGTGGAACTGCTGGTGTTGGGTGAGTGAAAACCAGGGGCAACGTTTTCATCTTAGGCTGCTTGCATCCTGTTCATTTTCTCTCTGCATGCATTAGCAGACTGCATACGTGATTTTTATCTTTCGTGTGTAGACAAGCCTGTTGTTGTAGAATATTCTCCTTCTAGGTTGTAGCTCTGCTCATCACGCCTTGCTTCTGGAAGGCTGTGGCTTTCTTTTGGAGCATTGTGAGAAGTGTTTCTGGTCTCCTGAGTGTCCCTACCTTTCCTACTTTCACCTTTATCCCCGATTTCCCTTACTCTTTCTTGTCTTTTTACATGGTAGCTAATTACGTGAGAGAAGACCCCTGGGGTCTTCCAAGACGTGTACACACCAGTGAGCTCTATCTCCTTTTAGCCTCTACTATCTTTCAAAGGCCTCTGGCATTTTCTTGAACAATTTGTCTTTACTTAAGATAATCACAAGCAAGGTGTCCGTAAGCCAGAGAGTCTAGTAATGAGATGCATCCAATGAGAAGCGCTGTTTGGAGGTGTGCTAAGTTTAACCGGAAGTGTCGGAGTTATTCTCAAGCAAATACTTGTAATTCTTACTAATATTAACTGATTCATAGCTGAAAACTCCTTGCTTTAGCCACTTTTCCTCTTGTGGACTGGAGGAATGTTCAGGGGAAATGATCTCTTTGAAAGCTGAGTGAATATTTTGTGTTTCATTAATGTTGGTTAGATAAACAAACAAACAAACAAACAAACAAACAGAAAACCCAAAAACCAATAACAACTTATATCAAACCAACACAGAAAACAAAAAAATGCCCTCTGTCAATTGTAAAGAAGAAATAATTGAGGATATACTCTCTAAACTGTTTTCAGAAGACATGGTGGTTTTGCGTTTGTTTTTCTTGTAGCCTCCAAAAGTGAGTTGATAGGGCACATCCTAGACTGCCTTGTTTGAAATGTAAATGAAGCTTAAGACTGATTTTTTTTTTATTTTTCCCTCTGTGAGAATCTCGATACCTAGGGATAAAGTGGCATTTTCTATTTAGAATTTTTAGGTTCTGTCATGACTTTGGCAAAGCAATAGCTCTCGTGCCTCAGTCTTAGAGTCTACAAACTGAACTAAGGTAATATTGCTCTTTCTTGTTAGAAGGCTGACTTACACATAATCGTTAGGGCCAACATAGGAACTAAACTGCTGTAGTTTGTAGAAAAGGCAGGGGATATGAATTATTCAACGGAAATTAAAGGTGTAAAAGACTTATTGACAATGTCAAGAACACAGAGAGAGAGACTTGAGCTCTGCTGTGGTTTCTTTTTAAATCAGACAGAATCTAAGAGATACATTTTCCCCTAATCTTAGAACTCTAATAGCCAAGTTTGCAGCAACAAGAAGTTTGTTTGAGCTTTCAGTTAGGTAATTGCGAGCACGGCTATTGGACCGAGGCAGCCATCTGCAGAGAAGTAATTGTGTGTGGAGGGTAAGAAACCACTTTAGATAATTTGGTCCCACCTCAGCAGACGGGGCTCGGGGAATGAATGGATGCAAAGTTTTGTTATCTGAGGATGTACTAAAGTACACATCCCTCTGGATCCAATCCAAGCTAACTGTGGGTGGAGGAGGTCCTTGTTGGGTCTCACAGGGGTCAGCAGCTGGTGAGTGAACAGAAGGCTCAATGGCGGTGGTCACCAGTGATGGGAGGAGAGATGACGAGCAGGGCTCAGTACTGAGAAGAGGTGACCACAAATGCAGGACACTGCAGCCAGAGCCCTACACAAGAGCGGGGCCACTAAACCAATGCACTGGAGGGACGCCTACAGCCCTGCTCTGCTCTATGCTAATTAGAAATTTCTAGAATGGGATAATTCGCCATGGACAATTTTGGACAAGACTACTTATGTCCATTATTTATATGAATTGATTTCAATCTATGAAAAATTTTTGAGCACATTAAAATACCAAGGACCAAATTCTGAATCTTTATCTTGGAGTCCCTTTATAATTTTTTTTTTCAAAATACTGTCACATTAAAAAGAAACTAGAAGTGTTTGGTTGTTATATTCTGAAGACCATTTTGTTTAATAGTCTTTTTTTTTCTTTGAGACCAGGAAAATAACCTGATTTCTGGGTTTTCTGTCAAAGAATGAGGTGGCCTGAAAAGATTACTGGGGTTCATAGCTTGGTAATTACAACACCGTAAACTAGTGGTTGTTGAGGGTTTTTTTTTTTTTTTTTTTTTTTTTTGTAAGGAATGGCTAGAGGATTCATTTTAGTAAAAAGAAGGACTTAAAGGCCAAAGGATGTGCTTTCAATATTTGGAATGAAGGCTTGTACAAGAGGCATTGGAAACATACTCCATGCCTGGCAGGTGGTTCATTAGCAGGAGCAGCGCAGAGCTGGAGGTTGTTGCAGAAGCTCAGATGAAAGGTATGAGATTCTGAACCAGAATAGGAAGTGGAGACACCTTAACCACAGTTCTGAGACCAAAGCAATTGATCCTGGGGATGTATAGAAGGAAGTGAGGGAGATGAATCAAACAGTATGCAAGGATTTCTAACTAGATGGGTAACCAGCCGTCCCATTAACTAAGAAAGAGGACATGGGTGGAAATGCAGATTAGAGAAGAAGAGGGATGAGTTAGGTTTTGGACATGTAGAATTTAAGATGTCTGTGGAACACCAACAGGGCTCCAGGGGTTGTGTTTCATTGGGACATAAACCGATGACATTAAGTAACTAATGTAAGGACTTACCTGGACACAATCATTGGTCATAATCTCCATCTAGGTATATAAGTGATTATTAGTGACAGGTTCATTAGAACCTATGGTTGAAAGCACTAGTTCTGGTTAACTTAAGGGAAAAGAAAAGAAACAAAGGGGAAAAAAAGAATGCACTGGAGAGTATCAAAAGCAAAAGGAGACCTGAAGAGCTTACTTTCTTAGGAAAGAACTTATTAGCCTGTACACAAACATCTCCTAACCTCAGTGACTTTTCTGCCCAGAAGTGTATTTCTACATTTGTTACATTCAGACAAGTAGCTCCCCTCCAAGTGGCGGCATGGGGTTCTAGGCTTCTCTATGGTTTGGCTCTACTGTTAGACTTCTGCTCCCAGCTACAGGCGGGTGGAGATGGGGTGGGAATGGACAAACATATGGATGGCCAACTCTAGCTTCTTAGGATCCTGATCTAGTAGTGACATAGAACACTTCTTTAGTCGGGTTTTTTTCATTCCTTCATTATTCATTCACATTACATCTAGATTGATCGCAGCCTCCACCTCTCCTCCCAGTCCCACCCTCACAAGCCCCTCCTCCTGCTACCCCCTCCCCTTCTCCTCAGAGAAGGGGAAGCCTCCCTTGAGTACTACCAAAGGTACATCAAGTCTCAGCAGGACTAAGGGCATCCTCTCCCACTGAGACCCTGCCAGGCAGTCAGCTAGGGGAAGGGGATCCAATGGCAAGCAAGAGTCAGAAACAGGGCTGGGCAGTGTTGGTGCATGCCTTTAATCCCAGCACTTGGGAGGCAGAGACAGGTGGATTTCTGAGTTTGAGACTGGCCTGGTCTACAGAGTGAGTTCCAGGACAGCCAGGGCTACACAGAAACCCTGTCTCAAAACAAAACAAAACAAAACAAAACAAAACAAAACAAAACAAACAAAACGAGTCAGAAACAGCTCCCTCCCCACTCTAGTTATTAAGGGACCTACATGAAGACGAAGCTGTGTATCTGCTGCAAATGTGGAGGGTCCTGCCCCAAATGCTCTTTGGTTGGTGGTTCAGTCTATGAATCCCTATGGGGCCAGGTTAGTTGACTCTGTAGGTCTTTTCTTTAGTCATTTTTGGAAGAAATAGAAGACCATAACAGTGGCTAAAATAGTAGTTGTTGTCAGCATTGTTAGAGATGCTGTAGGGCTCCTGGCTTTATATTGTGGAAAGTGTTGAAAAATATCTTTTGGGCTCCCTTGGTAGAAAAAAAAAACAACCTTAAATGTTATTTTCCCAACAAAAATAATTAGCCTTAAGAGAGAAATCCCAATTGGCCCAATTAGGTCAGTTGTCCACTGCTCAGCCCTGGGAAGTCAGAGGCTCTTGGGGGATAGTCCACCAATACAAAGAGAGTGAATACCTGAATACCCACAACACCAAGTAAATGTCATCTGAAGTGATGCCAGTGCTGTGCCCACTCACACTGAAAATAAGCTGTAATTCACAATGCTTTCCTGTAATACTTTTATGGGGTAGGAGAATAGCAATTATTCTCCCCATCTTCCAATTAAAGAAAACCAGTGCCTTGCTGTTACGGCTGTACTCCAGGTTTTAAAAGGTGTCAGTGATTAAACCCTATTGCTTTTAATCCCCAATTTTATCTGTTTTCATAATACTACAAGTCCTGTGTATGCTAAGATGCTATAGATTAAGCTATGTACTAAAAATGTGGTTGCTGCTAGGGACTATAGGTCAGGATTTCAACTCACCCCAGGCTTGGTTCCTTTGTTTTCTGCATTTCTTCCTTAATCTCTCTATAACCATTGACCTAGGCCTTCACTTCAAGGACATAGTTGCTCTTGTCTAGATTGAATACCTCCCCACTGAGCATGAGTCACTCCTCCTTCCACCCCATACATCTGAACCTCAGTGGCTATGAAAGTTTGTTCAGAGGTTTCAGAAATATCCAACAATGCATGATTCACAGAAATGGGAGGACAACCACTGTTTCAACATTAAACAGGAAAACTATTCCAAACACCCTTTGCTGTCTTTTTGATGATTCAGAAGGTAAAGTCATTCTGAAGTTGGAAAAGCGCATGGTGTTTTGGTGCTTTGAGATGGCCGTCACTGATACCTTAGAAATATTTAGACAGGGTGGATGCTGGCAGGGCTGCACCAGCAGACAGTCACAGAAGGTGGGATGTCCAGAAATCAGCCATTTAGGATTAGACATTGGTCTGGGAGCAGTGGCAAAGATTGGCTGTCACCATGCCACTGTTTGGGTAGGAATAAAGTTCCCTGGGGCAGCTCCAGCTGGCAGGAAGAAGAATTCACCATTTCAGGAAGGCCCCTGCAGGGAAGTTATTATTTTAAAATCTAAAAGCAGCCTGCCTTGTTCTTACTTCTTTCTGTGTACCATATAAGGGCCTGACCTTTTCTTTCTGATGTCCCTTGTAATAGCTTGTTGTTTAAAGGTCTTTAATTTTAAAAAGGGGACAGAGACCCCCGTGGAGATGAGGCTGAACACTCCTGCCTCTAGCCTGGGATTAGAATAAGAGGACCTGAGCCAAAGGGTGCTTAGCTCAAGCTAATGGTAAATAACAGATTTTTTCACATTTGAAATTATAGGTGGTCGGCAGAAATCACAGAAGCTCCCTCTCTGATGAGCTGTAACACATAGAACAAGTTCAATCCAGGTTGCCTAGATACGAGGAAAACAATATGGCTTTCCACAGGCCTTTCAGTGATTTTTTTTTTAAATTTCATTTCAAAGGCCCCTGGATTTAAAAATTAATTATCCATAGAAGGCAGTTAGTCTCTCAAATTGCCATTCGTTGCTTCGTTTTCAATATTGTTTCTGTTTCAGAAAAAAAAAAGATTTTTCTTATTGATCATACTGTAAACCAAACACGAAAGTAGAGAAGAAATCATCCCCGCTAAGCTTAGTCTTTTGAGCTGTCACGTTTCCTTAGTTATTTTGATCGCCAGGGATGGAGGTTCTAACTAACTTGGGAGTATCTTTTTGCTTAAGTAACAGGCAAACCCCAGGGGCATTCCCAGATTCAATAAATGAGTTCTGGTGGCAGGTCAGTGTGTCACAGAGCCAGTCTGTCCTTGCCTCTCCCTCCTGCTCACTCCTCAGCTCCAAAAGGGCAAGGTCTCTTCTCATGAAGCAATGAGGACCCGGACAGGCCCCTGCCTCAGAAGGATAGCTCTCTCTCTATTCTCTCTGCATAGTTCCTGTAATAGTCTTGTTGGAGGAAGGCAGTCAGCCCCTATTGGGGCTGCAAAGGGAAGAAGAAACCCTTTCCTGAAGGAAACCAGGCAGTTGTTTCCAAATGAAGACGAAAGGAATGCCAGGCAGGCAAAAACACACACTGTTAACATTTTGTGGAATTCATCATCAGTTTCTGCTTCTTTATGGGCCAAATGTAGTGCTAACGGAGGAGGCCAGAAATAGGTGTGCTCTCAGCAGGTCCTTGCAGAGTAGGCACCAATTTGGGATTGATTCTTTAACATAAATACAATGCTGCAGAATTACCTTTGTCTTCCTGTCACTTTCCTATTTTTCCCTCCATCTCCTCCTGGGACCTAAGAATACAGCATAGACTACCTAGACAAGTAAAAGAATGGGCAAGCATGGGTCTTTTTTTTTTTTCTTTCTTAATTCAAGCTATTCACAGTCCTGTGTCTGGTAGAAATAAATGTCTCTGCTCACTGGTATTTTTAAAAGCCATTAAGAACCGAATAACTAATCAATGAATCTTGGGGAGGGGTTATCTCCCACGAGGTGACTTAGGGCTATTTAATGGAAGTATTTCCTAAGATCATGTGGAAATGCCCTAGCACCCACCCCTGCATTCCTGCAGTTCCAGTTTGAATCCCGTCCCACATCCCAGTGATTTTAGCTCAGGCTGTTCAGACAGGCTACTTTTGCCAAGACTCCCCCTCCCCCTTATCTTCCTCTTTGCCAGCCACAGCCTGGTGCTGCTAACCAGGGAGATTTGCCTATTAGAAGGGCCTCAGCTCCCAGAGTTCCCATGGCAACAGCCTCCTTGGAGGTCTTTTGTTGCCTGCTACAACTTTGATCTCAGAGAGTGGCTGCTGCTGTTTCCCTCTGGAAGATTTACAAACAGAGGAAGAAGGGTAAAAGAATTGGGGAAGAAAAAAAGAAGTTTACTCCTGGCAGAAGGGAGAGAGGGAAAAAAAATGAATTACAAGAGCCATCCTCTGGCCCTAAGTTTAGAGGGAGCCTTCAGAACTTCTTAATTCTCTGCATTTCTCTCCCTACATTTCCCTACAGTCTGCAGACTTGACCATGCTTCAGAGTTGGGCTCATCCCTAGCAGGGTGGAAACGTCCTACTTCAGCACACTCCGGCACCTGCAGAATTCTAGATGGGCTGAGATAATCCCAAAGACTCCCATGAATAGAGGGACTAAAATGAGGAGTGGGCTTTTTCTGGCCAATGCTCTAATGTTTTCTCCAACCTCAGTCTTATCCCTGGCCTGGTCTGCCCTAAACTTTCCTTAGACATCTCTGTTTGTTTGTTTGTTTTTATGAAGAGTGAGAAAATGTGTTGAAAGGAAAAAGGAGAGCCAGAGTTTACCCAGGCATCTAACTTGCCTTAGAAACTATAGCTAGGAGGAGAAGAGGTATGAGTCCCTCCAAGACATGGAGCCAAGCCTTTGATGTTTTGCGGGAGCTTCTCTTAGCTTCAAGAACTCATTGCATAGGCCTAATCTTGCTCACTGATAGACACCACAGAGCAGGTCAGTATCGCTTCAGTTCAGATTCCTACTTAAATTGTGATTAAAAAAAATTTAATGAGTATTTTTAGCTGTACTGGGATTCCACACAGTGAAGACACAAAATACATAAATGACTCCATTGTGTCAGTGTTAAAATGTTGTGTTCTTTGTGAAGATAAAAGTTGTGGTTTGGTGGCAATGAAAGAACAGTGAAAAAAATTAAAGTTGTGTTGTGTTTGGATAGTCAATGTCTATGCCATGGATTCTCAATAGAGGGCCGCTTTGCCTTCCAGGAGACGTTTGGCAAAGTTTGGAAGCCTGTTTTGCTTGTCACACTGGCCAGGAGTCACGAACCAAGTGAGTGGAGGATGGGAAGGCTTTGGAGCCCACTATGATACAGACCAACTCACGATACTCACTCCTCTTACTTTACACAACCCAAATGCCAGCAGTGTAAGGAAGTCTGCTTGGATACTGGGTGTGGTCGTGTGAACATGGGATAGAGGCTTGGGCCCAGACAGCCCTTGGTGTACTAACATGAGCTTAGTTTCCCAATCTGTAGAAGAGAGGGGCTGTAAAAGTCACCCCAAAGGCCAATTGTTAAGATAAAAAACCGGTGGATATTAGTTCTTTCTCCTATCCCTTGCCACTCTCCACATGCCCTTCCAGTGTGTCATCCCTAATCTGAGAAAACTCTCTTTAAGGAAATCTATGTTGAGTACTCCTGCTAAATTGTTGGCTTTCCTTAAGCAGATTTAATGGGTCACTTGTGAATTGGCCATTAAGAATAGACTCACATTTTCTCACTGACACCTGAGCCCTCTTTGAAATTGTCCCGATGGTGATAAACTTGGGGTTTATCTGACCCTGCACCCTTCTTGTCTATGGGTTACCTCATTTTGGTTGCTATTGGAAACACCCTATTTTCTGAGGACTTAGGGATGTACAGCTCTCTTCAACTACCTTAATCAAGTGTTGCAGCCCAGCGGAAGAAGGGTGTCTTCACGGAACGGTAGTTGGTCAGAAAATATATCCAAAGATTTCTGACCTGTCACAGCTTTGCTCTGCCCTGCGTCGCTTAAGAAAACAAATGCGACCTGGCAGACGCTCTTCATAAGTACTCAGTCCCTCAGCCACCCCAGCCCAGGCTGGGGCCAAGCTTGCTCTCCCTTCCCTCCTCACAAGCAGCACAGCTCACTATTTTTTGCCTCACTTGTTGCTCATCCCTGTGGGAGGAACAAGGCTTTCAATTAGCGAGCATTCCTGACCACCTCGGTTGCCGTGGTTACCCCGGGTGGCGCTGGAGCAGCTGGGTCAACCCGCGCACTCTCTTTGTGGTCCGTCGAGGGGGAGGGGACTCAGGGCCAGCGCTGGAGTGGGTGGTACCGGGAAATCGGCTCAGTCTCCCGAGGAAAGAATGGCAGTCCCTCAAAGCGGGTCAGGAGACAGTTCCATTTTCTCCAAAGCCAGCTGCCGCTATTCAAAGCATGCAGGTTTGGTTCACACGGGGATGGCGCCTCAGATTTTGTTGAATTGGCTTCCCAGAGAGGGCTCTGGGAAAGGGTCCTTGATGGAAGTCCTTTATACCTCAAGAGGGCTGGGCACCAAGGAAAGGGCAGGAACTCTGGCCTGCATGACCTTTGGAGCTGTGTACCCTCAGTGCCTGCCTGAGACCTCAGGGCCGGTTTTGGTTAAGGAAAGTAGTGGTCCCTGAATATTGGATCAAGCCTGGTGGATATCTTTGTGCTAATCTGTTTAACCCAGCACAATAAAGTGCAAGCAACCACACTGGTCCCCACAAACTCAATTTCCTCCTTCAGTGGCATCCCGCCATCCTCATCAATTTTTGAGTCAATCTAGCTCTCTTCTGCATGCCACCATCTCAGACCAAGTCAAGCATATTATATTACTAATGATATTTTCCATCCATTCACTGTTTGGGGGCCGGAGCTTGGATCGCTAGAGCACTTTGCTCAGCCTAAGTACCCTTGCAATCATTTTTATTATTGTTTATTAGTTTGCAGCAGCGGCGAATGCCTTTTAATTAGATCACACTGTGTCATGATGTATCCAGTGATCATTTTCTAGTTTCAATTGTGAGGGGTGTTGAGATTTTTTTTTCAACAATCTCCAACATTTTCTACATCCGGAAATTATAGTTTCATTATGTAAGTAGAGGGATTCCACAAGCACAAGCTGATTTCAGCCATTCAGTGCAAATAGCAGGAGATTAAGAGGCACCATGATGTCATGGGTGTGTGGGGGGGGGACAGCTGGAGTAAGTAGCTGTATTCCAAGCTCTATTCCTTGCTTGATTTTTAGACAGTTATACAACTTTCCTTAAGATTCTTAATCTCTCTGGTTTTCTGAAGACATAGGGTGGGGGCTGTGGTATGGACTAACCTTTGTGGTCCTTTGCAGCCATAAAATGTGATTTCAAAACGTGTAAGTAGAAGAAGTCAAGGCCTTTGACCAAACTTACAATCCACTGACAAAGAGCTGGAAGCATTTATTAACAGTTAACTGCAGATGGTCTGATGGTAGTCATTTTATAGAGAGAATTCACTGTCAGAATTATTCTCCTCTAAGTGTGTAATTTAAAGTTAACTAAAATATAAAAGACACAAAAGGAAAAAATAAACACAAGAAATGCTTAAATACATAGTTTATAAATATATGTGAAGGAAAGGGAGGCTCTATCCACATTTGTGACAGATAGTCATAAACTATATTTATTGCAAGCATGGTTACCATGGGAATATAGAATAAAATCAGGCATGTGTGTGCCCCTGGGAATTTTCCAAATATATTTGGTATTTTAAATAGCCATAGAAACAACCCTTAAAGCATGGCCATAGAAACATCTTTACACATACGGACAAGGGCCAGAGGAAGGCACCTGCTCTCCTCGGAGATGTAGGAAAGCAATATTTTTGAGGATTGGGAGGAGAAAGAGCAGAGGGTGGATACAGTACAGCCCTGCAGATGGATGCAGAGCATCTGAGGAAAGCTTGGAAGCAGATGATGAGATGTGCACTAAACAGAAAAGGGAAGCTTGGAACCACAAAGCACTGGGAAGGCATTTGCTACCCTCCTGAAGTGAAAGTTCACTCTCACAGTGCCCTGGCTTGCCTGAGAGTGTCTCTTGTAATTTTACTCAAAGAAATGGACAGAGACCACTGTGTTCCAGGCAATACAAAGACAGAAGGACTGCTCTCACCTCACCCTTACACGAGTTTCTTAACACTCTGTCTCTGCCCGCTGGATGCTGAGGAGCCAGATTTAGTCTCCGATATAGAATTCCACCTCTCTTTATACTTGGAATGCTTGAACTATCAGACTCTGAACTGTGACGGGCATAGACAGAAGCGATCTCTTAGGGTAAAATTTATATTCGTATTACATCTCTATAACGGATTCTTTTAACATACACTAGCCTGGTCTGTTTTCACTGGTGTGAGTGAGGTGGCAAGATGTTCTACTGCCTGCAGTACATTCTTGGCACTGAACACTGGCTCCAGGCTGCTGAATGTTTTCCCGTATGTTGAAACCCGATGCATTTGTGGATTGAAAACCAAACCGTTCCTTTATCTTTCCTATTAAGAGCCTACTGGATTGGGTAGAAGATTCTATAATGAGCAACATGTCAGAAGCCTAGGTAGAGGTGTGGCTTATCAAATCATGGGGATTTACTCTTGGAAAGCCTTGAAAGTTCCGATGGGTGAATGAGGGGCCTTCTGGTGTTAGGCTGCTAAGATGCTGAGCTTGGGGTATAGTCCCCGCTCTAATGGGACTTCCAGCCTGCTAACATAGGCACATATAAAGGAATCACTGCTGAGAGATAAATGTTCTGCTGAAGGTGTGTGCAGTGTCCCTGGGGAGCTTCAAAGAAGAAACATCTTACTGTAGCAGCCACACTGGGCTCTGTCAGAACGTATTTTTAGAGTCCTGTAGAGCAAGTAATAAGTACTTGACCAATGCAGTTCAAACACTTGTTTTGCTAAAGATCAAGATAAACTACCTTGAGGGCTCTGCCTACCAAGGAAAGACATTAGCACCTTGGGAGAAATGCTGCTAGGAAATGAGCTATGAAATGTGCAAAGACAAAGCTATGGGAAGGAGATGTAGGAAGTGTAGCAAGGACTATGTCTCTAGCTAAAGCCCCCTGACCAGAGGGATCTTGATGTCCAAAAGGCAAAGGAGATGGCCACTGGGTAAAAGCTTTGTTGGATAAGCATAAGGACCTAGAATTTCTGTAAGTACCAGCTGTACAGACTGCCTATAATCCCAGCTCATAGAAGGCATAGACAGAGGACATCAGAAGAAGCTGGCTAGCTAGATGTGCTGAATCAGTGGGCTCTAGGTTCAAGGGAGAGGCTCTGTCTCAAAAATTAAGGTAGAGAGCAATTCAGCAAGATTCTTGGTTTTTTGTTTGTTTGTTTGTTTGTTTGTTTACATTTTCATATCAAACGATACAATGAGACAATGAATAAAATAAATCACATTATAGCTTGTCAGATTAATAGAAGAAATTGCTATGAATAAAATCTGTGTAGGGCTTTCAGAGCAGCATGACTTTCTTTTACATTAAATATTTTCTTTATTTACATTTCAAATGTTATCCCCTTTCCCGGTTCCCCTCCCCCCCAACCCCTCTATCCCCTCCCCCATCCCCTGCTTCTATGAGGGTGTTCACCTGGGGGGGGGGGGACCCTCACCTCTCCACCCTCGAATTCCCCTACACTGGGGCATTGAGCCTTCACAGGACCAAGGGCCTCTCCTTCCGTTGATGCCCGACAAGGCCATCCTCTGCTACATATGCGCTGGAGCCATGGGTCCCTCCATATGTATTCCTTGGTTGGTGGTTTAATCCCTGGGAGCTCTGGGTGGGGAGGGTCTGGTTGGTTGATAGTGTTGTTCTTCCTATGGGGTTGCAAACCCCTTCGGCTCCTTCAGTCCTTTCCCTAACTCCTCCCTTGGGCCTGATGCCAACCTCTGGCTTCTATGTGCATGTGCACACATGCACAGAAACCTGCACACATATATGTGCCCAAGCACATGTGAACATGTATATACATGTTCACAGCATACATACACACAATCAAAGGAGGTTGACAAAATCAGACACAGCAAGAAGAAAATCCAAGTAACTAAATTAGAGTTTTTACGTTGGTGTTTGAGCTGCATGGGTGGGCATGGCTAGAATGGGCTGGTTTCCAGGAATATGTACAAACAGCTCAACTGGGGATAACTTGGAAGTGGCAGTCTGAGGAAACAGCTGGATTTGACAGTTAGGAGGTAAGAGCTGCAAATCATGCATTCACATGCTCCTTCTCTGAGCATTCATCTCAAGAACCACGTGTGGCTGTGGAGTGTATGCCAGCATGCTATGAAACTGAGGCTTGTATGTGTGCGTGCACAAGCTCTTTGGGTGCTTTGTGCTTCTGGCTTATTCATGTGGAAATTTCCTTAAAGTAATGGATTTTGCAAGCTTTGCAGAAAACTGAGCGCTCACATGAAAGCCATATTTTCTACTGATAGTTTGAGCTGTGATCTGAAAGGAGTAAATATGGCCTTCTATCCACAGGGTCTGCTTCCCCTCTTTCCCTTAGACATGAAAGTGACTTGTAATTACCTCTCTTAAGCTGAATTCTGGAAGAATAACAGTGATTCACAAGCATGGGGAAGCTCTGCTGAAACCCAGACTGTATTTACTGCTATTTTTTCCATTCTTCAAGATCAGACCCTCGCTGGTTGCGCTAGAAGAAACGATAGCACATTCCTAACTGACAGTAGCATTTCTTAGGAATTGTTATGGAAGGAGCTGGAAGCAAAGTGGTTTTCAGAAATATAAGATTGCAGCATAAATTCAATTTTTAAAATGCCTTTAGCTTCAATAAAGTCAGAATCACGGTGCAAAAGCGGCAGAGAGCCATACTTTCCTGCTGTTGACACAGTGGTGGTGTTTGTTATACCCAAACTCGTACTACATCCTGAAGTCTGACGACATTTCATTTCACCCACTTCACTGCAAGAGTCTTTCACCCACGCCTCCCTGGGGCTAACTGCACTCAAGAGCATTCTGGGGAAGCCTTTACCTCTGGAAGCATCAGTTATTGACTGTTGCTTCAGGGAAAATGAGAAGCCTGATATGTGTCTGCCTGTTAGAGCGTCAAAGTTTATGAATTTCCTCTCCATGTTTCTGATACATTCTCTCTTTAGTTGATAGTCTCCAATTACCAAACAATGAAAAAGCCTAGGGTGTAGAACAAAGGTCTCTTCATTAATCTGTCCCCCTATGATGCCCATTCTTCTGTGTCCCCAGAAGTAAGAAAGGCTAAGAGGTGTTGTGTTGTACTGTTGCTTCGGAATCTTAATTTGAACATTGGTAACCAGAGCTGTCATTCTCCACGTAGGAGCAATGTTAGAACACTGTCAAGGAACCTAAATGGCCCCTGGGGAAATCCAGCTTTTGCTGTGTGTATAAACCCTTTGGAGGTTGCAAGCTCACGATCTCAGAGTCTGTACAACCCGCAGATGTATTTTGTTTGGCTTCTCCACTATATTTAAAATATATGAATTAAGTTGCTTAACATTTTTAAAGTTATGGTATTTCACCATCAAATCTGGGGGCTGGTGAACTTGGGTAGAGGCTCCCCTTATGTATTCCCATTGAGCAACAACTGGCTAGAGCCAAACAGTGGTGACCCCATAAAGATTCGGCCATCTGCCACACTGGTTGTTCTCAGTTGTCTCACAGATAGCCAGCTGAGCTCATCTGCACCACCAGCTAGCTCCTACAGAACTTTAGGTTTGAAGTTCTGTTCGCTGAGTATCAGGTTGGAGAACTAAATATGGTATCCAAATCCAGATATTTTCCAAGCAAAAATTGGTGCCTATTAATAATCATATCAAGGCCATGGGCATAAATCAGGACTGTCTCAGAAAAAAAGATATATATATATACATATATATATATATATACATATATATATATAAATACACAAATATATGTATATATGTGTGTGTATAATGGTATATATATATAATGATATATATATATAATGGTATATATAATGGCATATATATAATGGTATATATATCAATATATACATACACACACACACACACACACACACACATATATATATATATATACCATTATATCCCAGTCCTTCCATCTACTATGAGAATACTGAGGCCACAAAGGAAGGAATTTGCCTGAAGTAGTCAACATATAAATCAATGGCAAGGCATTCCTTCCTGCTGTGACCCCTACTGCAGTGTTCTTATGGTATAACAAGTGGAATAAGTACAAAACCATATCCGCTTTGGCCATATGGATATTTTATAGTTGATTGCTATCATTGCCAGATGTGCTGACAGCACATCTGTAATCTAAGCACTCAAAAGGCAGAGGGAGGAGGATCGTGAATCACATGCTAAGCTGGGCTATATAGCAAGACTCTATCTCCAGAAACCCAAATTAATAAAGGAATAAGTAAATAGTCAAAAATTATACACACACATACACCTGCCTGTCATCTATAAAAAACATGGCTAATGTCATGAGACTGCCTACAGATTGGTAGCTTATATAAAGAGCAAATTTATATTATAATTCCAATTAGTTATGTGGCCCACAGCACACGTGGAGATGTTTCAAACACTGGTAGACTTGAGATCTGCAAAATAAGCATAGCCACAGTTTCTTATTTAAATAGATACATATACGTATACATATACGTATACGTATATTGTATATTGTTGGGGGGAACACAACAAAAGACTACCATCAAGCATCTGATAACTGTTATGTTAACAAACCTTGTTTATTCCTCTCTTGGTCATTGGCTATTATATGGTAATGAACACTAAGTGTGTGTGAGCCGTCTAAGATCCAACTTTCTTAAATCCTCGACTATGTGTTTATTCTCTTGTTTCCAAGACACATTTTTAGAGACCATTCTGGATGAGATCATTATTTTAATCATGTGGTCAGATTTTGGTATCAAACTCCATCTTGTCTCTTACCTAGGGAGTCATGTAAGCCTTAGGGGCACCTCTTGGTGTTCTATGAAGGAAGTCTTCCTTTTCTTTTCTATTACTTTTCTCTCATACAATACGTCCTGACCACAGTTTCCCCTCCCTCCACTTCTCCCTGTCCTCCCCCACCACCTCTCCTCACTCCCAGATCCACTTCTTTTCTGTTTCCCTTCAAAAAAGAGCAGGCCTAACAGGGATATCACAAAATAAGATACAGTAAGACCAGGCGCACTCTCATATCAAGGGTGAATGAGTCAACTGAGTAGGAATAGGGTCCAAAGAGCAGGCAAAAGAGTCAGAGACACCCTCTACTCCCACTGTTAGGAGTCCCACAAGAACACCCAGCTATAACAGCTATAAGGTATATGCAGAGGACCTAGCTCAGACCCATATAGGGTCCTATGATTGTTGCTTTTCTGTCTCTGTGAGCCCCTGTGAGCCCTGCTTAGTTGATTCTGCATGCCATGTGCTCAAGGCAGGACACCTTTCTTAATGTCCATTTGTCTTTCCTTCTAAGAGACCTTGCAAGCCTCAGAAGCATCTTCCCATGTCCGCTGTGCACAAATGGAGGGTCAAGAAGAAAGCATTTTTTGCTAAGACTTGCTATAGCAGAGCTGGCCTAAAGCATCAGCCAATGATAATACTCCTTTAGAATATGCATGTAGCTTTCCAAATGTGGACCTGTTGCCCTTGCAGGAAGCTTGACCAGGATGCATGTTACCATGGTATCCTCCTGCTCCTGTGGAGAGTCAAGGGAACAGAGCAAGCGATGATGGCTTTCACTCTACTGTCTTCCTTCAGCTGCTGGGTCCTCTCCTAGTATCCCAGGTGCCTCCCCACCCCCACCTTTGACCTTTGTCAAAGCTGCTTTTTTGGTGGACGTCCTTATAGAAGAAGAAACCAGTGACTTGCTGTGACTTCTAGACTCAAAATGTAAACCACACATTTTGTTTTCTACACTTGATCTTAGCCAGAAGGCTGGGAAACAATAAAGTTATTTACTAAATCAGCAAACCCCATGTGCATAGGCTTTGTTTTTATATGAAAGTCAGACTATAGATGGATGGACAGGAAGGTATGGTATGCTGTGTACCTGTGTGTGTGTCTGTGTGTGTGTGTGTGTGTGTGTGTGTGTTCAATCTGGACTAATAGTACTTCCAAATATACCTCTTATTGCGTTTAGTTAAATGAAATTCATTTGTGTTTACCATGTAGAGCTCAAACATACCAGAGTTTTAAACATCTCTAGATATGTTGTGGTCCAAGTCATTAACTAGATTCATAATGGGAAGTCGTCCTTGGTATAAACTACAACACTGTGGACCTGTGGAAATATGGTGTTCAACAGCTACATGTGGTTACTGAGCCCTTGAAATGACAATATGTTGTGGATACTGGCGTAAGTGAAAAAAAAATGATATTAAGTTCATTGTTTGAGTTCGTGTGTACATTTTTTGATGTTATTACTAGAAAAGATAAAATTACCAATGTTGTTAGCATTGCACTGTCACTGGATGGTGCTGCCCTGGGGATGTTTGCCATGCGCTGAAATAAAGAAGGATTCAGTTGGGTGCCTTAGATGTACCACAGTGACCTTTTATCATCACAAGACAGACGGGACGTTTGCTACTTCCATCCTGGCAGAGCTTTCTATTTTGCTGGCAAAGTTCCAGGGTGGTAGTGATAGCCTGGCCTTTCCCTTGCTATAAGAATATGGTGAAAACATGCAGAGTATCTTCTATAAGTCCGATCCAGCTCGCCCCTCACGTCACCTAGCATCGTATTCCCTGTACAGCTAGCTCTTCACTCCCCAGAGTCCCCGAGGAGCACCTGTTCTGACACCAATCCTGAAGTTTCTATGCAATATCACACAGAAGGCACTTGGGTACATACCACGCCAGCTGTGGGTGCCATATGGAAAAACCATACCATATACATATGTACAGAGTATTTCTGAAGCCAGAAGGAGTGTAGAGGAGTGTGTAGCCAGCCTAGCGTTATCTTTTCATTGCCTTTGAACATTTTAATCATTGAGATATCTTTTAAGCCATAAATAGAACCATGTAGCTAGTTAACTCCAAATATGTACTTTTGTTTTGATATGGACACGGGATGGATTGTATGAAAATGTAGATGGAATGTTTAGATACAGATGGGTTTGACTTTCCACTGAAGTGTGGAGACGGCTGTGTGACTGCATAAGGATGGCGCATGTCAGTCTGCTCACGAGGATTTCTCATTCGGAGGAGAGATTCCCTCTTCCTAGAAATAGTCAGAGATAAGGTCCCCTTTCTGCTTCCACCTAGGGTTGGTCCTCCCTTCCCTTGGATGGCTGCCAAAAGTGCTTGGAATAGTCATTCCCTCTGACCTAGGCCAGCCTCGATGTACCTCTCCTAGCACAGACCATACAGAACAGTGGCCCCATGAGGGCTTGGCACTGGTGGGTGCCAGGAACAGGGCTGCGTTTTCCTTTGGAGTAACCTCTTTCCTTCTTCTTTTCCTTCTGCTTCTTCCAGGCAGGACAGGGCTGCTTGCTGATCTCTTGCCCAGTTTTGCTGTGGAGATTATGCCAGGTATTCAGTCATTTAACCCTGTATTTGCTGTCACTCCATCTGTCTGCTTCTGCGTTAGTCACTAATTATTTGTTTGAATTTGGGGGGGCACATTTATCTGTTTAATGTTTGTTGTCTTTTTCCAGGATGAGCCAATGCCCTTGGATGAGCCTTTTATATACCTTCTTTTCCTAGGTCCTAAAAGAATAATGGGAATTGGGAATAAGTGGAGATGGGGACCCAGTCTCTTGGTGTCATGCATACAGCTTCATTGCTTATCTTGGGGCCCATCTCAGTATTTCACTTGTACACAGATAGTTATATCTCCTTAAGTAGTATTTACTTGTATCCCTTATTTCCTAAATTATATGCTTACCCATTCACTATTATACAACCACGTTACACTGAAGTGCCTTCTGTAACATTACCAAAAACTTTTGTCTTTTAGACTTAGGAAAGTACATGTCTTCCTTCCTGCCAAGCATTCACAGACCCATACTTTTGTATATTTAGACCCTGGAAATTCCCTAGGCACCCGTGAACCATATGTCAAGATCACTAACCCAAATACATATCTGCAAACTCTTCATATAGCTTCAGGTGGAGGTACCAGCCAGACAAACCAATCTGGTGCTAAACTGTAGCTTGTAATTGAAGGAGGTTCAGGGAGAACTAAAATTCAATTATAGAAAGTACGTTACCCGTGAAAGGAATAGCAGAGGGTATAATTAGCTTTGATTTCTGCCGTATCGTTAAGGTCCTCCTAATAGCAACAGAGATATGAAATATTTCTGGCCATTGGCTTTGGATTGATGGAAATTTTAAGAAACATCCAGAGTCTTCGAAATCCAGCGTCACTAGTTGTTCTTCTATGAGTTAATCCAGGCTTTTACCTTTAGTTGGCCAACCAAACTCAGACCTTTTCCTTATTGCTATTATGTTCAAGGACACAGAGAGACATTGTAACCGATCTTATCAAGACTTCCCTCCATTTTTAAGCATTTATTTACACCAATAAAAATCTCACACACAATGTTTCAAAGTATAAAAAAAAAATTGTATCTCCCAAGTCCAAGGAAGAGTTTCTGTATTTTATATCCAGTCATGTTCACCTCAGTTTCCTTCTCTTTGACCCCAAGAACCCCTTCACTGACTTGTTTATTTATTTACCTATTTATTTATTGAGAAGGGGTCTTGTTACTGTAGGCTTGCCTCATCTGGTACTTGCTGTGCAGCCCAGGCTATCTTTCAATTCACAGAAATCCTCGTTCTGAAGAAAGCAAAGAAAGTGCTAAGATTACAGGCATGCTCTGCCAAACCAAGCTCAGACAGCATTCGTTTGTTTCTCACTATAACCTGCTAGTCTTTATCCCTAACTGCTTCAATTCCCTATAGCTGACCTAAACAACCTCAGAGATAAACCCCATCTTCTTAAGTTATTTACTTACAAGACTTGGGCTAAAGCCACTTGCTATTGGTTATCCCCTGCAAGAATGTTCTCCGCACAATTCGAGTCAGACACAAAGTTTTCTCATTCCCTAGTTGAAAAGAGGTTGGCTTGGCCTTGAGTGTATTAAAGATCGATAAATGGGGACTATTCTAAATTACAAGCTGTTTGTTTTCTGTCCTAGGAAATGACAAAGGTCAAATGACTCAACAACTGTTACAAAACTCTTTACATGTAAAAGTCACATTCTCAAGGCCTCAAAGGAATATTTGTGTAATGGGAGGGACAATTAATAACCAAACTTTAAGAAAAAAAAAGTATCAACTGAAGCTTATCATAAAGGGATTTTGAGTGGATGGGTTTCATCTTAATCTTTTGGCTTTTAAGGAAAGCATGGCTGCACCAGTGTGTCCAAGTCTCCAGGAAAGACACGGACTCATCCCCAGCCCAATTGTATGATATTGAGGCAAGTCACCTGAGAGTCATAATCATGTTTATGTAAGCCAGATAGAATTTGCTTCCTTTTAAATCTTTTGGATGGGCAAATTAAAGGGAATTAATGTTCAGCCTCAGACAGAATTATGAAAATTATAGAAGTCGACAAACATATTAGCTGTGCTATTCATCAGTGCTCTGAGCCACTTAATTCTGGCTATGCTGGCAGGCTGGCATGCTCATCTTGAGTGTGATCAAACCAAACCCATACCCTGAGGATGGAGGGCTATATCTCTATTTGAAACTATGCTTTTCCCTCCTCCCCAGCCCCCCTAACCTTGGATAGCTATTGGGGTATAAGCAAGAGTTTTGGACCTCTGCCCAGGAGCTAATGACAAGAAAGGTATCCCAGGAAAGCAGACAAATGCACTCTGAGCCTGGACCACAAAAAGGTGATCTACATAGGTCATGGAGGTACATGGGCCTACCCCAACCTAAAGATTTACAGGTTTTGTTTGTTTGCAAAGGTGGAGTTTCACTTTGTAGTGAAGACTGCTTTGATCTTTCTGTCTCAGCCTTCTGGGGGCTGGAAATATAACAATGGCCCACCATGTAAGGCAAGGATTGTTAACTTATAAACAAGATTGGCTTCATTATAAAAGACATGTGTCTGCAGAATCCATCAGGTAGGAGCGCCACACACAAGACCCCACCCCTCAGCTTTTGTTCTACAATTATTCCCGTTAGGAACTCCAGTCTCCAGTCACAGGGCTGGCTACTTGATGCACCCTAAGAGATACAGGTCACCTGGTTCTCTTTTCTCTGTGCCCTAGCATTTCTCACTCTGAGTACTTCATGAGTCTGGGGCCCCTATGTCCTGGTTAGCTGTCCTTTCTTCCCCAGGTCCTTCCCACTCACCTCTTTTGCAGAGAGACACCCATCCATGTATGCTGTGTCCTGAAGGGGGGCTACCTCGAGTCGATTTCTTTGTGCATCCTTCCAGAGTGGGTGTTTGTCGGCCTGGTGATCCTGGGGATCTTCCTGTTCTTCGTGCTGGTGGGGATCTGCTGGTGCCAATGCTGCCCTCACAGTTGCTGCTGCTATGTCCGCTGCCCGTGCTGCCCCGATTCCTGCTGCTGCCCTCAGGCCTGTGAGTAGGGATCTGTGGGGAGATGTGGAGCCATCCAAAGTAATGTCACCTCTCCATCCGACAGCCATGTGCCCCGAGTTCCTCCTCCACCCCTTACCTCTGGCTTCAGGGAAGACCGTTCTTGTTTTCCGCCTCACCTCCATGCATATCAGTCTCTCTGCATGCGGTTTATCTACATGTGTCATGCATTCCTAATGCTCACGGACATTGCACATGAAAGGAAGGGCAGGATCAGAATGGTGAAGTTTGGCGTAGCGCTGCACCCTCTCCTTGGAGCATTCAAACAGAGAAAACCTTTTGTAAGTGGAATATAAAAACTGTGATTTTCGGCACCATCCAGCAGACACCCATGAGTTCTGTTGACTCATAAGATGAATATGGCCACAGTAAGGATCGGCCCACATTTGGGGATGCACAGGGTTCGTTTACTGGCCAACCCATGAAGGCATTGTGTTTGACATCCCAACCACAAACCAGATACGTCTTAAAAGAGAGAGGCACACTCTATCTTTAGAACCGTTAGGAATGAACAGACAGGGGGTTATGTGTATACCCAGTGCTTGCTTTGCCTCCTGGAAACATCCCTGAACAACCCTTTTGCTAACTCCCTCTGGAGGAACCATGGTAGCTTCTAGACAGGGCAGTTCCAAGCTGAGATGCCACCATGATGGCTCCTAGATCCATTTCAGTGTTGTTCAGTTGCCGGATTCTAAACATTGTAGTTCCTCATATGGCTGCCTGTGTCATGAAGCTGGAGGAATCCAAGGGGAGCGGTTCTGGTGATTCCGGTGAACCAGTTCAGTCCTGGAAGAATGAACATACGTTTGTTTAGGAGCTCCCTTGAAAGAATGGAACCTCAGGAATCCCGGGTATGAGGGTTGTGGAGGGTGGGACTACATAATCTCTCTTGCTCTTCATCTCCCTCCACAGTGTATGAAGCAGGGAAAGCAGCCAAGGCCGGGTACCCTCCCTCTGTCTCCGGTGTCCCTGGCCCCTACTCCATTCCCTCTGTCCCTTTGGGAGGAGCCCCCTCTTCTGGCATGCTGATGGACAAGCCGCATCCACCTCCCTTGGCACCAAGTGATTCCACTGGAGGAAGCCATAGTGGTAAATGTAGTCCCAGACTGCCCCACCCGATGATGGACTTGGGTCCCTCCCTCCTTCCTTGCTGATAAGGACAGTTCTTCAATGATGTATCTTTGGGAAAACAGCGATCTCCATTCCAGAAATAGGGCCCTTCCAGCTGAGGCAGATATCTTTTGGAGTACACATCAGGCTTTCAAGGGGCTAAAGGACACCCCGAGTCTCACTTTCCCGTTCATGTTTTCATTAATGAAAACTATAAAGAGAAGGAATTTGCTACTTAAACTATGACCGTGTGATTAATAGTGACCTCATGCCCACCTAGTGTTCAGGACTGTGGCAGGGAGTGTGAGGGACAGTAGACTGTGTAGAGTATGGTTTCTCAAAGGTGAGAATAGACCTTCATTAAGACAATCAGATCCTGAAGAGTATGGTACTTAGAGTCCAAAGATAAAAGTGCTGGAGTTACTACAGCATCTTCATGGAGGAGATGAGATCTGGACCAGGATGCAGGATGGATGAGAAATATTTAGAAAAACGGTGTGGCCGCTGTCCCAGCGAAGGAAGATCAGTAGGACAGTGGCATCCCAGAGCACAGAATGTGAACATGTCAGTGAGCAGCTTGTCAGGCTGCCTGGAAGAAGACAGAAGGGTTTGCTGGAGACTAAGGTGGGCCTTGATGCCTATCTAAAAGAGCAAGTGAGAGCCTCTCCAGGAGGATTGGTGAGTGGAGAGCCGGCAGGTGGTAAGGTGGGAGAGAGGCTCGGAGACAGGGAACAAAGCTCTGAATACATTGTTCAGGTACAGGAGCATCTGGTTTATGGTGGAAACGGTGGGAGTCGACATGCCAAGTAAATCTGAGAAATACTTTGAAAGAAAAGAGATGTTAGGAAATAAAATAAAGGAAGAAGACTTCAGAATGACCCCAAGATATCCAGCACTACAGATGAGAGTCAGAAATTGGATCATTGGTGAAGAGGGCTGATTAGAGGAACAATCAGCTTTATTAGAGATAAGTAGAGGCCAAGGGGCAAAGCAGAGTGGAGAGGTGGAGACGTGTTGTAATGCAGCTTACCTGGAGGCATTTGATCAGGGTTACAGGGCTATGAAGGTTAAGACTGCATAGTTGACTTCAGTGACAGCAAATTGTATATGTAGGAGGTGAGAAAGGGTACCCAGCCCACATAATGAGCCTCCAGTGCCTGGCTGTGGCAGGAGTGGGTATCCTCAGTGAGTAATTGGTATTTGTGTTTTTCTCTCTTCCCTGAAACTATTAGTAGAATTCTGACGTCTGAGACTGAGGATGAGTCACAAACAGAGAAGGAAAAGCTAATGACGAAGGATATGCAGGGGAAGTAAGAGACAGACGGCACAGTCCATTTCCCTGGAGGGAGGAGTAGGAAAGGAAACTTACTGGGCCATCACACGGCCTTTCAGTTGCTGCTTTCCCTTTACACCTTTACTCTTCATTTAATGGATTATCACAATGGAATAAGGGCTTATCAATAATCTAGCAAGTGTTTCCTCTCTCCACCTTTTTCTTTTTCTTTCTTTTTTTCTTTTTAATGTTTTCTTCCTTTTTTTTCTTTTTAAATAGGGACTTACTGTGTAGCTCTGGCTACCCTGAAACTTGCTGTGTAGACCAGGCTGGCCTTAATCTTTCCTCCATTTCTGCTTGTTGCAGTTTTTCATCATTTTGGCCCTATCCCATCAATACTAACCAATTGCAATGAGAAGTAGAAAAAAAAATGTGTTATGACAAGAATTCCCAAGACTCAGTAGTTGCTGACTTGGCTGCTCACACAGTCTGGTGGCATCCACGCAGGACAGATTTCTTTCTTTTGTGCTGTCCTCTTTAGCACATGCTTCGTCCAGTTGGCTGGCTCCCTTGATGACAGCAATAGTTAGGAAAGGCATCTGCGATGAGCTATGCAGAAGAGAGCCCTGTAGTTAACAACAGGGAGATGAAAAGAGGCGCCCTGACTCCTTAACCCACGATTTACAGCTGCCACTCAGGTCCTTCTCTGTCACTATGACAAAAGGTGGGCTTCTCCTGGGCCGGGCTGGATCCATCCCCTTCAGGTTGTTGGCTGAATACCCACACTTCATCTGGTTTACACCTCCCAGCTCTAACCTTCTGTCTTGGTGTCTCTTTCCTTATACCATTCAAAACGTGCTCCTGTGTCTCCTGTAGGAGTACAGCCATTTGTAAAACACCTCAACATCGCTTCTCCATTCATCCTCCACTCCTCACAGCCAAACTCCCTGAAAGAGCTTTTAATAGTCAATGTCTCTGTTTCCTCCCCTCTCACCAACTCAGCTAACTTCCTTCTTGTTCCTACCAAGCTGCCTGATTGCTAAATCTGATGGCTGCTTCTCACCCCTCAACCTCTCTCCTCTAAAACCCTGGCTGCCCCTGATGCAATCGTCCGTCTGTGCCTCGGCGTTCTGTTCGTTTCTCTGCCTGTTCTGACAGTGCCTCTTTCTTCCTCTGTGTGTCTTCCTGGCATTGGTGTTTTTGCTTGGTCTGAGGTCCGCTCTCTGGAAAATCCTATCTACTCCCAAAGCTTCAGCCATCATCCATATGCTGACGATTCCCAGTCACGACTTTCCAGACTTCTGCTGCTAAGACCCTTAGAGCCAACTGTTTCTGAATGTCTCCAGCTGGATGTCTTACAGGCATTCAAGCCTTAGCCTCTAGGAATTCAGTCTACTGTTCCTCCCCACCACCCTATTTTGCTTTCCTACTTCAAGCCAGAGTCTATATAACTCATCCTAGTGGGTAGCATCATTGTCTGCCTACCAGCTTAAATTCAAACCAGGGAGTCCTTATTTTTCACTCTGCTTGTCCAGTCCGTCACCAAGGCCTTCAGATTATACTTTAGCCTTGAACTGATTTATTTCCCTCCATCCCTACTGTAACTATCTTGGTCCTCACTGCCTCTACTTCCTGCCTTGCTTACTGAAATCAGCTCCTCCCCTTATGCCCGTGCTGAATATACCTGGATTCCATTCATCCTGCTGAGAAAAGAATGGAGTGACAAGGAGGATTTTGAAATGTCATTTTAAAATTAATAGAGATGTGTGTCTATATATATATAGATGCCTACTGTATGTACACAGAATATGCAAATTTTAAGACTCACTTCCCCCACAGTTGAGCTGCTGTCACCCTGGGGGTGGAATCTGGCAGCTGTTCCATCATCCATAAACAGCCTTACTGAGCTCATTAAGATAGGACAGGAAGAACAAGCCTATATCCATGGAAGTACACCTTAGAGACTGCCTGCACAGCGTTTCTAAGTCAGATTTGGTCTAGAAATGGGGAAATTGATTGAAAAAAAAATCCAACCTTAATTAGGTCAAAATAGCAGCCTAAATGACGAGGTTTGTGAGACTGTACTTTGGCATCACAGGTGATTTTCTAATGTCCTCTCTCTAGTAAAGTTAAAATTAGAAAAGGAATAAGAGAGAGGCTGAAGCATGAAGAGCCACATAAACCAAAGGTTTTGGGCCAAGCTGAACTGGAAAACAGAAATAAATCATCCATGACCCTGAGCTGAAACACTACCAGGAAAAAAGTCATTTTCTAAACATGCTGGACTTCGGCCAACAGTCTAGGACATTTCTTATTAAAATACAACCACATTTCAAAGCATTCTCCTGCCTTTAAATTATAGATAAAAACCAACCT
Source organism: Grammomys surdaster (assembly GCF_004785775.1). Taxonomy (NCBI): domain Eukaryota; kingdom Metazoa; phylum Chordata; class Mammalia; order Rodentia; family Muridae; genus Grammomys; species Grammomys surdaster. The sequence goes on from NW_021604588.1 coordinate 11,569,642, forward strand.
GATACAATTCCATGCAGGTTTTTAGTTGGTTAGTTTGGTTTAATACATGTACACACACACACACACACACACACACACACACAAACGCACAGACACACACACCCCCATATATATATATATGAATATGACCTTGGATGGCTTCAAAAGTGTTGTGTAGTCCAAGCCAAGCTAGCACCAACTCAGGGCAATCCTCTGGCCTCAGTATCACATGTACTGGAATCATAGGCATGTGCCACAGCTCATGGCTCTACCTTTTTACGAATCAAGGGATAATCTATAGCTGCCGCTGGTAACACACACTTACAACCTCAGCACTCAGGAGGCAGAGGCAAAAGGAGCCACAAGTTTAAGACCAGCCTGGACTGCATAGCAAGTTCAAAGCCAGCCATTTAAAAAACAAAAAAGTATGAATTTCCCCAGCTCTCAAAGAAATTAGAAAATTGTAGTCTATCAGGATCTTTGCTGGAGGCTTGTTAAAGGAAATAAAATGGATAAGAAATACAGAGGAGTTTATAGAGAAACTGTAACACAGAAAGGAAAAATCACATTGTCAGAGAGGATGGGGAAAGATTTTTCTGGTGACTCATATGCTCTTGAGCACATGCAAGACACAGAGCCAGATTCTATGGAAATGCAAGAAGAATTTAGTGTGCTCTACAATCAAACTTGCAGCTTATAATTTTATATAAAAATATCCACACCCTTTAAGGGAGAATTGTCTTGATTTTTAGCAACTGAAACCAAACAGATGATACCCCAAAAGTCTGAAGAGCAATCCTTTGCCTCTGTCTTCTGACAAGTCAGAAGAGTATAAATCTCTGAAGTCTCCAGGCTGCTGTGGCAGAGACGTCAAAGTTGAAATATTATGGCACAGTGGAGTCTCTTTTTAACGACAGTACTGAAAGCTAAAACTATTCTCTTCCCATGGGGATGTAGTTACTGTATATTCGCAGAGATTGATAACCCGTGCATACAATCTAATCTGTATCATAATGAGGACTGTAATTTTTTCTAATCACACTGAAAACAATCTAAACTGTACTCCCAGCTCCTCCAACTGTGGCTCGGCATAGCTGCTCCCTCTGCCTCCTCTTCTGGGAGACAGTTAGTACCTAGTTACATATAGTAATAGCCATCTCTAACCCATGACCTTTATTTTGGTGTCACTAAAAGTTTGCTGTAAAAGTGTTCCCCATATTAAGAACACCCAGGCAGAGCCAGGGCTGCAGGTAGAGGAAACCCCTTCCTAATGCCTACAGCCATGCTGGTCTTCTTTCCTTAGAAAATGATCACCGATAATGTCAGACACAAAACCTTCTTGCTTTCCCGGGCTACCGTTCAAATCTTCCCTTCCTGGTTAGAATTCTCCAGCAACTCACCCGCATAGCTTCCTATGCCGTACTCTGTAACCCACGAAACACTGCCAGTCACCGTCTCCATTCATTCCTTCACCCATTTGATCATGCCTTCATCCATTCATTTGAACGTGCATGTTTTGAATGTCTAACATGTGCCAGGCTCTGTGCTAGATACTAGAGTTACATAGGTACATAGTAATTGTCTTCAGAGAGATTACGGGCTATGGATTCATATCAACAATACACTTTCCAAAGAAGCTATGAACTGGCTCTCGTAGGCTGGGAGACATTCAACAAATCTTTAGTACTCGTTATATATAAAACACAGTCTTAGGCACATGGAAATCTTAAATTATAATGTCTTCAAAATTTTTTTAAAGAAGATTATAGACGTCTATATAAAGAACTTGGAACAAACTAGAATATATTAAGGCCTATAATACAAATTCAAATCAAATGATTTTTAAGTTAGGAAAAAAAGATTGGAACAGAGAGACAGAATTATAGGAGCCAAAGGACAATCTTTGGATGAGGTAGCATTTAAGATGCCCTGATTCATTCTAGAGCACCCAAGTGTCCTACCAATTTGCTTTTAGCTGTCCCTCTTCTTGAAGTAGTTACATGGAAGCTGAGTCTTGATGGGTCTCTACTCTCTGGAGGTCCCTTCCTAAACCAGCCCCAGCGTGCCCAGAGCCCTGTCTGTCAGCCCTGCACCTCACCATCAGACATAGCCACGTTGCTACAGACATAGCAGTTCTGTGGGATAATTGCGTTTTAATTGAACTGTCTGTACTACTCTGTAAACGCCTCTGCAGAGAGGAAGAATGAGTAGCTTGATAAATCAAATCATTTCTGCTAATAATTCCTTCTGTGTAAGGTTTATGGATGGACCTAACCTCTGGGAGAAGGTGCCGCTGGGAAGTATGTACTGAGAACTCATTCATTTTTTTTTTTCCTGAGTCATTTCACATGTCGAGATGGACACGGCCTGCCCAGTATTCTCTCACATGGAAAGTCTGCACCTGCAAAAGGATGTGTGGGCGGCTTTCTCCTTCAGTGCTTGGGTTGTGATGAGAGCCCTGTAGAATTTTATATTTCAATCCTCCATGTAAAGAGCTTGAGGGCAGAGGCCTTTGCCCACAGACTAATGCATCCAGAGACATAAAACATCTCTTTTATTGGATGCATACACATTCTGTGTTTTCTCTATTCTCATTATGTGCACCACTGCCGGCGAGAAGTCAGGTCCATGCCTCAGACCTTACCCTCCCTGGTGTGGTCTGGAGACCACATCTGTGGCCTACTTTGGATTTCACTATCTTGCTTTCTTCATCTACCAATTTTAAACCAGCCAACTAACCAACCAACCAAACAAACAAAAATAAACCCTGTACCTCCCTCTACACTTTAGAGAGATATGACGTCCTAATCCAGTAAAGCTTCAGCCAGCGAGACCACACGATTCCATGCCCAGTGCTGCCAAGTGTTCTTCTTCATGTCCTAGAATCCTCCTTTGTCAGAGTTTTCAACCACAAAATGCGGCTACTTAAGCCTCCTTTAAAACTTTAAAACAACAGTCCCTACTTAGATGGTCATGAGGACCAACCGTCCTGGTAAACGTCCAGCTGAGTACCTGGCACACTGTCAGCGGCCAGTAAATGTTGTCTAGTTGTCCCCTTTGCCCTGTCTTCATCCTCATTTCTCCCTATTTGTCTGCTCTGCCTGTTGTCTTGTCACCCCTTGGGCTGGTGTTGGGCTAGACTCACGTGATGCAGGGCATAAACAGCCCTTGTCTCTGACATTGGGACTGATAGAGATGTAGGGGATGGTATTGTTTCCCCTGCTTTTATATTATTATTATTATTAATTATTATTATTATTAAAAATACCTGTCTCTAACCACGAAGCAGCAGGTCGAGTTAAATTAGTCACACCTGAAATATGGCATCCCTTTTCTTAAAAGGAAAATGCTAAAGAAATAAACTGGAAGTGTGATTAGAAATCCGTGTGTTGTGCGGCTTGTTTTGTGCCTCTGTGTACTTAGTCTAGAATCTAATATTAGCTCCTAGGCACGCACCATCCAGCTTAAGGGAGGGTTTTTTTTTTTTTGCCATCTCCCAGGCAACTAGAGGCTTTCAGCCTGCCTTTGTGGAGGTCTGTGATGCTTGGAGCTCTGTCTTGAAGTTATGTGCACTTTTACCAAGTGAAGGTGTGGACTTCATGCTAGAGAGTGACGTGTCCTAAGCTGAGAATGGAGTCTCTTTCTCTTCTTGATGGCGTGAGCTTGCTCCTCCGCTGGGACTCAAAATCTATGCAGAGATGAGCCTTTAGTATAGCTGTGGAAGGTCAGACAACAGGAGGGACAGGACAGCAAATGAATAAAAGCACCCTGCAGCGAGTTTGCTTGTTGACCTCCAGGGTCTTCATCCCAATGGCATCCTCTGATAGAGGATCTCAAGTGAACCCCCTGTGTATAAACTGTAGTTTATGATTTCTGGGTGACTGTTCTAACTGAGACCATGGTTTCTGCTTGGTAAAAATGAATGGAGGCCTCCTTTTCTTGCTTTTTCTGTTTTTAGCTCACTCTCCTGTGCTTTCTTCAACAGTTCGCAAAGGTTACCGGATCCAAGCTGACAAGGAGAGAGACTCCATGAAGGTCCTGTACTATGTGGAGAAGGAGCTGGCTCAGTTTGATCCAGCCAGAAGGATGAGAGGCAGATGTGAGCATCTGGTAGTTTCATGTGGTCTGTGCTTCACTGAGGATTTGGTAGCTGAAGAGGAGATGGGGGACATCAGATTTGAAGCTCTGAGCCAGCAGGTGTGGTCGTGACACCATCACAAAGAGTACCTCCGAGAACACGGAAGGGAAGAGAAGGGGATTCTAGTGGAAGTGTGGAGCAGTCATGTGTGGTTTGGGTTGTCTCCTTGTGGGGCAGTCTGTGTCTATTGCTGTGGCCTTAGAGTTCTGGCTTTAAAATGTTTCGTTAGAACAGTCCCCTTATAATACTCTATAAGCAATCCTCAAAACTAGCTACTCAAGATGTGGGATGGCTCAGTCAGTAAAGTCCTTGCTGAGGAAGTGTGAGCTCAGATTCCCCACACTAGTGCAAGCATGAGGACCCATGTTCAGACCCCAGCACCCGTGGGCCAACAGATGACATCTCTAGCCCCCGTCCTGAGCTGGCAAAGACAAGCCATTCTCTGGAGCTCAATGGGTAGGTACCCATTCTATTCAGCGAGAGAGCCTTTCTCAAAACATAAGGTCAAGAATATCAAGGAAGATATTATGTTAACCTCTTGTGTTTACATATATGAGCACATGCTCATGTGCACAGACACACATGCACACTCAAGAAGCCATATTCAGTGTGAGCTTTTTCCAACCTGAAAGGCCCTAGTATTGAACAACTCAGATATTACTTGCCACATGGAGGCTTCAGTGAGAGTGAAAAAAGAAGTCTAAGTAAATAAATCTAGGAAAAAGGCTGGCATCCTTCTGAGATGCCTAAACCCCAGAGATTTGGGGGTAAGCAAAGAGGCTGCACTTCTTGTCAAAGAACCATTTAATTACTAAGTCTGTTGGTGGCAAGGCCCCAACCCTTAACTTATCCAAAGCCCTTGGAGGCTGCAGCTGACACTGCTGATTCTTTAGAGTGGGTTCCAAATTACTGTCTATCATGGGAGGCAGAACAGGGCAGGTCTGACTCGGATGGGCTAATTATCAAGAGGGTGCTGGCAAGCCTGGTAGTGAGGTCACTAGGCACTTTCTTTGAACCCTCTTCTTCTTGGAACCAACAAGAGACTTGATGGAGCTGTTGGGAAAACAGTCCCAGACTAGGGGAACTTTATTCAGATTAAGGACAACATATTCCACCCAGTTTACAATTCTAAATCCATCCTGTCTGGGTTGCAGCCATTGCTGCTTCCTCCCACTTCATGGACTATAAAAAGACCATCTCCAGATTGGAATGTCAGGAATGCAGATGTCACCACACTTGACAAGCTGGTTGTAACCGTGTTGTCATGGATCTCTGTAAGGGGACAGAGAGAGGATCCTAGATCAAGGAGAAGCCAGGCAAGAAATCTCCCAGTATCACAGCTTAGAGGAAAAGTTAATGATGAGGATCCAAAGTAAAGAATGGACCTGAGCGTGTGAGTTATATTGGCTATCTTGATCCGAAAGGGATTCAGAAACTGGCTGGTCTCAGCTGGCGGAGCCTTAGAGTGGAAAGGAGTCATAGAGGTGCTCCTCGTCAGCCTGTGCAGTGTTCAGATGAGGAAGCAGAGGCTCAGGGAGTGCATTGATAGAATTTGAAGAACTCAGATGGGATTATTCCCTATCCTGTGACTCATATACAAAAGCTTTAGAGTTAAACCTAGACTGGTCTCCTCACTGTGATATAACCAGTGCCAGCATGTGGCCAGGGCCAAGACTGGAACTCAGACCACCTAGTACCTGCAGATTGACAGTACAAAGCTGTGTGGACTGACACAGGACTATAGTTCACTCTGGAGGATGGCTCTGTTCTGAAGAGCAGGGAAGATCATGGACTGGGACAGTTTTAACAATCTCATAAAATAGATACCTTGGTATTACAGATTTGTAAGAATTGAAGGTGTGAGGTCCAGGTTCTCGAATTTATTGGCCACTGTGGTTTTCCTCTGTGTTACCCTTATAAGTGGTAGTCACTCCTGGATGCTTACATTCAGGGAATGTCTAGGGCAGGAGTCTGCAAACAGTATCTCCTGGACACAGGTATATATAACAATTTCCTTTTTTAAAGTTTTTAAATAGAATTTAAAAACTTTTATTTTAAAATAAAAGTTTTATTGGAACACAGCCAGGCTAACTGGCTTATAGATGTTCTATAACTTCTTGTTGGATGGCAGGACTGAATGGTTAGAACCAGTATGGCTCACAAAGCCTAAACTGTTTATTCCCTGGCTGGTCCTTTACAGAAAATGTTAGTGTATCCCTGTCCCAAATTGTCATTTTTATATTTGTGTCAAGGGCTACATTGATGTCATGTTCTACTTGGCAGACATTTTAGTGTAACATACACCGGGGACAGCTTGTTACTACAAGTGGTCAAATGGTGATATTTCTTACAATCTGGAGAAATGAAAAAGGTCAAGTATTCCTTGAAATTTAGAGAAAGTTCTGGGCCAACAATATTGTTTTGCAATGCTCTCATCCAGTGGGTTCTAAAGCTTTTTTTTGTTTTGTTTTGTTTTGTTTTTTTTTGTTGTTGTTGTTGTTCTCCTGTATGCCTACTAGAATTGGGACTCATGGGGACTGAGAGGGAACATTCTAGATTTTAACCAATAGTCTGTGAGCTGCTTTCTTTTAAAACAGGCATAAAGGCTGGAGAGATGGCTCGGCGGCTACGAGTGTCTGCTGTGCAGGCAGGAGGACCTTGGTTTAGATCCTGGCATCTGTGTAAAAAGCTGGACATGGTTGCAGTTTCCTGTAACTCCAGCTCTGTAAGGGGGCAGAGATGAGAGGATGCCCAGGGCTTGCTAGTCACCAGCCTAGCTCCAAATTCAGTGAATCAGGTGAACACATAAAAGTCCTCTGGATACATACACATAGACATGCAACACACACATACACACACACACACACACACACACACACACGCACACGACATCATCTTTCTCTTTAAGAGGTTTATGTTTAAATTTTTTTTATAATTTAATACCAAATTGTCAATCATGTGTGTTCTCAGTAAGACAATGCTAGGAGGACCTGCTGTTGTACAAAATTCCTCTGGTCCTCCCAGTCCCACAGGGGATGGAGGAAAGGCAGAGGACACATCTCATCTTGGCTTTACTTTTCACTCAGCAGCAAGGACTAGTAAATGTTGTCTTTAATAATATTTTCGAAATCTCAGTGAAAAGATTTAGAAAACATGTGGATTCAGTTACATCACAAATAGATTCACTAGATTTGTTTAAGTAAAATGAAATTCAATACATTTTAAAGTTTTTAAAATAATCAATATTTCTGTTATTTTTTCCAGCCTACATCATAATTCTGGTCCTAGTTCATAAGTGCTTCTGCACAAAGCTAGGAAATAAGGCAGGGGCCAGAGTTCAAGCTACAGCCCAGTGGACACAAAGGTTAAGTCCGTCTCCCAAACTTCTGGCCTGGCCTCTCATGACCACAAACACCTGGAATCCTTTGATAGGGAGGGGAACAGGTCTACCCAGGTGTCCTGTCCAGCAGAGCATTAAACATGGGTCCAGGGAGATCACCTGAAAGAGGAAGTGGGGAACAGGCCGACGAAAAGAAGGCAATCTGTCTATAGTCTGATCAAATTGCTGATTTTACTTCTTTCACACAGGGATTATATACACAAAAAAGGCAGGATGTGGGGAAGAGGATGATGGAGGAGTGTGGGTGTTCAGGGGGAATACAGATATCTTCCAGAACAGAGTATCAGCTGGATGAAGGTTCAGGGAACAGGTCACTATGACTCTGTCTATGATTCACTTGTCCTTATCTAAGTTGGTACTATCTACCAAGGTTACCTATCTACAAGGTCTATGACTATTCAACCTGGCAATTTTCTACCAAAACTGCTGGTTTACAATAGCTTCTAGCATCTGTTTCATCGTTTTCCCACAGAGACCCAAAACTTTGTGTTTAGCAGGCATGTATGTCAGGCCTATTGCTGATTTTAGGCCTATGGCTGATTTTAGGCCTTCAGTGTATAAGCAGGTCTGCCCCTGACACCTAGGCCTTAGAAGTAGATCTGGTGCTCCTTGGGCAGGGTATTAAACAGCAGGAGCATGGTCTAAAAGGTAAGTGTACTGAAACCAAGGTATATGTCCTCTTTGCCTTGACTTGGAGCTCATTGGAGAACAGAATGGCTGAAGAGCACAGACTGGGCCTTTTCTAAAGCACAGTGTTCATAATGGCTCTAAAGACCCTTTTTGAGACTGGGCCAGCAGTAGGGAAGATGCTATTAGTAATGGCTTTTTCCCCTCCATCTCTTGATCCAACATGGCCTGGATCATTGAAGTTCGTTCACTAAAGAAATTGTATAGGACAGAGAAGAACATTTGAATAAGGGAGATGTACTAGGAGGCCAGCTGCAGACAGCCTGAGTTCTGGGAAGCTTGCCTTAGGTAGAACAAAGACAATTGTCTTCCTATTCCAAGAACAGCATGTAGGAAGCCTCCCTCTCTGTAAGCAAGTTGGGTTTGAGCTGGAGCCAATTCCTGCTGAGTAACACAAATACCACCTGTGTGGATCTACAGTACACACTGGTCAGGACCAAGGCTCCCAGGCAAAAGATTCTGGAATATGTGATCTCAGCCCTTAGCAGCTCTCCCTTCCGTTTAGAAAACTGTGATGCCTGCTTTTGTCCCTGCAGATAACAACACCATCTCAGAACTCAGCTCCCTGCATGATGATGACAGCAATTTCCGCCAGGCTTACCACCAGATGCGGAATAAGCAGTTCCCTATGTCTGGGGACTTGGAGAGCAATCCGGACTACTGGTCAGGTGTCATGGGAGGCAACAGTGGTACCAACAGGGGGCCAGCCCTGGAGTATAACAAAGAGGATCGTGAGAGCTTCAGGCACAGGTGACGGCTGTGAGTGGGAAGGGACCACTGTGTGTCTGCTATTCTGTTTCTATAGACCGGAATATATCTCTTACATATATTACACCCCTGTGATTCCGTGAGTGAGAAGTAATCAGTTAAGCCTTTTTGAAGTGAGTGTCTTAGGCCCCGTAACGAACCCAGACACTCTTCATATGGTTTATCCTAGAACCTTTATAGGTTCCCACCCACCATCTCCACTGCCTTGGTCATTTGTCATAAGAAGGGTAATCATGCTGTCATCTCTTGTAATTAATCCTTATACTTCTAAAAAAGCAGCCACTATTAATGTCGCTATTTTATGGCAAGGAAACAGAAAGTTCCAGATGCTAAGGAACTTGCCCAGGGCGATAAGTCCAACTAACCTTTAATAATCTGTATGACAGACATCTTGATTTCTGAATGGCATGCCTGCACCCATTATCTGTCCTTGGAGGACAGGACGGACACACACACACACACACACACACACACACACACCTTTTCTTTACCCACTGCAGAAGTCTAGGGCCTCCTGACTTAATAGGTAACTTGCCTCAGAGAGAGGAACAGTCCTTTCTGTGTAACCAACTATTACTGTCCCCTGGGACCAGAGCTTTGCGTTGCTGTTTGCTGTGGTTGTGAGGGTGGGTGGAATAAAACGAAACGTGTGGCTGTCACGCAAGGGTCTCATCACAAGTGTTTCAGCACTACACGGATCACAAGATATTTTCAAATACACAACTCCATTCTGGTCTTCCACATAAACTCATGAGAGGGCCAGGATTGCTCTGGCTGGACCCGCAGCATGAAAGGTGCCAAAATTGATTCATCCCGCTGGGCGGAGGGGTCGAGGCTGGGCCCCTGGAACTCTAGGGGTGCGCTGCAAGGGTTCCATGCAGAGGCAGTAACCAGTGACCATCTTCCCGCAGCCAGCCGCGCTCGAAATCCGAGATGCTGTCGCGGAAGAACTTTGCCACGGGCGTGCCAGCAGTGTCGATGGACGAACTGGCAGCCTTCGCAGACTCCTACGGCCAGAGGTCGCGGCGCGCCAGTGGCAACAGCCACGAGGCGCGGGCGGGGAGCCGCTTCGAGCGCTCGGAGTCGCGGGCCCACGGTGCCTTCTACCAGGACGGCTCGCTGGATGAGTACTACGGACGCGGGCGCAATCGCGAGCCGCCGGGAGACGGAGAGCGTGGCTGGACCTACAGCCCAGCACCCGCACGCCGCCGGCCGCCGGAGGATGCGCCTCTGCCGCGCCTGGTGAGCCGGACCCCGGGCACCGCGCCCAAGTACGATCATTCGTATCTGAGCAGCGTGCTGGAGCGCCAGGCGCGGCCGGAGAGCAGCAGCCGCGGGGGCAGCCTTGAGACGCCGTCCAAGCTGGGCGCGCAGCTCGGCCCGCGCAGCGCATCCTACTACGCCTGGTCGCCGCCAGCCACCTACAAGGCTGGGGCCAGCGAGGGCGAAGACGAGGACGACGCGGCGGACGAGGATGCCCTGCCACCCTACAGCGAGCTGGAGCTTAACCGCGGGGAGCTGAGCCGGGGACCGTCCTACCGCGGCCGTGACCTGTCCTTCCACAGCAACTCAGAGAAGAGGAGGAAAAAGGAGCCCGCCAAGAAATCTGTGAGGGCACACCCCGATTTCTCTGGACCTGGGTCGGGGAATAGAGGGAGTTATGGGGTTGCACGGCCCCCTGGCGGGCAATATGGGCGTGGAGGCCCAGTCATCAATTTCACTATATCCAGCTTCAGGTGGAGGGAGTAAGGGTGGGACCCCCAGGGAGAGGACAACATCAACAAAACATAGTTTTAAAAGTAGATAATGTATACGTGATTGTAGGAAAGACTTTCAAAAGGCTCACATCCTTACTAGCCTTTACCCGGGGTTTCTGTGGACTGCATGCAAAATTTTCTCTGCATGCTTACGCAGAGAGCGATGGCTATTTACAAAGGACTGCTTCCTGCTTCTTCCTGTTGAATGAGTGAATGCCGAGTAGTCCATACCTGGCGTGTGTGAAGGGAGCCTTGCTTCTGCTCAGTGCTCTTGTGAATGGACGTGCACAGACTTCATTGCTTTCTCCGTACACTCAAGAGCAGTCTACTTACTCTCTTCCTTCAGCCCCTGGAAGAGCTCTGGACTTCAGAGACATTGGAGAACAGTCACGTGTCCACGGGGGGGGGGTCACCAAAGTACTCCTGCCCCCCACCCCCACTCTACACTTTGGATATCACGCTCCATGCCCAAGAATTTATGTTTGTCAGCTAACCTGACTGCATTTTATTTTCCTCAGCTCTCAGCTGGGCCAGCCTGCCTACTTTCCTGCTGTTTTTCCTTTTCAGTGGAGTTCAAACCCAGGGCCTTGCCCATGCTAGACAAGCTCTCTACCACTGAGCTGTATCCTCAGCGCTGGGCACTGTTTAGTACGCTAAAACAGAGAGCAGGACAATGAACAGGAAATAGGTGCTTAACGTTATAGTAATTCCCCCCAAGCACCTAAGCGTCTTAAACTAGATAAATACAATGACCAAGGAGGGTACCATGAGTGAGGAAGAAACTCTCAGGTGACTTCCAGTGAATGGTACACCATCCACCTGTCAGTATTCTTGAGATAATGTGAAGTTATTCTTTGGCCATGGAACCGAGTTCTGTCTGATGTATGTTGGCTTTAGCATTCTCTGGGCTTTGGGATAATCAGCAGAAATCTAACAAAGTCGAGAGTCAAGATGTGTCTGGTTGTGATCAGGTTTTCAGCTCAGTCTGTGGTTTAATGGTGGGCTCTTTCTGCTTTTCCATAGGGCGACTTTCCAACCAGGATGTCCCTTGTAGTCTGATACTTTTAAGACACCTCTCTGGATGACTGGAAATCAGATGCAGACTATGGAGACAAGACACAAATCTGAGAGCCGGCAAGCCTAGGACCTTCTCTGGCCAGCAACCACCTTGGAAGCTTTGCTGATCTCTGTTTTGGCAAGAGAGCCTCCTTTAAGAAGGCTGGTTTCAAATCTTAGTGCCCATCTATCTTGAGGAACTTACCAGGAAAACACTGTGTGAGAACACACCATGTAATAACCCACCAAGTTTATCTTGCCCCAACCCCCATTTCCTTAGCAGAAGGAAGACTCTGTAGCAGTTCTGAAGCAGGTAGCTTTGGACCCCAATCTCTAGAAATTACCTACACCTGCAGTATGTTTTTCTACGAGTGCTGTTTTGTGCTTAGAGACGGAGGAATTTATTACTACTGGTAGAAGGCCTTCTGCTCACAAGAAAGATAACTTTTTATGCTAAAATCAGAAGGCCTTTAGTGAGCTTAGAGGCAGTGACCTCCTGGGCAATCACAGAAATGGCTTCAATTTGCTGCTCTGACTCACTTAAGTGGCTGGGACAAGCAGAGGATAGCATTTTGAAAAACTGTCTTAAGTGATCTTTCTTTTTCCATTCAGAGGACGTAAACTGCTTTTCATCTTTCTGTTGTACACAGTGACAATCCTAAGTTCCCCCCACCTCCCTGGTCCCTCTCTTCCTTCCCTCTCCTGGTCTTTTCAGGGCTGGTGCCTCTGAGGGTGTTCCACTCCACTCTTCAGTGTGAATAGCTTGTCATCAGGTGCCTTTGACAGATGTTTAAAACACACATTTGAGAGAGGAGAAAAGCAGAAATCGGTGATGCAAGATGAAGAATGGGAAGTGATATGTGGTCTCATTATATTTTGAGTGTGGGTTGTTTTCCCACACTCAGATTTTCTTTCTATTTTTTTGGATTTGTTCTTCACTTAAGAGTTATTTATACCATCCTGATTCTGCTGCTGCTGGGCACCAGGGATGAGGTGTCCACATCTTTTGGCCTCACTGGCCAGCCACTATAGATGTTTTGGGGAGAAGAAAGATACCACTTCCTCAGCAACAAACACTTCCTCTTCCTACCCTTGCAAAAGAATTCATTGATTTTGCCTGAATCTCAAGCTGGACTTTTGTAGGTAAACTGCAAAAGTAGCCACAAACTCCTCTCGTCTTGTGTTCCTGTGGAGGGATTGGTCCTCTTGCTGCCATGGACCCTACCTAATGCACCTCAACTCTCCTACATGGTGAGAGAAGAGCCTGTTCACTATGGTCACTATCTGTGCCCGTTTTATCAACTCTAAGCAGACATGGAAGAACATCCAGCCACGACCAGCAAAAGAACTGCCTAGCTGAGCCGAGCCCAAACTGAGGATCCCCACTTGAGAGGAGAAACTTGGCATTCCTACACGTTCATCTATCATCAAGGATAAACCTCTCATCAGAATATATGGCTCTGATAGGTCACTCACCCAACCTTGGGTGTCGCACAACCTTCGCTTTTGTTAGCAGACTTTTCAGTCTTCATTATTGTGGTGAGACACGTGACTGGGTGAAGTGGCTGGAGCAAGGTGATGCTTGCTATCCCCTCATCCAGTGGTGGTCTGTTCTCTACTTATTGGTCTATGTGTAGCCTCTGGAGAAGGTTGGTCAGCATTTCCTCAGACTTTTCCATGACCACCTGACTAGAATTGCAGAGTCCATTCTGTTAGCATCCATTATACTTCATGAGATTTCCAGAAAGGCCCTTCTGTGTGTGATGTAAGAAGCTGCTGGGTTAGGGTTGTGGGTGGGTAGAATCATTGCTTGGAGGAGAACTGGCCTGTCAAAGAACTTCACGGTTGCTTTAGCCTGCCCTAGATGGATCAGGAGGATACTTCAGCCCAATGCTGGCACTTCCAAGGGCTGGAAGACAAAAGCCATAACTCTGGTGCTGAGTTTTAGACTCGCTAGTGTCCCTGGCCGCAGAAAACCTAGGTCTGATCTGTCTGTTTGGGCTCTAAATCAATATGGCAAAAAACCGTCATTTCTTAATCACCAGCTTTTGATTTCAATCTGCTCAGGCATTTTTGAAGAATACTGGATAGCCGCAGTAGCTGTTGTTATACTGAGCACTGTGCCAGGCTTCTTACCACCAAAGAGCCCCATCGCACAGACTACAGAGACCAAATACATTGCTTTGTAGAGGCAGGGGCATGTATGGGCTTGGGGAAAGCTGGGGGAGCAATAAATTAAAGAAAAAAAAGTTAAAATTGGAAACACAAAGTTCTAAAGACAAGTCTATAGGCTGAAAAGATTTTTAAAATTCAATCTATAGAAGATAACAGGCTTTTAGAGTAACTGGGGGAAAGTGGAGCACAGATTGTTCTTTGTAGGGCTGCATGAATCATGTGGGCTTCCAGACCTTCAGTATTGAGGAGAAACAGTTGCTTCTGGGTATGTGGATAGGAGGTAATGCTGAAGGGAGAAGGCTAAGTTGGCTGTCCTCGGTGCCCCGATGTTTCTTTACACACCCCTTCATTTCTTCTCCAAATACTGTGTCCCGCACAGGAAGTGCCTATGCGTATTAGTCCCTTTCCTGTTTTTCTAGGCATAAAGAAAGTCTTATGTAAGAGGTGATCTCCGTCTACTGATTCCCTACAATTAAGAAGGAAGATAAGTCATCCCCAAGAAAGGATGAGTATATTTTATGCATATGATAAGGAATAGTGCTATGGATAAATTATAATAAACCCAGAGATTTAAAGTTGTTGTTTTTTTTAAAAAAAAAAAAACTTAAATGGGAATATTTTGATATTTAAGTGTTGTGTGTTTGTCCAGCCATCCCATGTTTAGGACATGCTCCGTGATAGGCAAAGCCAGGCTGTAGAAGTCTGAGCTGCAAGGAGGCGAAGGAGAACAGAGAGGGATGAGAAGTGGGGGCTGGGGAGGGCAAAGGCCTGCTGCAGGAGTTTCTGTCTCTGTCTGTGACTCACAGCTGAGTCAGGGACAGGCTGGAGGAGGGAGTGTAGAAGCGGGTGGCAGGAGGGGTCGCCTGGTGCTCAGAGTTCTTCCCTAGGCCATGTGTAGACTCATTAGGAGACTTGGAACTGTATTCAGTTCTCCCACCCAAGCAAGGCCAGGGGAGCTCAGGATCTTGTCCTCCAGGCACTTGTATTTACAGCTTGGGGTGCAGTAGCACCTCACATGGGTTAGGAACCTCATCTCCCTTCTCAGGACCCTCACTCTGCCAGTGATGCAGGGCTGCGCACAGCAGGGTGGGAGGGGGCTAGCACTACATATAAAACTCTGGTTAGATATGCAGCAGTCTTTGAAAGGAGTGGAGTAACAGATACTGTTTTGGTTCATCCACTCTCCAACCCGTTTTAAATAGATGGATAAACCACCATCCCCATTTATGGAGTCACAAACCTGTCAGATCTTCAGATTCCCAACCTATAAGCTTTCCCTGTTGGATCTGTGTTTTAAAAAATTCCGTAAGAATTATTTGCCTAGGGACTGGAGAGAGATGGCTCAGTGGTCAAAAACACCGCTTTAGCAGAGGACCTGAGTTTGGTTCCCAGCACCCTCATGATGCTCACAGCTGTCTGTAACAACAATTCCAGGGACCCACTGATCTTGTAGAGCATCTGGGAGCACTAAACGCACATGGAGCACATACAGGCCATCAAAACACTCAGACACACAAAATAAAAATAAATACATCATTAAAAACTGAAAAAGAAAGGGGCTGGAGAGAAGGATCTGTGATTGCGGGTGCTGGCTACTCTTCCAGAGGATCCACATTCATTTTCCAGCACATGGAGCCTCCCAGCTCCAGTTCTAGGGGATCTGATAATCTCTTCTGGTCACCTCAGGTACTGCACCCATGTGTACAGAAACACGAAGGCAAAATATACACATTTAAAAAAAAAGAAAGAAAGCATTTTTAAAAACTCTGGGTAAAACAACTATTTGCCTGTGGGACTGGGTTTGTGACTCAGCCGGTAGAACGCTTGATTAGCATGCACAAAGCCCTGTACTAGCATGTTCAATCCCCAGTACTATAAACTAGTGGTAGTGGCACGTGCCTATGATCCCAACATTTGGGAGATAAAGGCAGAAGAGTTTGAAGTTCAAGGTCAGCCTTGGCTACATAGGCCAATCTGGGCTGTATAATACTCTGTCTTAAAGAACCAAACAGTAAAAACGATTTAAAAACTCAAGGATTACTGACTGCCGCTGTCAAAAATGCTGTTGGACTGTGCCTTGGAGAATGGTTGGGTGGATCTGGAATAAAGATTTATGCTCTGAACATATACTTTCAGAGAGCCTTGTGGTAGGTGCATTTAGGTTACACTGGATCATACCTCTGGTGCATCCCTATCTCCTGGCCAGGAGTATTTTATTTTATTCCTGTGCTGTGGATTATTTTATTCCAATATCACTGTGAGGTCCCTCTAACTCCCTTGGGGCTTATACTGGTGTGGCACCCAGCAGTCCCAGCTATGACACTGGAGACTGGCTCATCAGAGTCCAGCTGAAAGGAAACATTTAAAAGGAGAGGATTGGAAGCCATGTCCCAGGAGACTTCTTGAGATATTCCAACTCCCAGAATAGTGATGAGTTGTGACAGGCTGAGATCAGACAACAGGAATTACAGGCAATTTTCTTATTCCCTTGCCATCCCGAATCAAACTTAGCTCATGAATAGAAAGAAAGCCATCAGGGAAAAATGGCAAATGTAAATCATTTTTAAAGGGTACAAATTGACAGCTTTGCTAATAACATAACTTTCATGCTAAGACCAAAAGTGGGTGGAGGAAAAATAGCAAAATATATATTATGCCTTTCAACATTGGTTTAATTGCGGCCAGAATTTTATAGGAGTTTGGAAGTGACATATAGAGTATAGGAATCATCCATGGAAATTATAAGGAAATTATAAACAAAATGGTACCTAGTGTTCCCTGCCAGGACCCTACCTCCTAGTTACTTGGGATGGCCAGTGACGCTCAAAGACCCTAGTAGCATCAAAGCTGAGTAAGAAGAAGCTGAGTTGCTTTAAGCAACAGCCTGAGGTTGGCATCGATGGGGCACATTTGTTCTTCACAAGCCCTGTGTTTTCCCATTGTACACAATGTGGAGCAGAGGCTGAATATGCCAAGTGACCACCTATTGCCAAATAGCTTTTAGTCTTTAGATGATCTTTTGGCTGTCTAGGTTCTTTCCAATTTCTGCAGAAATCACAGGCCCAGACTCCAGCTTATTCTCTTCACAACCAGATGGATAGTGAGGAGAGCCCTGACTTGATATTCACTCACAGGCCGTAGGTGAGGAGAAGCTACAAAGGCAGGCATTTGCCACTTCACCTATCCACACGAGGTTCCTTGAAGTCTGCCCTGAGAGGGAGGTGCCTTTGATGGGATGATCTTCATCCTCAGCACCTAGCCATGAGGGGGAAAGGTTTTGACAAATGTGCTGCCACTTTCTGCATTCTTCTCAAAGAGGAATTTCTGAGCCAAGCTACAGACAGATTCATCCAGGCTTAGAATTCCATAGTTGTGGGCAGGAGCTGTCATCTTCACTACATTTTGAGATACATTTTTTTTCAAGGTAGAACTGGGGATCCAGATCTAGAGGGGGATGAAGAAAATGATAATGGTAAAGTTGTGGCAGTTGAACTAAAAAGTCATGTTCGAGGTTTTGGTGGGGCTGACTGGACAGGGGTAAATGTGGTCTGACTCCTTTTATCTGGAAGGTTGGGAAAGATACCGTACCTTCTCTCTTGCAGTGTTCACTAACGAAGATGTTAGACACTACTCCATGAGAAATTTACTTGTGAAAATAAAGACCATGACATCCAAATAGTGGGGTGCAAAGACACCTACTTCATGAGAGTCACCTGCCCAGTTGTTTTTGTGCCTTGTCTGTGACATCAAAACTGAAACGTTTATACCATTGTCACTCATGATTCTTTTCCTATGTCAGACGTACAAAGTGCATTTGATTGTAATGTTTTAAAGTAAATAAAGCATTTCATCTACTTTTGTCATAAAGAACTCAATTATGTTACAGTATTACAGTAAGTGTTCTTTCCAAGATTAATAAAAAAAAAAAAAAAAAAACAAAAACATACGAAGTGACCATGTATGGTACTGGCATTAAGAAGCTCAGTACTTAGTACTGCTATCCAAACAACAACAATTAATGATGATGATGATGATAATGTACACACTCTCCAAAGAATGGTCTAAGTACTGTATTGTAGAGGCAGACGTTGCCAGCTCATGTGTATTCCAGTAGACATTAATGAGCTGCAGGCTGGGTGAATTCTGTTGACACTTGCTGTGACATCAGGACACAGGTAGATGTGGTAGTTGATGGTACCTGGCTCATATTCAAGAGAAGAGCATTTGCCTGACTCTTTGGAGAAGGGAGAGGGAAGTCATTCTGTGGGAGGACATTTTAGTTTCTGAAGAGATTTGGAAACTCCTCAGCACCATAATTAAGGGAAGGCAATTAAAAACCTTTGTGAGCATAAACAGTGGTAACTACCTCCTGGAGCTATTAATCTCTTTGATGGCCAGGCCCTGTCAAGAGATTCCAGAAAACCTGTCCTTGCTTGAAATGTTTGGGCTGAACTCTCTTCTTTTAGTAGTTCTGTTAAAATATTTCCATGTAGGTTTAATTTAAAAATAGACTCTAAAGAGGTTAAATTCTTATGCCTCTTCTGGACTTCCTGCTATTTTGTTAATGTTTTAACTCCATCTTGATTTTTTCCAGTCCTTATAAAATAATATTTTTAAATTTCTCAAGTATGTTTAGAATCTCCCTCCCTTCCCCCATTTCCCTCTATAAATCTTTTCTGGCTACGTTATAGATCTTCTTTATGAACTGTTTTTCTTCCTGAAGGAGATTTTCTTTTGTGCTGGTCCCTTGGTGGGATATGCTGTTGGTTTTGTTGCTGTCAATCACAGTGTCTTGTTATTGTCCCCCAAAGAGAATCTCCCTGATTACAGAAGTCACTTCCCCTTCACCAAACTCAAGTCACCAGTTCGCTTCCTTCTGATTCCCATGGCTGCTTTTGAGACATCTGTCAACTCAATTGCCTTTCTCTTGTCAGCAATCTACCTGTACTTCAGGATGCTTTTCAACTTTGACCTTGTCTCTACTGTTTCAGGTTTTAAAGAACATGCTACTGTGGGTTTCTTTTTGTTTATTACAACTGGGACTGTGCTTCCTCAGTCCGTGGGCTGGCTTTTTATCAAATATGGAAAACTTTAAGCCATTAACACATCAAATATTTCATCTGCAAACTCTCTTTTGACAAATCCAATTAAATGTTTCATCTTTTTGTTCTATTTTCTGTATTTCTTAATATAGTCCTTTTGTTTTCTCTTTGTCTTCAGCTCCCTATTCTGGGTAATTTCTTCATGTTTATCTTACAATTCCATATTTTTCCACCGGCTGATTCCAGTCCCAATTCTAATATACTTTTCAGTTCTGAGTGTTGAACTTAGCTTTTTTTTTCTTTTTTGTACATAGTCATTTTGATTGTGCCTGCTTATTCCCTTTTTATTGGTTATTTTATTTATTTATATTTCAAATGTTATCCCTCTTCCCAGTTTCCCCTCCACACACCCCCTATCTCACAACCCTTTCCCCTTGCTCCTATGAGAGTGCTCCCCTACCCACCCACCCACGTCCACCTCAGCTCCATAGCATCCCCTACACTGGGGAATGGAGCCTTCACAGGACCAAAGGCCTCTCCTCCTATTGATGCCAGATAAGACCATCCTCTGCTACGTATGCAGCTGCTATTTTATTCTTATGTACAATTCCCTTTTATTTCTTTGCAACTATCAATATAATAATATTAAATTTGACAGACCATATTTCAATACCTATACTGTTCTGTACCTTTAATTTTGGAGATTACTAATTTGCTCACTGTTGGTCATCATTTCTTCTGTTTTATGTTTTTTAAAAATTGTGAACATATGTGATAGAACATATCATAATATGTAGATCAAGAAAGATCTTTTCTAATTTTTAATGTACCCCAAATCTGTATATCCAACAAGCAGGAAGTCCAAGATTAAGGGGAAATGGCAAACAACTGAACAGGCTGCAGAGACAAAGGTAACAAAGTATAGTGATTTGTAATAAGATAAAACAGAGTGCTAAGGAGACTCAAATTTACATATGGTTCAGAATTGGATCTTTATAAGAAAATGGCCTTTTAAAGTATATGATAAAAGACTATTTTAGAGGCCAAATGTGAACAGATCATTAATTATGAGGAGAGACTACACAAATTATGGAACTAGACTTCATTCCAGAAGCAAGGAAAGAATAGACCCAAAGTATGAGATAGAATAAGGAGAAACAAAACGATCTGTTTTCCTTCACTTTGGCTAAATCTAATTTGAGTTTTTATATACTTTAAATTCAAAGAAATAAGAAGTAGGGTGATTTTGGAGTCTCCCAGTAGAATAATGCTTACTATCATACTATGCCAGTGAAAGTACCGTTCTCTGTTGAATTGGTTCTCTGCATTTCCTGAATGCCTTTCAGGTAGCCTGAGATGACTCACCCAGTGTGGCAGGAGTAGAGCCCAGCCAAGGGACCAGGATTAGCCTGACACGCCATCTAGTGGCACGCATTCACTGCAAAGCCTGAGTCGTTTAACTTTCCAAGAGTCAGCATGCTGGACAGAGGCAGGCGTGCTTGACGCTTTCACCCTGGACTCTTATTGTTAATGTTGTACGTAAAATTTTACATTCTCAACATTTGCCAGAGAACTTTATAATACTTTCAGGTTTTTTTTCTGATAATAAATTTTGTCTTTAGCCAGAACACTTTTTTAAAAGCTCAATACATTTACCAGGTTTAGATTTTTCTTAAACAGTATTTCTATTTTGTTTAGAATGTATAGCGAAAGAAGATGCTCTGGAACTCTTACATCCTCTGTGGCTGTCAGCGTTGAGTGCGTGGTGGGCAATAATCTCATTGTTCCCTCCCAGAGGGTGTGTGTGCATGTGTTCTTGAATTCTGAGACTGTAATGGGAAGAGCTGTTAATTTTACTCTGTGTTTCCATGCTCTTTATTTCATGATATATGGATCATGAGCAAGACAAAGATGGGATACATGTGGTTCTTGCTAGTTGAAAATCTCCAGTAAGTTTTTAATGATTGGGGTGGTCTACTAGACTTGCTTTGAGGAGGAGCTCCACAGACATTATTGCTTTTATTGATACAAATGTGGGATGTGTTATTCCTAACCAGAAGGTGGTAATGAGGATAAGCTGGCTGAGGCTCATAACCAATCCAAGGCCAGGCATTTACAGGTACTTAATATCTATAATGTATTTTATTGAGGCCAAAGGATATAAAGTTAATCAAGATAGTATAGTTCCTTCCTCCATGAAGCAACATAGGAGAAACACTTGTGTGTACATAGCCTAAGTGAGGAAATAAGTCAACAATTGTAGTAAATACCATGAAGAAAACATTGACCTCTCTTTAGTTAGTATCTGGAAATATACAGGGGTAGGGGTTGACCTTTCCATGTCAGTCATTGGTGTCACTGACTGGCAGACATAGTGTGAGCGTCAGTTCAGTGTTTGATAAGGAGTAAATTTTGGCAACCATGATTCTTGGTATAGAGAGCATAAGGCAAGGCGGCAATCTAATATGTACAGGTAGATATAACTGACAGGAATGGTACAAATCAGCATCTTTCGCTCAAGATACTTGAAATTTTTAGCTGGCTTTCAGGTCTCTTCTTGAACTGTGACTATTCCAAATTTACATGTGTTGTCTGTCAACATAAAACATGAAAGTTTTAAATTAAAGATGTACAAAAAGAAAAGAAAGAAAAAAAGCTGTATGTGTACTCTGCTTACAGGAAGACCGATGAGTCTCAATAGCTCCTGGGAGAGGGAGAATTAGTTTCCTCTAAGGATGTGCTACGTTCCCACATAGGATGTCTAATCACAAGTGCTTGGTTTTTCCTCATGTAGTACCCAGAAGAGTTTACCTTGAAAACATAATATGGAAAATCCTAAACTCAAAACTCACACGGAGAAGCTTATAACCCCGACATGAATAGTTCTTGATACATGTAATATGAGTTGCATGGTATATGTAATATGTTCATTCACATATATCCTTCATACATGATGGGCACTGTACCTGTATCACTCCTACTCCTTCCTCACCCTCCAACTGGTCCCATGTCCCCCCTTCCAAATTCATGACCTCTAATTATTACACACCACATGCGCTCACATTAACGTGTGACCACACCCGCACATGCACTCACATACACACATGTATATAATAAACTTACCAAGTCTTTTTGGCATTGATCATATGTGTGTCCCTAGGTGTCACTATTGCACTGCCACACCTTGCAGGAAGAGCATCATTTGTAGACTGAAGGGTTTGCAGCTGGGTTGGTGTTTCTCCTCCAGTAGTGTCTTCCAGTACCATGAACTAGGCCATGGGAGTGTAGGCTGTAGGTAGGCACCAGCCCGGCTTCTTCTCCATGTTCAATAAGTTATATAGGTGTTGTCTTCAGCAATAGTGCCTTACCATCCGTTTGTGGACAGCAACCAATATAGCCTTGGTAGTAGCCTGGGTTGTTTGAGGTTTCCAAGGGGCCCTTTTGGCTGACAACTCAGATGTAACCCCTTCTCAGTACTGGAAGCTTCATTTGGAGAGGTATCCAGTTGGGGCTGCATCTCCCCTGTTATTTGGTGATTTCATTTAAATTCATTTCATATGTATATATATTTGAAGAAGCTTCTACTGTATTAGGTTTTCATGTGGCTCTTTAAATGGACCTTCTTTTTACTTCCTTCTTTCCTCCCCTCTGAATTTGATCCCCTTGTTCCAGCATCCTTGTCCGTGTATGCATATGTGTGTGCATGCGCATGTGTGCTTTAAACAAAAATGGCCCCCATGGGATCATATATTTGAATGCTTAATAGTTAAGGAGTGGCATTACTTGGAAGGGATTAAGAGTGGCTTTGTTGGGGTAGGTGTGGTCATGTTGGAAGAAGTGTCACTAGGAGATAGGTTTTGAGGTTTCAGGGACCCTAGCCAGGCCCATGTATCTCTCTTCCTGCTGCCTGTGGATCCAGATGTAAAACTCTCAGTTCCTTCTCCAGCACCATGTCTGCCACCGTGCTTCCTGCCATGCTGGTAATGGATTAAACCTCCGAAACTGTCTTGTGTTTTTATGAAATGTCTATGTGTCTCCATCCGTGCGCCTTCCTGTGCTTTTTCTTTACTTCTTTTTTTCTGTTTGTCTTGTCCTCTTCTGGTTTTTTTTTTAAATCTTAGTTTAGTTTATTTCAGATGCCAGATTTCTAGAGAGCAAGAGGAAGAGATGGTATGGATTTGTGTAGGTAAGGAAGCAGAGAGGATATGGGGGAAGCTGGGCGAGGGGAAATCATAATCAGAATATATTGTATAAAAATCTATTTTCAATTAAAAGAAAGGAACATAAGAAATCTTTTGGTTACAAGTGACAGAAAGCCAATTCAGACTAATATTAATTATTTTTAAAGCAGAGGGATTATAAGTGGCTTATTAGAAAGATCTTGACTTGAAGAGTGGAAGACCTGTAGGAGCTGGGCCTGAATCTCACCGAGGGCATCATCACCTGTGTCTACTCACCTCCTGTATGTATACATTGCATCTATGCCTTCTTCCAGAGAGAATAGTCTTTCTCTTCAAGGCAGGAATATGGCCACTAGCAGTCCAAGAGGGTTTGTGAATCTCACCAGACTGGAGAATGACTTTACTTAAAAGAACAATCCTAGTTAGTGATCTACACATATTGAGTCCCATGCTCATATTTTAAATAATTGTAGTGATCAGAAAGAGGCAAATCCACTTACAACCAGGAATGTTACCCAAAGGCTCTAGTATCAAATGCTTTTGGAACTCCTTGGAGACACTGGGAGACAATATCTACTGGGAAATGATCCTTTGATCATTAGGAGTGTTTCCTTTCAAGGGAACTGTGGGTGTTTAGCACGTCTTTGCTTCTTGGCTCATGATGTAGGCAGCTTTGCACAGCTATGTGTTCCTGTCATGATGTGGTAGTCATCAAAGCAAGAGGGTCAATTGACCATGGGCTGGAACTTCCAAAATCTAATAAATGTCTTCTCTTTATAAATTCATTATTTCTAATATTTTTGTTATAGAGATGGAAATCTAATACAGTGGGATATTAACATTTACCCAAAGGAGGTAAAAGATACTAATAGAAATGGGAAAAAGAATGTAACTGCCGTTTCTTTTGTAACGGCCGTCAGGTTCTGCTACTTTGTAAAGGCCGGCCGGTTCTGCTGCTCCGGTCCGCAGGTCAGGGTCTAGCAAGAGAGAGAGTGGGGATGGAGGAAGGGGGAAAAAGGGGTGAGAGACGCAAAAGATAGATAGATACAAGACAGAGTCCGGTGGAGTCTCTTCAAGTCTCTTCTTTATTCTCCTCTCTTCTTCTATATTCTCCTCACTCCTTCTGTCTCCTGACACCTCCCACCTTCTACCTTCTACCTCGCTCTTCTACCTCCTTTCTTCCATCTACCTCCTCCCTTCTTCACTAGAAGGGAAATCCTGGGTATTTATACCCTTTACCATGTGACTGCCCTCGTGGACAATCTCAACTGAAGGCACTATGTCACGTATGCCTTGTAGCCATGGATACCAGGAGCACCTTGCAGCTGGGGGCACTAAACAGTGTAACAAGATGTTTATCAGAGTGCACTCAGCTATTGCAGGCTGTTCAAAACAAGTCTCTTGTCAGGGTATATGGCTCTAGATGGCTATAAAGATGATAGCCATTTTTGGCTAAGAGTCGGCTCCCAACAAAAGAAACCAACAGAAACCCATGTATAACAACAGCTATCCTCTGCTGCTTCTGTATTCTTCTCTTGTGTCATAAAAGCATAAAAAAGCTCCCCTCTGCTTCCAGACTTCTCAGACAGGGCATCCTCACCCAGGTCACCAGGGAGACTATTTCCACTACATCTCAGTGACACATCCCACCAAAGCCTTCCACACATCTGCACACCTTCTTGGTTCCACTCAGCTTGTTTTGGACTTAGAAAGCCATCTGTGTCACCACCTTAGTTAGAGAAACCTTTCATCTCTACCCTTTACTGCTCCAGTGTCTTCATTTCTCCCCTTCCACCACAGGCATCATCTTCTACTGTGTTCACTTTCTACTTTGTTGTCAGAGGCGCCACATTAGCGGTTCTCAGTTTGTGGGTCTCTACCCCTTCAGCAAACATCTATCTCCAAAAACATTTATATAACAATTCATATCAGTATCAAAATTACAGTTATGAAGTAGCAACACAAATAATTTTATGCTTGGGGGGAGACTCATGACACGAGGAACTGTATTAAAGGGTTGCAGCATTAGGAAGGGTGAGAACCACTGTTCTAGATAATTTTGATAAAAATACTGGATTTTGGGCAAGGTGCCTTTCCTGTTCTCAAGTCTCACAGAACAGGAGAATTCTTTATCTCTCTGGTTCTGTGGACTGATTGTGCCCCTAACCCTGGTCCTTTATTCACATGTTGGAACACTGATCCTGAATGTCATGGTCGCAGTCTTAGGATATATAGACCTTTGAGTGGATGTTCTAGTCTCCTTCTGTTACTATCAAACTCTCAGACTGAAAGCAACTTAGGGTAAGAACAAATTTATTTGCTTATAATTCCAGATCACAGTCCATCCTCGAGGGAGATCAGGAAGGGAACTCAAAAGAGGAAGTTGGAGACAGAAGCTGCAGAGGAACACTGCTCTCCAGCTCACTGTCAGGATCATGCTAGCTTTCTTATACAGGCCAAGGCCACCTGACAAGAGTGATACCCATGAGCTGGAATGATGTAGGAACTCCTACATCAATTAACAAAGAAGACAATTACCCATAGATGTACCAAAAAGCCAAGCAGATCTCCTGGCTGATGACTCTAGGCTCAGTCAAGTTGATAATCAAAGCTAGCCAGGAGGTAATTAAGCCATGATGATGTAGACAAGAGAAAGCTTGATTTTTTTTTTTTTTTTTTTTTTTGTCGTGAGGAGGACACAGCAACAGAACATCCATCTATAATCCAGAAAAAAATACTTCACCAGGAGTGTATGAGCTAACACCTTTATTCTGGACTTCCTAGGTTCTAAAATTGTGGGAAATAAATTTACAAAGTTTAGGCTGTAGAATCTGTGACATTTTTTTTTTCCTTACAGAAACCTCAAATGACTAAGATAGTTACCAACCTGTGTTGTCTTTTCAGTACAAGTAGGAAAGACATCCTGAGTTCACAAGAATGTGAGGTTTGTTGTGTTACATTTCCAGTGTCAAACTGAGGGAACATGTATCCCACACCCCCCTTTCTGGCTCCATACCCTTTTGTTTAATTCTCAGAGACAACTCACACCCTTGTGCTTCCTTTTTCATGTGGACAGGACAGTTGGGCAGAATTCTTCCTATGCGTCTCAGCTTTAGACCAAAGTGTCATTTTCTAGCACGATTATGAGAACTACTATATTGATTGGGAATGGATTTGGCCATTGGTAAGTTCCCTCCTGTTGAACTGAACTCACATATAAGATTTAAATCGTAAATTATAACTGAATTAATGTATATGACTTAACTTTAAATTGTAACTGAACTCACATATGTGACTTAACTTGTAAATTATAACTGAACTCACCTGTGACTTAATTTATAAATACATATATATATATGTATATACACATATGTATATATGTATATACATATATATATATGTATATCACCTATATAACTTCTAAAATAGATGTAACTTTTAAATTAAAAAAAAAAGATTTGTCAAATGTTGTATGTGTGTGTACGGGGTGGGGGGATATGCCTTTAATCCCAACATTCAGGAGTCAGAATTAGGTGGATCTCTGAGTTTGAGGGCAGAGCCTGGTCTACAGAGTGAGTTCCAGGACAGCCAGAGCTACACAGAGAAGTCCTGTCTCAAACAACAATAACAAAAAGATTCATTTATTTAATTCACATAAGCAAAGCCTCAAAGTAACTTTACCCACACTTTCCAGAAGGTTACATTTTCTTTACATTCTAGCATTTGATATAGAAATTCAAACAGCATTTTGAACAAACTTTTAGCAAATCTACAGCAGTAAATTCTTATGGGAAAAGGTAATTTATTAAAGACAGCATCCTCTCAAGAAAAGTGAACTCTGTGCTCGGGGCAATCTCCACAGGAGAGCACGAAGAGCACATGTTTCCACATGGTAACTTCAGATCCGAATAACTGAGAAATGAAGTAGGCTTTCAGAATGAGGCAAACTCGAGGCTCTCAGAAAAGACTGGGGAGTCGTCCATTGATTCTTCTTCTCCAAACAGTGGAGGGCTCTGTGCACAGAGCTACTGACAAACTGTCCTTCCTCCTGGCAAAAGCATCGTTCACTCCAAAGCACTTAATTCATGTGGCCAGCTTCTCAAGGATGTTCAAAATGAAACAGAATGCTTTGCTTTTTTTCTTTTAACTTAAGGGGACTCCATTTTAATAAAGTTGTCAAGTATGCCTCATGTTTTAAAATGGAAGACTTGGAGCACTGTAAGAATCTCAAGGTTGACAACTCCTTAGCACGAGCTTATAGCAGAAGGAGGGCAGCAATGGATAGCATCTACATGGTAGACTCAGGCCCTGGACTCATAGGCGGTGATGTCCCTAACTTGATGGGCCCTGGATGTTGGTGAGAAACTCGAGTACCACATACATCATCCAGGAGGGCAAGCTCTAACTTCAAACACAACCCTGTCATATCTTAACTTCCCTCACTGATGACATTCAACATGTGAAAATGTTTTCTACATAGAAAACAGAAAACTCAAACAACCAGTGGTTCGATTGACAGTATATTTTCTGGCAAAGACTGGAGTCTCATTTGTCATTGTCTGGACCTCTGCATCCTGTCTGGTAGTCAAGTGACTTAGGGTGCACACAGGTTCCCTATGACCTGAGCTTGCTGCTTAGCAACAGTTTTTACATTCATTTTCTTCTCTTCCAAGTCCTTGCTGTGCTACACCATGAGGGCCATTTATAGCATGTGAATACATTGTGTAGTGTGTGTGTGTGTGTGTGTGTGTGTGTGTGTGTGTGTGTGGCCCCTTTACTCCAGAATTCCTTCTGTGCCATTTTTGAGCATTGTCTTGAATTGTTCAGTTTGAGTGCCCTGGCCCACCAGGTTCAGCTAAAAGTTCCAGTGCCGTGTTTCCACATTAGTGTGTGTTCTGTAGCCAAGTTCAACACACAAATTAAAAAACTCTTTTCTGTTTATTTATTCACTATTCTAAAAGTTATCTTATTTTTGTTTTAGCTTCTTTTCTGTTGCTGTGATAAAGAGAAAATATGCCAAGAAGAAGCTTTTTTTGCAGGAGAAAGGGTTTTAGTGGACAACTCCAGATGATACTCTATCACAGCAGGAAAGTCAAGGCGGTGGGGACTTAAAACATCTACTCATATCCTGCCTTCACACGATATCCTGCCTGCACACGAGTGATACACACTTGCTCACCAGCTCTGGTAGAGTTAGTGTATGGCCTAGACTATGAAATGGTGCTGTCCACCCTCATGGTAAGTCTTCCCATATCATTCAGCCCAAGTAAGAAAATTCCCGGAAAGTGTGCCCACCAGCCAACCTGGTCTGGGCAATGCTTATTAAAACCCCTTTCCCAGATGAGTCTAGATTAATGGAAAGTTCACAAGTAAAACTAATCATCTCATTCTAGGATGGTACAGAGTGCAGAACAGATTTCCACACACTAGCTTAACTAAACCCACCTGAAGATGTTTCATAACGTTCCTGAAGCCTAATCTTAAAAAGGCTGGCAGAATCACACTCAGAGAGGTCGATTGCTCAGATATTTATCTAGCTGGGTCATCTCTGCCACCACAGATGATGGCAGACACTCTGAGGCTCTTCAGCCTAGCTATATGCTAAGCAGAGTTCACAAATGTTTTCAAGAGGACTTGCCAAGAGACAGTTGCTTTCTCAGTGATATAAGAGGGCAAGATGTGCATCTTAGATTTACTTACCAGCCTCTTATAAGTAAGAGGTTCTGTAATAGCAGGGCAATGCCTGAGGCAGAACATCAGCAGCCAACCTAGGCTTCTCACTCCAACTGAGAATCTATAGCTATGGAGATTCTTGGTGAAACTGATTTGGAAATAAAAAGTCAGTGTGTTCATGCATTGTTGGGAGCCGACTCTGAGCTGAAAGCGGCTATTATCTTTGCAGCCATCTTGAGCCATATACCCTGACAAGAGACTTGTTTACAACAGCTGAACACACTCTGATAATTATCTTGATCCTTTCAGTCAAGGTCAGGCAGTGGTAGCACACGCCTTTAATCCCAGCACTTGATTGATTCAGGAGAGATATAAAAGGAGAGGCCAGGACAGACCCAGAGTCAGAGCTAGTCAGACTTGACGGAGAGTCAGAGGCAGAGAGCAGACAGACTAGTCAGAGCAGACAGACTTCGTCTCCAGACAGACTTCGACTAAACAGACTCGTAAGAGAGCAGACAGACTCAGACTCCGTCTCCAGCAGACAGACTTCGTCTTTGACCAGACTTCGTCTTGTCTCCATTCTTTGCGTCCCTGTCCCCACTCTCTCTTGCTCCCTGACCCTCGGACCGGAGCAGCAGAACGGCTTGCCACAATACTCTCTCTCTCTCTCTCTCTCTCTCTCTCTCTCTCTCTCTCTCTCTCTCTCTCTCTCTCGTGTGTGTGTGTGTGTGTTTTAATCAGCACCTAGACTTGTAACTACTATCCATAAGTCCCCAATATCAAGAGAACCACAAAAGACTAGAAGCTCTCCACTCAAGACATCAGGGTTGAACAACTCAGAAAGACATGGAAGATACAATGCCCAGATAGAGGAGAGGTTCTGGGGCACTGCAGAACAGAACAGAACAGAACAGAACAGAACAGAACAGAACAGAACAGAACAGAACAGAACAGAACAGAACAGAACAGAACAGAGCAAAACGAATGAGCAGAGCAGAGCAAGAACAACAAAAATCTAGTCTCAAGTAGACATGGAATCTGCTCTTCTCCATCATCTCTGAGACTCATTTTCTTTTTCATATAAAAGGCAAATCTAGGTGATAAGTGAAAAGGATGAGGGGCAGCCAGCTCACCTCCCTCTATTTATTGTGTAAAATGACACAGTGGGCAAAGGGGTCACTCAGAGGCCTCTGGTCTGACTTGATCTGTCTCAGAAACATCAGAGTATGGGAGAGGAGAGGGTGAGGCCTGGATTAGGGGATTTGGGAGATGAAAAACAGGGTGCTTTGATGCATAAACACCATTTATGCCTGTGGCTTTTGAGAGGTACATGAAGAGATTTTTAAGGGTTTGTTTGCTGTGAATGCCACACTCTCAGGGATTTTTGAGAGACTGTCAGGATGAAACACTTGGGTCAAACTGATTGTAACAGCATTTAAGCAACCCCCCTCTTAGAGAGGCCTCCATCTTCTCATTTAGCACTAAATAACTTTTTTTTCTTTCACAGCTTCTTTGAGGAGGCATCTATACTCAGCATCAAAACAAGGGAGGGAGCCAGGATGCTCCATTGTGTTGCGATGGGCTTCGGAGGAGGATGCTCTCGAGTCTGCCCAACTGTTCCCAGCTCTAGCTGGCTCTACTTTCCATTTCAACAGGATCTTAAGCTTGTTCCATAGAGCACTCATATGCATTGTCATCTGATCCAAGCTGAGAGAGTAGCCGCCTCCGTTTTACAATGAGAAAAATCAAGACCACAAGCAGGGGAACGGCGTTCTCAAGCTTAGTTTACTAAATTTTTAGCACTGAGTAGAACTGGAGTTAGTATCTACATCTCCTGATCCTTAGTTCCTTAACCACCGTGCACTTAATCCATGTTGTGGAAGCAGATACAGAGGTTACAGAAGCTCATATGAAAGGCAGTCACAGTAAGTGAAGCATCTATTAAAAAAAAAAACATAGCTTCTTGCATGCCTTTTGACATAGCACAAAGCTTCCAACTAGTGAGAGCCGTGAAGAGCCTGCTGGTCTATGGGTAGTGAACAGAGCCAGGATCAAGTCCAAAGAGATATGTGGAGACTGGAACAATGAGACAAATGAACTCAGGAGGTGTCAAGGCAAAGCCTGATTGTTTTGATCTGTGAGAAAGTAGTTCGAGGACAGATGAGGATATACTGGTTCGAATCCTTTCATTTAAGTGGCCTTCGATAGTATTTGTTGGGTAGTCACCATGTCTGTACAATGTTCTTGCCACTCAGGTTACAGCTGTGAAGAAGAGTTAGACAAATGAAGCCTGCTCACACAGACCTCAGCCCCCGGTGAGTAGCTAGCTAATAAAGGGCTGGTTTCCTGAGAAATCGAGTGCCAATAAAAAATAAAGTGAGGTGACAGTAAAGACACTGGATCACAAGGGATAGGATGACATTAGGAGGTGGGTCGGAGAAGACTTCTTTGAGGAGGGGGCATTTTCAAGTTGTTACCTAAAGGAAAAAGAAACGAAGATTATTAAGGACCACTGGGCAGCCTTCCAGGGAGAGAGCAAGCAAGACGCTTGAAGTAAGAATGACTTTAGGGTGTGTTAGGAGCAGAATGGAAGCCACCATACCTCAGAGTCAGTGAAAGAAGAAAGACCTAAGAGCTGCCAGGGGGATTCCAGGGTCCAGGTAAGTGGGTTCTGTTGGTACAATGGTGATGTCCACTGGCCATTCTTCCCAAATCAGTTCTTCTCTTTCCTTGGTAAAGGACTTATTTGGGTACTTAGATACTAAATTTCCCAGAGTTCCTTGCGGTGGGGTGAAAGTACATGACAAAAGCTATTGTCAGTGGAATGTGAGCAGGAAAGATGTGTGTAAGAAGACGCTCATTTCATTGAAGGGAGATTGTGTTTAACTTCCTGTATTACTGCTGCCTTGAGTGGCAAGCATTCAAATAGACAGTGTAGTACTCAGAGGAATGGAGGGACCTCACTCCCACATGACAATGCAGAATTATTGTGCCATGAGCAGTGGTTCATTCCAATTGTCAACATGCCACGACTTAGAATCATCTGAGAGGAGAGCCTCACTTGAGGATTGTCTAGATTAGGTAGAGAACCCCGCCCACAGTGTGCAACACTATTGCATGGGCTGAGTCCTGAGGTGCCCAAGAGCCAAGAAAATTGGCCGGGAGAGATGGCTCAGTGGCTAAGAGCATGTGTTGCTCTTGCGGATGTTCTGGGTTCCATTCCTAGCACCCACACAGCAGCTCACGGCTGTCTGTAATGGCAGTTCCAGAGGATCTGATATCCTCTTCTGTGGGTACTGCATGTGTATGTTGCACAGACATACATGCAGGGAAACACCCATGCACATAAAATAAAAAATAAATTGAACATGTAAATAGCTAGAGAACGTTAACAGCGGGTGAGCAAACTAACAAGGACGCCTGCGCACTCTCTGCTCTTGACTGTCGGTGTGCTGTGACTAGATGCTTGAATTCTTGCCTTGACCTCCCCCCCAAAAAACGATGGACCGTAACTTAGAATTTTAAGCCAAATAAACCTTTTCCTCCCTTAGGCCGCTTGTTGTCACGGTATTTTATCATAGCAACAGAAATAAAAATAGAACACCAGGCTGGGCTGTTAGGTGAGAAATAAATTATCTTATTTAAACTCCAGTACTTGGAGGCCTTCATTACAGCAATATACCTCTTCTTATAATTAAATCCATGAGATGTTTGTCCTTTGTGA
This sequence comes from Grammomys surdaster, assembly GCF_004785775.1. Classification (NCBI taxonomy): domain Eukaryota; kingdom Metazoa; phylum Chordata; class Mammalia; order Rodentia; family Muridae; genus Grammomys; species Grammomys surdaster. The sequence continues at coordinate 11,602,222 of NW_021604588.1, forward strand.
AGCTAGAAGCTGCTAGAAACATTCAAACGAATCACTGCCATGGCCCGTGCTTTAAAAAGATCCTTCTGAGTCCTGCATGGAGAACAGATTGCAGGAAGCCAGCAGTGGAAAGAGGGCAGACCTGCTTCGTGAGATCACAGGCTGAGGTGGTAACGGTAGAAAAGGAGATGTTGGGGAGAATATGAACATTTTGGCAGTAGATCAAGTAGGCTGGCTGATTTCTTAAATTGTTGGAGAGGGAAGGGAAGAGGAAAAACTGTGATCCTGAGGTCTCTGTCTCAAATGACTGGTGAGACTTCGGTGGGATTTTCGGAAGTACAGGAAACTAAGCACTGGAGGAGAGGGACTGCATAAACTAGTCAGCACACTAGCATAGACTGGCACGAACAGCAAGGAGAGGAAGCGAATGGCTGGCTGGTTTAGTCTTGTCTGTGAACTCCAGGTTCAGTGCAGATCTTGCCTCTCACCTAAAGTGGAGAGGGACCCAGGATGTCAACCTTGGGCTTCCACACTCATGCACACATATGCTCATGCCCTAGTACACACATGCAAACATGTACACACATACTCACCCAGTCACACAATCACAGACAAGCCATACACTCAGATGTGTGCACACACACTCTTACACATTTAGACACAGTCTCACACACACATTCACAAACTGTCAAAAACACATTGACACATTCATACACAGACACACTGACACGTTTGGACACATACAATAAACTCTAACACAGATGCACATTTCCCCATATATATTCTCACACTTATGCTCACACTCTCTCACTTACACACACTCAGACACACTGCATACCCTGGCACATACACCCACCCACACTCACCCACTAAAGTTCTCCAGATACTTGAACATATATATGTACACAGCCAATCAGATACACTATGAGATTCACAATCACACACACTTGCTAACACACATAAACTCACTCATTGTTTCAAACACTCAAACACTCAAGCTCACATGCTTGCAATTTCTTACACATTGTACACACTCAGACTCATGCTCGTTCTCATAGGCTCATACAAAGACACCTGTGTATGTGCTCACATCTGCTTCACTGCTAAATATGCTCACATGTTCAAATTCACACACACACAATATCACACAAATACACACTCACATGCCCATGTTCACACTTTCACATGCTCACACTCTCATCGCTTGCCTACATTCACACACTTGCACACTCATGTATATCCAGACACATACACTTTCACTCAGCTCTGACTTACACACATAATCACACTCACACTTTTACATTCAAGCAGATCTTCTCTTAGACACACTTATACATTTCCACAGACACAAACTGTTCTCATAGTTTACAGTCTCTCCGACATTCACATTTAGTCACACACTGACACTCACTCACATGCACATGTGCTCAACACTGACACACATTCACACTCAATCAGATACCCACACTCCCACATTCTTACACACCCACATCCGTGCACCCACTCACACATATAAGACAACTCACTTGCTCACTTACACACTCACATTATACACTACTTCACATCACAAATGTGCTCAACACAAACTTCCATAAACCCACATATTCGCAACTCACACCCACTGAACTTGCACTTACAATCTCAATTACACACATTTACACATTCAGATAGATTCACATACCCAAATCACTCATGTACACTAACTCACTGACATACACAAACACTTACAAGCTCACACATTTACACATCTAAACATATACAAGCTCACACATTTACACTATCATACATACACACTCAAAAATTCAAACATACATATACACACACTCTCACAGTCACCAACTCTTGACTCAAACTCTTTCAGACTCAAACACACTTTCACACATACTCACACATGGACACCCTCACACATACTCGAACTTAGACAAAATCATACTTGCACATGCTTTTATACTCACATGCTCACACATTCCCATGCAAAATCTGACACTCAGATTCAACCATATACACATTTATACTCACACATAAACACAATCACACAAATACCATACAAACTCTCGTGCTCACATACCCACATTTACACACTCACCCTCACATGCTAATATACATTTACTAATTTTACACAGTTGCAGACATGTTCATGCATCCCATACACTCAAGCACACTCACACACTCACATTTACACACTCACATATACGCTCATAGACTCACCCTTAGACGCTCATTCACACACACACTTGGATATGTTCATGAACACATATTCTCAAAGTTACTGATTTCTCCATATGCACACACACTCACACAATACACACACACACACACACATCCAGACACATACCCACCATCTCACACACTCACACATACACGTAAACACTTTCCCTTACATACAAGTTTATGTTCGTGTTGCTGATTTCTTTTTCTTTTGAGTTGTGGAGTGCTGAAAAATGATTCCAAGGCAAGAGATGTTTTTTGAGGGGGAAGTTCTCACTACATAGCCTAGGCTGGTCCCCAAGTAGCCTAGGCTGCTCTGCAATGACCACTTTTCCTGTTTATTCCTCCCAACACTGGAGCTATACAAGCCTGTCTCAGTCTGAGAAAGAGATACGTGCATGGCCACAGGAGAAGAGAAGGAACACAGAAAGATTTTGTGTTTGTCAGAAGAAAAATTAATATTCCTCCAAAACTTCACTAGCATCAATAAAGAGGCTCTTCATATTGAAGTGACCTAAATTACAAGTGTGAAATACTGGTGAGCTAATGTGAGCCAGTGACTATGTTTGGTGACACAGGTGTGTTGTCTGTGACTGCTGAATCTGGGCAGCTCTGCAGGGAACCAGGACAGAAGACAGCCAAATAAAAACTCTTGCTGCTCCTGGCCTTTGTGTTCTAGAGATGTAGGTTTCTGTGTGCTGGGGACTGATCACAAAGGTTTCTAAAACGGTTTCCCTTTTGTAAGTCAGCTCTGTGACATTTTGAGAAATCAGGCCTTGAATATGAAAAGCAAATTGGGACAGTGCCGTTGAGGGCAAAGGAAGCGTTGGTCCAGGCAGGATGAGGGAGATGAGAAGAAACAGCCAGCAGCGGTGATGATGAGCCATCAAACGTTTCCCTCACCGCTCTGCCAGGGGGATGGCTCCCTGGTTGAGCAACTTTCTTGCTTGTCATTGTGTGAAACATTTCAAACTTGTTTACAGTTGGGGGCATGGGGATGAAAGTCTTGTGATCATCCGAGAACATCAAATGACTCCAGGTTAATGTGGGTCATGGCTAGGGCTTTAGCCTGAGAGGAAGGGAGCAATTTATTCCACTGTAGATGTTTTCTGACAGAAAAACTCAGGCACAGACATTTAGGGTACTATTCAATTACCGTTTGTCAGATATGCAGAATCTGAACTTCTTTTAGTCCCAAGATTAACAGTAACTGAATGCTCAGAACAGGCCATCAGCACATCTGTTGCTTGCCAGGGTGCTTTTCCTCTTCTCCCTCAACTGTCTTTTCTTTCTGCAGAGTTTAGAGTATTAAACCTAAAGGGTCAGAAGTGAGACGGCTCTTCCTCACTGAAGAACATTATTGTAGCAGCTACATCATAAAAGATACCTTCCCTTTACAAAACACAATTAATATCAGGTTTAATTGTTATGAAGGCAGAACAGAGAAAGTAGAAAATGCAAAGTAGACAATTTAAAAAAAAATAACTTTAGAAGTAACTTGGGAATTATGGGGCTGGAGAGATGGCTCTGTGGCTCAGAATGGGCACTGCTTTCGTAGAGGTTCCCAGTTCACTTCTCTATATCCACGTTGGGCAGCTCACAGCCATCTACAACTCTAGTTCCAGGGGTTCAACATCCTCTTCTGGCCTTGCCTTTGTGGGCAACTATACTTTGTATGCATTCTATCTATCTATCCATCTATCTATCTATCTATCTATCTATCTATCTATCTATCTATCTATCTCTATATCCATATATATATCCATATATATATATATATATATATATATATATATATATACTTTTTTAAAAAGGAAGAACTTAGGAGTTTTAACATGAGTGATCATAAATTAGAATAATCCATATTATCCCACCAAACAAAGATTTATTCTTTCACCTCTTTTCCCTGTATCTCTTTGTGGTCTCATGGTAGGCTTAGGTTTTTCAAAACATACTTTAATTAGGGTTACTGAATGCTTTGACCCCAGTTCTAGTCCTCCCTTCAAAGGAAGGGGTGAAAAGATGGTAAATAGGACAAGGGGATGTGGACTTGTTTAGAAACAGTTCTTTGGGGTGATTCCAATCTCCGTTTGTCAGGATACCAGCAGTCCAGTTCAGTATGTGAGGATACCAAACACAAATCAGCAGAGGCAGCATGACCCAATAGAGACAGCCAGGCCTCTGCCGAATAGGCATGAGTCAGAGGAGCGACCAGGACCAGCCGAGGACACCGTAAGTTCTCTGCCCTGCCTCTCTCAAGTGAAGTGAAGATTGCAAGTGAAGTGAGACCAACGAAGAGTTGCAAAGCTAGCCATGCAAGCAGATTGTCACTGTCTGTTGAGTCCTATTTATACTCTCCCTGAACACCAACATGTCCTTTCATGGGTCTCAGCAAGACACCACATGAGTCTGCATCACATGACACAACCAGAAACTGAAGTGGAAATTTCTAGTTTCTTTGGAGACTCAGTTTTGTCATGTGATATTTTTCTGCAAACTGTCTCATGAGAGGATCTTTTTGCCGAAGCAGACACGTGGGAGGATGTTTTGCTAATAACAGACGTGGTGTTTTTCTAGAGCAGCCTGGGAAAAGGGCATGGGATGTTTTGCTAGAGCGGATGCTTGAGAGAACACATGATGTTTAGAAATGATATAAATATATGGTATTGGTATGCCTTGCCACTCTCTGTTTGCCATCATTCGTCTTTGATGCTGGTTTTTGCTGATGATGCTGAGTGGTACTGGTATGACTTACCATTCTTTCTTGGTCGTAGTTTGTCTTGACTTCATAGTGAGAAAGGCACCAAAAATTTTTTGGTGGTGTTCCAGTGGCTTCTGTCTGCTTCTTCGGATTTGGGCCAGTTGGCAGAGTCTCTTGGTTTCTTCTGGATCAACCTGCCATTGCTGATTTGTGAATGGTGTTTGCAAGTGGATCAAGCTGCTGCTGCTGCTGCTATTGATTCGTGTGAACTGAATCCTGCTGATATCACAGAATGAATTTGCTCCAAAGAAATATTTCTAAACAGATCCCATGTCTTCTGGGTAGACAATGCTGCTCCCAGAAGACATGGGATATTAATTGAAAATTTCAGTGCCAGCAGACATGAAATATCTCCCTACTAATTTTGGTAAGAAAGACCCCAGATGCTCCCAAAATGACATAAGCTCTTGCCATTGTCCTTAGTTGCCCACCCTGGCTAGATGGCTAAAGCCTTGCAGCTGAAGACATCACACACTTTGGTTGTATGACATGGAGAACAATCTGGTACTTACTAGAAATGTCCTCCCCGCTATTTAGCTTTCTAGTACCAGAAGGTGTCACATGGGCTAATGAGGAAGAAAATATGGGCAATGGTCTTATATAGTGCTGGACCCAGGATGCTATAATACTGACCTGCCAGGTGACACTGGCCACTAGACAGAGGTAACTGGTTATTTTCTGATTGGATTTGAGGCCTATAAACAGGAGGGAATTCATGGCTGGTACTGTAACCCGTAAAATCCCCTGGCTACAAGGCCACAGGGCCCACTGGGTGAGGACTAAAAGTTCTGCAACATGAACCCAACCAAAATTTCTCTTATTTTAAGTAATTTATCTCAGATGTTCCATCATGATGATCCAAAGAGGACCAACACACACACACACACACACACACACTCACACATACAGACACATGCATATGCAGGCACACACATACACATGCATGCATGTGCAAAGACATGGACATACGTGCACACAAGGAAGAACCTGAACATACAGGCCTTGTTAAATCTCTTAGTTTGTCAGTCAGATCATACCATCTCATTTTCCAATCATATTTCTCAACTGTCTACTTATCTTCAAATCTAAACATAAAGTCACGTATTAGTTTTCTTAGTCCTTCCCCCTTATTTCCTAAAAGGTTCCATGTTCATATAGCATATTAAAAATCACCCCTCAGACAGGGTCTCACTATATAGTTTTGTCTAGCTTGTAGCTTGCTATATAAACCAGGCTGGTCTCACACTTGCAAAGATCTGCCCATCTCTGCTTCTCCAGGGCTGGGATTAATGACACATACCACCATGCCTGGCTATTATTTCTCTCTTACTAATTTGACTTTCATTATAGGGGCCTCAGCTCTGAGACTAAATTGGAAAGAAAAAGTATTCTTCTATCTCATATGGCATTGAATCCTGGCTTGGTCTCTTCTGTGAACACTTCCCAGGCCCTGCAGGCTGAGTCTGTCAGAGTCACCTCTGGGTTCCACTGAGCGTCAATGGCTCCTTACAGTAAACTGTGTTTTTCTGCATCAAAGACTGCAACACATGACTTGACACAGTAAGTGACAACTAGACAGGCTATTTGAGAATTAAGGAAAAGTGGTTTTGTGATTATAGTGCTTACCGTGTTATATTGAATTGTGTTTGCACACGGCTGGGTGATGAGCTTCTCAAGGACCTATTTCTCTTCACCTTCAAATCCCATGTTCTAGTTCAGTGACTCTGTCTCCATCTCTGACTCCCTTCCTCTCCCTTCTTGCTGTGTGTTTGTGTGTGTGTACACGCACACATGTGCATGTGTGTTATATTCATGTGCATGTGTGTGCCTGAGGGGGACACTTCCCTTTGTAGGCATGCTTGGAAGCTAGACGTCAATGTTAAGTTGTCCCCAGTCGCTTCTTTATCTCACTTTTTGAGACAAGGTCTCTCACTGGGCCTGAGATTCATCACTTCCCCTAAACTGGTTGGATAAAGAGCCTCTGGAATCCTCCTGCCTGTGATCTGCATGTCCCCGCAGTACTGTGCTATAAGTGCGTATAGCCGTGCCTGGCTTTTTACCGTTGCTAGGGGTCTAAACTCAGGTCTTCATGCTTAAGCAGGAAGCATATTACCCAGTGAGTCCTCTCTCTCCACCCATCTGATGAATGCTTTCCTCAGTTACTAGACTACACGAAGCTCTCCGCATGGTTCCAGCTGATATTCCTGGGAGAAGTAGTATATAGACCAGGTACATACACTGTTTCTTCTCCTATTAGCCTTTCGTCCGTCTGCTCCAAGATAAACTTACACTGTTTATTTCTGTTCAAGATATACATAACTGATAACCATGAAAATGATTACCAACCACACAAGGGTTTCCTTTTGACAAGAATGCAAAGGCTTATGGGAAGTTGGCACAGGAATTTCAGGAGAGGCCTCGCTTGATCAGAGGGAAGAATTTGGCTGAGCAGAGAGATTTTCTGGAGTTCCTTAGAGCATATCTCATGTAGGTACCTTTTGGTACATAAGATTAAATCATTTTAGAAATGTGTGATAGTATAGCCACTTTGGAAGATAGTTTGGCTGTTTCTTACGAAACTAAACATACTTTTACCATATGATCCAGCAATCACATTCTTTGGTATTTACCCAAATGAGATGAAAACATATCCACACAAAAATCTGCACGTGGATGTTTATAGCAACTTTATTCATAATTGCCAAAATCTGGAGGCATCCAGGATGCTGTCGGGAGGTAAACAGGTAAAGCACAGTGCATTTAGACAATGGGATAACTGTCTGATGCTTAAGTGATTAAGACATAGAGAGCACATCTACGATGTACGAAAAAGAAGCCAGTCTGGAAGCTACACACGGTAGGAGTCAAACGTAACACAACATTCTAGAAAAAGGTAAACGTACACAGACGTTTGTATCAGCAATTGCCAGGGGTCAGTCTGGAGAGATGAATGAGCAGATCCAGAGGGCTTTCATGGCCATGGAAGCATTTTGTAAGGTAATGGTTGATATTATCATTATACATTTGCCCAAATCCATAAAACTGAATGTGAAGAATGAATGTCCACTAATGTAGACAGTGGACTACAGAGTATAGGTTCATTGCAACAAATGTGCTGTTCTGCTGGAACAGGGTGACAGTGTGGGGGTTACATGTATGTGAACAAAAGAGGGAACTCCAAAATCTGCTCTAAACATAAAGACTATTTAAAACTAGGGATAGACACTGTGGAATAAGGACAGCATTTGTCTGTAAACATCTGTGGTGATTGAGGGGAAAGTAGCCTTCTAGGCTCCATCCCCCGCGTCTCAAGTTGGGCACAAGCACTGCATGCCCATCGCTTGGCACAAGACCTGGTATTTGGTGGTGCTGATTGCCCATGCATACAGGAAGTAAATCTGAGCATTTAGCAATCGGTTGGCTTCCAGGCAGAATGCTTGACTTCCGCCTGACTCTGCGTGCCTTGTGCAGCGTGTCTGTCAGTTTGTACCCTCACTGGTGCCTGATGCTCCAGGTGATTTGTTCAGCCATGGAGCTAGGGTGTGATTCCTATGGTATGTTGAGTTCTTCAGGGCAAGTGATCTGAAAAAAAAAAAAAAAAGGCCTTTTTCATGGAGATAGCACAGAATGGAGAAATCACACGATATGGTAGCATTCTTGACTGATTGAAATATTTCTAGAAGAAGAAAATATTACTGTAGTGTAGTAATAATTATCCAAATAATAAATCCCGGCAAGGGGATGCTACCTGTCCCAAAGGTTTATGTACCCAAATGAAAGAAACACACACAGAGAGAGAGAGAGAGAGAGAGAGAGAGAGACAGAGAGAGACAGAGAGAGACAGAGAGACAGAGAGAGACAGAGACAGAGAGAGACAGAGAAACAGAGAGCCTTTATATTTTAATATGCCTTAAACTACACAATAGCTGGGCCACTGCTTAACCCTCATGGCTGTTAGAATCTACTTCCCGTCAACAATTCTGAGTTGCTACTTCTTCACCTGGTGGCTGTGTTTTTCTGTCCCGCACTCTTCTCAGGCTGACACCTCTCCTCTCCTGCATTCTCTCCCAGCATGGTGTACCTCTCCCTTCTCTCCCCACTCCCAGTTCTAAGCCAGGGAAATCCTAAAACCCACCTCTGTCTGCTCTCCCAGCTATTGACTGTTGGCATCTTTATTTACCAATCAGAACCAACCGGGGGCAGGTTCCCAGAAGCTATGTGTAAACATTCATACAAACAGTTTCTTGAGGAATATAATTAGCATCTGCAATACAGCAAAACAGCTACACAGTTGCTGGTGGAAAACCGATGAGGATTGGTGTCAGCCCAAGGTCTTTCACCCTCTGATAGTTGTGGAAGTAAACAGGTGTGAAAATGTGGTCAGCCTGCTGTTTTGTGAACAGAATGAGCACACACTTGGTGTGGTAACATCAAGCTCTTTGCCATTGTGACATAGCAGAACCCCAGGCAAAGAAATTGGTTTTAGACTTCAGGGTCTGCACTTGAACAAGTCATCATAGCAGGTCATCGGCTAAGCCTGCTGGCTTCCATGCATCGGCTTGTTTTATCTCCGACAATGATTTTTATATTATCGTGGTGCTGGTGCTCAGTATGCCCCACTCCAGACCGCTGCGTGCCTTTCTCCTTAGGCTGCTTCTTCAGTGTTCCTAGCTGTCGGAGTAAAGCAGAAGTTGAGCAGAGGGCCGGAGGCATGTCTTCCCAGACCTTCCCCACTAGATTGGTTCACTGGGGCTACCATAGCCAATAATTACCAAAAATCAGGTGACTTAAAACAACAGAAACTTGCTATGTTTGAAGCCTGGAAGATCAGAAGCCCAAAGTCAAGTTGTTAATGGTTTTTGACTCTTCCTGGAGGCTTTCAGGAAGACTCCGTGCCATATAGGGAAGCTATATGGTGGCTGTTGGCAACATACAGCAGTCCTCAGTCAGTAGATCAACAAACCCCGCCCCGATTTTTTACACCCCCCCCCCCGCCCCGCATGTGTTCGTGTTTCAAATCTCCCTTTCCCTGTCTTATAAGATTACCAGTTCTACCTTGCCATGGTAGGGTATACTTGTTGTCAAAGCTACTTGAGAGGCTGAGGCAGGAGGATCACTTGAAATCAGGACTTATAAGACCTGGTTATATAGTGAGATTCCCATCTTAAGACAAAAGCAAATCCCCTTCAAACCCTAAAATCCCAAACTCTAATGGTGTCAACCTTAACCCCAAGATGATACCTATCGACTATTCACATCACTCAAGTGTTAGGAAAGGCTTTCCTGTCGTGGACTCCCTTTGTAAACTTTGTAAACCTTTAAGGCAGGAAAATGGCCAGGTCCTTACTTAAGGAGCTCCAGCAACCAGACCCTCCCCCTGACCTTTCCAACTGTTATAACACTATTTCTAGCCTCCATAAAGGTTGCAAAGGCCATCTCCTGACCCTCAGCAGGACCCTTTCCAGATTATGCTAATTTTAGGTGAAACATCTCAACAACAGCCACCAATCCCCGAAAAGGAAAACCCATCAATCATTGAACTTCCCACAGAAACCCACCAATCCCTGAACAGGAAAACCTACCAATTCCTGAGCTCCCCCAAGCTCAGGATTTGAAATTCTACCAGTCCTCACTCTGGAAATCTCTACACCATCACTGTTCATTGAGTTCTAGTTATACTTTTCTCCAATCATCCCATGTCCTCCCATAGGTCTTGCCTTAGCAAAACAACATGTGAATCAGCCCCAGAAAAACACCACGTGAGTCTGTATCACCTGACAGAGCCAGAAACTTCCACTTCAAGGTTGTCATCAACTGATACCATTTCGCACAACTGGAACCCAATCTCAGCAGGGATTTTTTGGAGACTGTAGGAACAAATGCCTCCTGATTGAGAAGTGAGGAATCTGGACCTACTCCCTACGCCTCTCACCCCATTTCCCTCTTCTGCTCTGAGGATGTGGGCCCTCTATCATGTTGCATTCGTCCTCTGACTAGCTGTTTTGATTTTTGAAGAGGGTCAGGTTTTTTTATGGTGAACATGTTGGCTTGTACAGGAAGATATTAAGGATACAAGTAAGGCTTTGTCCTAGTAACTGTTCTATTGCTGTGAAGAAACACTAAGACCAAGGCAACCTATAGAGGAAAACATTGAATTGGGGGCTTGCTTGCAGCTTTAGAAGGTCGGTCCATGATCATAATGGTGGAGATACAGTGGCAGCAGGAAGGGATGATGCTGGAGAAAATAGTTGAGAGAAGCTACATTCTGATCCTCAGACAGCATAGAGAGAGAAGGGGGAGGGGCATGGAGATATGAAACCTCAAAGTTCACTCCCAGTAACACACCTCTTCCAACAAGTCACACCTCCTAATCCTTGCCAAATAGTTCCACTAACTGGAGACCAAGTATTCAAATGTATGAGACTATGGGGGTCATTTTCATTCAAATCATCACAGACACCAATAACATTAATTTAAATGTCATTAAGAAAAGGGAAGTTAAGCCGGGCGGTGGTGGTGCATGCCTTTAATCCCAGCACTTGGGAGGCAGAGGCAGGTGGATCTCTGAGTTCGAGAGTTCGACGCTAGCCTGGTCTACAGAGTGAGTTCCAGGACAACCAGGGCTACACGGAGAAACTCTGTCTCGAAAAACAAAGAAACCAAAACAAAACAAAACAAAAAACAAAAACAAGAAAAGGGAAGTTAGATTATATTATATACCCTAAAGTCTTCCTTTTTTTTTCCTGCCCTTGTCATGGATGAACGGCTGGCCATGTAATTACCTAAGCTACTTAATCTGTGTTTTCAATGTAACCTATGTTATGTAATGTGAGGTTAAACAATGTAAGACATAAGATGATATAAGAGTTGAAGCTTTGGATGATTTATATGGTTTTATATGGTTTGACTTGATCTCCTTGGGCTGCATTATCTATGTTTTTAACTAGAGTTCCACATTGGAATTCAACCTAGCACTGGCATAGGTTGAAATATAAATACACAAATAAGATATGCAAAATGTAGTTATTGTAAAAGTTATTGCAGAGGTAAGAATTTAGAAAGAATAGAAGAAAGGTGAATAAGTTATAGCATATTCTTACTATGTCTTTTAATGATGTCTTTACATGGAGAGATGTGAATGGTGTAAACCAGAAAAAGCAATTTCCAGAACTATAGATAGTTCCATTTTGTAGCAATGAAAATTATAATTATGCATAGTCAAAGATACAAATTTGCATCTCTATTATATACACAGAGAAAAAGGATGAATGCAAAGAATAACTCTGGCTATTGCAGTAGAGAGAAGGAAACCTCTGCTGGCTGGTTCTGAAATGCTCACATGGAAATGTGTACAAGATATTAATGAGTGAAAGATTCAAAGTGATCATGAAAACTGTCTTCGTTCTCTATACCAGCTTCTATGTCTCTGATAACTGCTTCCTGTCGATTGTTTCAGAAGCTCTTGCAAGGCGCACAGTCACCTCAGATATACGTCTGTATATTGGTTTCTTGGCACTATACTGGAGTCGATTCCTTTGCCTCTAGAGAACTAAGAGCCGACTCGCTGTTCCCACAGAGACATCATGAGTCCACTATCTGAACTTTCTGCCAGACAACTTGTCCCTGCTAATGGATGTTGGGTGTTTCCAATGTTTCACCTCTTCAAAAGCAGTGAAGCAAAAACATTCTTGTGAATACAATTTGGCTAATAATACTCTGTTATATATAGGGTAAACTTCTGTAGAAGGAGACACACATTTTAAACTCTGACACACATTGCCAAATGCTCCAGAGTGGTCACACCAATATCCATTCCTACCAGCAATCCGTGAGAGTATTTCCTTTCCCCTTCAGCTTTGTAGCTTTGGGTGTCATCTTACAGTTGTGTTTGTCAATCTGGGATGCAAGGAAAAATCCTTTTGTTCACAGTTTTATTTAATGAATCATGAGGGAGATCATGTTCCTTTTTCTCAAACGGAGGCCTTGGACCCTTCTCCTCCTGGATTGAGCATCCTTTGCACAGTGACTTGTAAAGGCCCTTTGAAAACTGAAGAAGTCTGACATGATGTCATTCTATTTTATAGATACAACATTCCAGTTTGTCATTAGTCTTTTGACTCTGTCACATTTCCCCGTGCAACTTTTAAAAGACTAGATGAACAAATACTGTGATTATATTTTTATGACTTCTGATTTTGTTCCTAACTTAGAACAATTTCTTCACTGCAGAAGACAAATTCTTGTGATTTAAAGTATTGTATGCTTAAATCATTAATCCATTAAGCACTGATTTTAGTGGGGAGAGAAATATTTACTTTCAACTTTGTAGAAGCATTTTTATTGCTTGCGTTTTCTAAGATGAGTGTGCATTTGCTTCTATAATTTAAAAAAGTCCAGTAAATCAAAAAAGACAAGAAAGCATTATGACCCACAGGATGGAGCTTGGAGGCAGAAAGGGCAGGCTACGTTAATAGAGGTGTTTATTCAGTACGCTGACCACCTATAATTAATCAGGTGCAGTACTAGGTCCTGATGACATAATAAAAGCCCAGATTCAAGAACAGGCAATGGCAATTAGGAGGAGCAGCACTGATGGAAGTGTTTTAGACTGCAGAGCAATCACCATGGCAACAAGAGCCTGCACCATCACTATGGACATACAGTGCTCGAAATTACGGTTGGCGAGAGAGTGTGACATTGTTGGCAAGGATTTTGAGAAAGGTGCACAGACATGTTATAGACGTTTCAAAACCAGGCTTTTCATTTGCCAGACTGCAGCTTATTGTCTCCCTTTTCCTCAGTGTTCTCTTTTGGGAAAACTAGAGACAAGCTACTTAAAAACCAATGCGGGTTATAAACATGTACCAGCTCGACAAAGTCATTGTGACTCACGACTGTCCCAGCTAGGGAACAACAAGCAACTTTTGACTCAAAGAAGTACCATGTCATAGAACATGCAAGGCATATGCGGTGAGTGTCCTTGCGGCCTGAGTTCTGATCCTGCTGCTCATTGGAGAGCCTGTTTTTGTTTGTTTGGTTCATTTTTATTTTTTGTTTGTTTGTTTTTTTTCAAGACAGGGTTTCTCTGGGTAGCCTGTAGCCATGGCTTTCTATAACTTGCTCTGTAGACCAGGCTGGCCTCCAATGCAGAGATCTGCCTGCTTCTGCCTCTCAGAAGATGAAAAACATGTGCCACCTCTTTTCTTCCTACAGCATCCATAACATTTAAAGCCAAGAGGAAACTGACACATTTGTGTATTGGGCTTGGTTTCAATGGTAAAAATCTGATCAAAATATATTTTGAATTAGCAGAAAATTGCAAAAAAAAAAAGTTACCGTCTACAGATTTCTTGGGTCACATTGACAGTTTTCCTGGGTCACAAACAGCCCCTGGGCCCCAAGTGGGACAAACATACTAGTTATTTTGTTTTGTGGCAGATTTTAATTTTTATGAATACAAGTGAGGTCACATTTATCATGTTCAAATAATAACATCTTTTGACCCCTTCCATCTCTCCTCCCTTCACTGGAAACCTCACTTTCAGGGCCACTAGGGGCTTGAGTACCTCCAGGGCACAGACCCTGTCAGTCAAGGACAATCCTTAAACTTCTGCCATCATGTTCTGTGCCATGCTCCCTGCTGTCTCTGTGGCTCTGTCTCTGTCATCGCTGCCACTATTCCTATACCGTTCAGCTGCCACTTCAGGCTAAGAACTATTGCCATTTCTCTCTTGTAAGCTCGCTCTTCGACTCTGCCCTGGTTCCCCAGCACAAATCAAGACTGATCCATCACACTGAGAGCTTTCCATACTAAATTTCATGGACCTGAGAGGGAAAGGTGGAAGAAGGCCAGTGCATGAAGGCTTATTTTTTGTACTATGCCTCTTCATCCACAAATGGAACTAAAGCCATAACCTTCCAACTTAGTACAATACAGCTGTAGCAAAGGCATACTTGCTGTATTCTTCGAAAGTTTCCATTCTTACCAGGAAACAGTCAAGTGCATCGCTTCTCTGAGAGAGAACCCTCCTTCTTCATCTTGGAGTTAACTAGTGAGATACATGAGTTAATGGGGTTTAGAGATCTGGCACATATAAGGGCAACTGAAGACAGCATCAGCTGCCCTGACTACAGCACACCACACCGTCTCATCTTGCATCAGAGGAGTCCGTGAGAAGCATGCCTGGCCATCTCTAATAGGCTTCACACAGGAGATCCTGTGTGGACTCCAGAGCAAGACTGCTTGGGCCCAAGCACAGCGCTATCAGTTCCTAGCTGTGCACTGGTGGGGAAGCTTCTTAATCTCCTATGATTGCTTAGTATTTCCCAGTGAACTAGGAATGATGACAATATAACCTACTCCACTAGACTGTACTGAGGAGTAAATCAATCACTACCAAACCCACTCAATTGATTTTCTATATCTAGGGATGCTCCTTCCACGGATTCAACCAACTCGAGATTTTAAAAAAAATAGGAATAAATTGGCTTCTTTCTTACTTGTGTCTCAGTTGTCTATTTCTCTTGTCTCTTTGGCTAGTGAAGACTTGGCCAGTGAAGACACTTTACTGAGGAAGAGTGAAGGCTGTGGGCGCCCTTATCTCCTCCTAGACTTGAGAAGAAATGTTCCTACTTCTCCCATCTCAGGACCCCGCTGGCTACAGGTTTGTTCTATGTAGCCTTTCTTATGGTGAAGTAGGTTCCTTCTGTTCTTACTTTCTTCAAGGCTCTTTTATCATAAAGTCATGTTAAAATTTATCAAAGTTCTCTTCTGTATCAATTGGACTAATATATAATTTCTGTTTTTAAGTCTGTATTTATGTGTTTATGTGCTGTATTAGATTTATTGTTTACATGCCTTAAAACAAGCCCTGTATGCTTGGAATGAAACCAATTTGGCCATGGTGTATGATCTTAGAGAAATGTATGTATGTATGTATAATATATACATAGATATATAATTTATTTAACATTTGAGAACATCATGTATACATACAATGTAGTTCAATGTACTTTGATGATATTCACCCGACTCCTCTCCTAACTTCTCTCAGGTTCACCCTGCCCTTTTCAAATTCTGTATCTCCCCTCCCCCCATCTTTAAAGTAATGCACTAAGTCCCACTTGTGTTGCCTAAATACTCATGGGTATGAGACGAGCCGCTGAAATGTGGCTGGCCTACCAGGGCCACTATCCTTAAAGAAAACTTATTCTCCTTCCCCCAAAGCCAACTATCAGTAACTCCTCAGTTGGGAGTGGAGGCTCACGAGCCCCCCCTCACTGCATGCTAGAATATTGACTGGCTTGATCACATGCTGGCAATCACAGCTGCTGTTGAGCTTGTGAGCACAGTGGTCCTGTCATATCCAGAAGACATCGTTTTTATCCTGTCCTTCCTCACCTCTCACTCTTGCAATCTTTTTACTCCTCTTCCACAGTGTCCTTGAGTCTTGGGATGAGGTGCTGTGATACAGATGTCCCATTTGTAGCTGAGCACACCACAGACACTCTCTGCACCTTGACTAGTCATGCATTTGTTGATCTACTTCATAAAGATACTTCTCTTATGATGTCTGAGAGATGCACTATGCTTTTGGTTTAGAAATATAAATTTATTAAAAAAAAGAAAGAAATATAAATTTAAGGGGCTGGAGAGATGGCTCAGTGGTTAAGAGCACTTACTGCTCTTCCAGAAGTCGTGAGTTCAATTCCCAGCAACCACATGGTGGCTCACAACCATCTGTAATAGGATCGATGACCTCTTCTGGTGTGTCTGAAGACAGTGACAGTGAGTACACGCGCATATATAAATAAATGTTTAAAAATATATATATAAATTTAGGGGCCAATTTGATAGTGTTTCCATTTAGCAAAATGATAGTAGTGGGTTCACTCCTGAGGCCTAGTATACGATCTTAATGTGTTCTTAAGTTTGATTTGCAAAATTTTTATTGATAGTTTCTGTGTCTGCATTAACCAGGGAAATTGGTGTAAAGACACAGTTAGAAAACACTTAGATCTGCAAACACTTTTAGTAGCAGAATACAAAAACAACACACACAGAATGAGTAACTTTTCTATGTACCAATAATGAATATGTGAGAAAGAAAGAAAGGATAAAAGAAGTTCTATTCACAATAATTAAAAAAAAAAATTCCTGGGAATGAAGTTGACTAAGTAGGTGAGAGATCTGACAGTGAAAACTTCAAGATTCTGAAGAACAAAGCTAAGGAAAGCACTAGAACAGCAATGTGGCTGGGCGGTGGTGGCGCACGCCTTTAATCCCAGCACTTGGGAGGCAGAGGCAGGCAGATTTCTGAGTTCGAGGCCAGCCTGGTCTACAGAGTGAGTTCCAGGACAGCCAGGACTACACAGAGAAACCCTGCCTCGAAAAACAAAACAAAACAAAACAAAACAAAACAAACAAACAAAAAAAAGAACAGCAGTACGAACCTGTGGGCTGTAGAGTGGCAGTGTGAACCTGTGGGTTGTGACCCCTTTGGAGGTTGAGCAGCCTTTTTCACAGGGGTCTCCTAAGACCAGTAGGCAACAATAGCACAATTACAGTTAAAATAATTTTATAGTTGGAGATCACCACTGAGGAAAGGATTACAGTGTTAGGTTGGTTGAGAACCACTAGCTGAGGAGATGAAAAGAGACCCCACGGTCAATGATAAACAGAATTAATTTCATAGAAATGACTATAGTATCAAAAGTGGTTCACACAATTTGTGTGGTCCCCATCAAAATCCCACTTAACATTTCTCACAGAATCAGAGAAGACAATCCATATTCATTATGGAAACATCAAATTCCCAGAGCAACAAAGGCAACCCTTAGCAGAAAGTACAACACTGGAGGTGTTCCATCTGCTCTCAAATTATATTACGGAGCCTCAGTGACAAAATCATCACAACAGTGGCACAAAACCACACAAAACAGGGCAGAACAGAGGACTCAGAGATAAGCCCACACAGCTATAACAATCTGCTTTTAAAACTTATTTCTATGTATCTGAGTGTTTTGCCTAGACATGCTTGTGCACATGGACATGCTTGGTGCCCTTGGAGGCCAGGAGGCATCAGATCCCCTGGAACAGGAGTTACAGACAATTGTGAGCTACCATGTGGGTGCTGGGAATCAAACCCAGGTCCTCTGACCGCTGTTAACCACTGAGCCATTTCTTCAGCCTTGAGTAATCTATTTTTTGACAGAAAAATATGTAAACATATTATTTGAGGAAAGATAACCTATCCAATAAACGATGCTGGAAAAACAGGATTTGCATTATAGAAGAGTGAAAGACCCATCTCTCAGCCTTCCAAAAATCTATTAAAAATGGAACAATGACCCAAGGCCTTGGATTTTGAAGCTGTGAAGCAATGGTTATCAACCTGGGGTCATTACCCCTTTGGGGGCTAAACAATCCTTTCACAGGGGTTGCATATCAGATAGCCTGCATATCAGATGTTCATATTACAATTTGTAACAATAGTAAGACTACAGCTATGAATTAGCAATATTGAAGAGTCACAGCGTTAGGAAGGTAGAGAACCTCTGTGCTACAGGAAAACACAGTGAAATAGCTCAAGATATCAGCATAGGCAAGGACTCCAAACCCAAGAACCAACAAACAGCACGATATGAAATTTAAAAGGTTCAGCGCAGTGAAACAGTCAGCAGAGGGAAGACAGCCTGCAGCAGTGTTCAAGGCTAAACATTTCCAGATGGGGTCTTTGCCAACTATACACCCGAAGGGGATTAGTGTCCCCTAAAGAAAGAACTGCAAACACTAGCTCTGCCCCCAAGTCAGCCAGTCATTAGATATGTTGATACTCTGAATGGGCAGCCCTGAGAAGAAGATTATATACTTTCAAAAGGCCATTTAAAAAGGGTTCAACATCCTTAGTTATCAGGCAAATACAGATAAAACTGATGTGAATCCATCTCGTCTCAGTCAGAATGGCTATCATAAATCAATCAAACCAAACCAAAATAAAACAAAATAGCTGACTACAAATGCTAGCAAGGATGTAGGGGGAAAGGAATCCTTATTCACTGTTGATGGAAATGGACACTATGCAGCCATCATGGAAATTGTAATGGTTCCTCAAGAAAACTGGAAACAGACCTGTCATGTGACACAGCTGTACTACCCTGGGGCATATGCCAGAAGGGCTGAGTCAATACTTCACGGAGACACTTGTACATTCATGCTTACTGCTGCACTGTTCACAATAGCCAGGAAATTGAATCCGCCTTGATATCCATCAACAGATGAATGAATAAAGAAAATGTGGTCCATGTACACAATGGAGTTTTCTGCACTGTAAAGAAAAATGAAATTATGACATTTCCAGTGAGAGAGGTGGAATGGGAAATCATTATGTACAGTGAATAAGGCAGACTCGAAGACAGGCACCACATGTTCAATCCTATATGCAGAGCCTCTATTTAAAATTACGTGTGTTTGCCTTTGTATCCGTGCGTGTGAGTCACCAAACTAGAAAGGGGATGAGAGAGGGGAGGAAGAACTCTAAGGTGGGGATGGTAATGAATACACGTGTTAAGAAGGCAGAAGGGGATACTTTATAGAGGAGCGTACAGAATGAGCCAGAGTCAGGCAGGGGACAGACACCTGGAAGGCAATGATGGAGGGAACAATTGAAAGCCAAATAGAATGATGTGTATGTATGAAAAACTCCATAATGAAGCCTATTGCTTTATGTGCTGACCTGAAAAATTAATTTTAAAATGTGGTGGGAAGATTGTTTGGCATGTGAAGTCCTGGCTGAGTAAGGATGACCTGATTTTGATCCCCAGAACGCATATAAATGGTGACACATGCTTGTAATCCCAGCACTGGAGAGGCAGAGACAGGAGGATCCCAGGGCTCATTAGCCAAGCATCAGAGCTTAAGTTGCCAATGTGGACAGGTCCTGAAGAAAAACATCTGAGATTGACCTCTGAGCTCTAAATATGCTTTCTGCAGCCACACAGGCATGAACAGAGACACACAGACACACAGACACACACACACACATTCACTCTTACACACCCAGACACAGACATACTCTTACATAGACACACACACATAAAAACACACTTTTACACCCCCCACACACACTCTTACACACCCAGACACAGACACACACACTTACACACCCAGACACAGACAAACACAAAATTATACATAGACACACATACATACACTCACACAGACACACAGGCATGAACACAAACACACATATACACTCTTACACCACACACTCATACACACAGACACACACAGACACTCTTACACACATATACACACCCAGACACAGACACAAACACACACACACACTCATACACAGACACACACAGACACTCTTACACACATGTACACATTCACACACACAGACACACACACACACACACACAGAACCTTGGTCAGAGTCCTTTTGCTGTGAAGAGACACAATGACCATGTCAATTCTTACAAAGGAAAACATTTAACTTGGGCTTGCTTACAGTTTCAGGTTTAGTTCATTGTCATCATGGCAGGGAACATGGCAGCATGCAGACAGACATGGTGCTGGAGAGGTGGCTAAGACTTCTACTTCAGGATCTGCAGGCAGCAGGAAGAGAGAGAGGGTCTGGGCCTGGCTTGGTCCTAGAAACCTTGGTTCCATCCCCCAGAACACACCTAGTCCAACAAGATCACACCTAGTCCAACAAGATCACACCTA
>NW_021604588.1:11622909-11629350 GCF_004785775.1 Grammomys surdaster
CAACAAGATCACACCTACTCCAACAAGATCACACCTACTCCAACAAGGCCACACCTACTCCAAAAAGATCACACCTACTCCAACAAGGCCACACCTCCTAATCCCTTAAGTATCACCACTCCCTAATGACTAAGCATTTATTTTTTATTTATTTTTTTGTTTGTTTTTTGGTTTTTTTTGAGACAGGGTTTTTCTGTGTAGCCCTGGCTGTCCTAGAACTCACTCTGTAGACCAGACTGGCCTCGAACTCAGAAATCCACCTGCCTCTGCCTCCCAAATGCTGGGATTAAAGGCATGCGCCACCACTGCCCGGCTACGACTAAGCATTTAAACATAAGAGTTTATTGGGGGAGGGGGCATTCTTTTTTTAACAACCACAATTATACACACAGGGTAGAGGAGGGATGTCAAAAAAACTGCACTTAACAAGTAGAGATATTCTCTTATTTTTTTTTAACCCCCTAAACAATATAGTAAGAAAGCTATTTACATAGTATTTTTATTATATTACACCTTATAAGGAATCCAGATTTAAAGTTTATTAGGTGGATGTATATTTGTTACATATGAATATGATTCTCCCTTATATGATGGACTTCGTTCCTAGTTTTGAAGTATGTAGGAATCCTGCCTCTGTGGAGTGATGACAGTATTCAGTGTAGTTCTTGGCAGATACGAACCAGTGTTGGCTTGGTTAAAATGTCAAAGTGCCATTCGGACTGAGTTTCCCTACCTTACTTCTGTCAGTCATTCTGCAATCCTGGGCAGCCAAACTTTATGGAGCATCAGTTTTCTCATCTGTGGCGTGGAGAGAACAGAAGTTTACACCCAGTGTGGTACAGTTTGGGTTAACGGGAGCAATGCATGGCCCTGGCTTTAGGTAGGCATTCAGTACATGTCATCATTATTCATGGGCTTGGTGAGAAAGAGCCCTCTCAAAGGCTTCTGCTATTTCCCACCATCATGAGGGGCAACATATGTAAGGCTTCATCACTCAACTAAAGCCTATTCCAGGTTGTTCCCAAATACGAATAATTGTTCGATTTCTTCTTAAAGGATTCAGTTTTGAGTTAAAGTTCAGAAATGTTATTTTTGTGGAGACTGAAAAAAAAATCATCTTTGGATTGCCTGGTGTGTTAGTTCAAAGGCCAGGGCTTCCCAGAGTCTCAGCTGAGACCCCTGGTGGTCATTGGAGCCATTTTGGCTCCGGAGAGCTAGCTATGAGTCTGGCTAGCAGCTAAACAACCTGGAGCAAAGGTGAGGCAACATCATCCCCTGGTGGCCACTGGGTACACAGCAGCTAGTCCTGTCGGAGTTGTGTGCCTGAAGTCTCCTGTTCATCCAGTACTGGATTACGGATCAGGAAACAAAGTCTGAGTCTTTGCCTGTCCTTTTAGGAAATACCTGTTAACCTCTTAACTCCCGCCTCAGGATTTGTTTTTCTTTTTGGCAGACAATATAATAAACCACATAAAACATCGCAGAACTTTTTCAGTGGAACTTTAGGATAAAAGAGTCGGGGATTCCATGACGGTTCCTTTTTTTATTACATTTTCTTTATTTTGTATGCATCTGTGTGCATGCATGTGTGCCCTTGTGTTTGTGTAGAGGCAAAGGGCAACTCGACGGAGTCTGTTTTCTCCTTCCATCCCGTGGGACTCAGGAATTGAACCCAGGTCCACAGGCCTGGTGGCAAGCACCTTTACCTGCTGAGCCATCTGGCTGGTCCCACGTGTTGATTTTTTTTTTTTTTTTTGTATTTTGTAACAATTTATTAAGAATGAACCTATGTCAGCACTGCTATGTAAACCATGACAAAGATCTAGGGAAACACACACATCAGAGATTGTGTAGACAGTAATATACATTGTTCTTTTTATAATCAATGTATAATAGTCAAGGAGAGTTTAATCCTCATTAAGCAAACATTTTTGCATATAGGACCTTCTCTTTATCTTTCTGTGCCTTTATCATTTGTTTGACTTTAAGCAATTCTGCCCGGATAGCTTTATCTCCTGGGGCTATCTCCTGTGCCTTCTTAAGATCAGCCAGTGCTTGATCATGTACTTTAATCCTTGCCATCCTTGCGCTTTCTGTATGGTGCTTTAGTATTCGAAGGGTCCATTTCAAGAGCCTCCAGGCAACTGTCAATTGCCCCCTGCCAATTTGACATCTTCAATTTACAAGCACCAATATTTATCACACAACTTAAGGCTATAGGTTGCAGTCTGGGTATAGCTGCTTTCTCAATAACAGCCTTTGAACTACCCACATACCTCGTACCTTAAAACCTTTGCATGTTTTTCAATAGCCATCTCTCAGTTCTGAGACATGAAAAAAGTATTTCCAGTGTCTTTTAAGTCTTCAGATATTAATAAAATTTTATCTACATCTTTTCAGTCTATATCTGCATCCTTGGGAAATCTGGATGACTCTCACCAGAGCCATCTTTGGGGAATACTCCCCAGTCATCCCCTTCCTTCAGTTCTCCACATTCTGCAATGACACAGAGTCTGGCAGGTTTTTCACCATTCACTTCTACATGTTCAAGCATCCTTGCCACACCTAGTTCTTTTATTACTTGATCAAATACCACATGTTTCCCATCCAAATGAAGCGTTGGAACTGTTGTGATAAAGAACTAAGAACCGTTTGTACTGGGGCCTGCACTTGCCATGCTCAGCAAACTCCCGATCATGCTTATAATGAGAATTTTCACCTTCAAAATTTTTACTATAAATACTTTCTCCACCTGTCCTGTTCTGATTTGAGAAGTGTCCACCCTGAATCATTAATTTCTTAATAATTCGGTGGAAAGGGCATCCTTTAAAATGGAGTGGTTTCCCACTTGTGGCTCCAGTTTCTTTTTCTCCTGTACACAATGCATGAAAAATTTCTGCAGTTTTGGGAACAATTATCTGAAAACAATTCTAAAACAATTCGTTCAACTCGCTCCCGGCTGATGTCCACATCAAAGGAGACTCATGGGTTCTTGGAATTGTAGGGCGTGGCTGCTGGGGAAGGGTGGGACATCTTCATTGCAGGCGCTGAAAAGCAGGACATAAGTACCTCCTGTGCAAGAGGGGCGCAAACTCAACCTACCCACTTATTGATTCTTAATTTCAAGAACTTTCATGAATGCTTACCTGTCAGACTAATTTCTTACAACAACCCTCAGGCAAGCAGTATTACATTTCCACTTTGCAGATGTGGAAACTGAGGCAGAGTGATTAAGTAACAGTGAGCCTAGGAAGAGCTGAACTCAAACCTCAGCTAAAACATCCCTGGAGTTTATCCTTTAACACTTTGATCTTTTCCTCCACTGTATTCCAGAACTCTAAAAAAAAAAAAAAACACACACACACACACACACACACAATGTGGGCAGGATAATGGGAGGAAAGTAACAGACAATGAGAAGACATCTTTATAGAAACAACCCAAGTTTTAAAAAGAAATTAGGCAGTGAGGCAATACGAGATGTAAGACTGACTGTTGTTCAGGGGGAGTCCTAGCTCCCAAGGACACAGTAAACTCCGGAGCAGGTGGATGATAATGCCGTTCAGAGCAATCACAGCTGTGATTCCAGACACCAAACTGCCTCCCTGATGTTGGCCAATGAGCCTTGACCAAATCTTGTAAAACTCACTTACCGTGTTCCTTCCCCCGAGGTCAGATTTTCCTTGGGAACATTAGATAGCAGTTCATCTTTCTGGGCCAACAAGGGCTTCTTTCCTTCTCCTGGAGGTGGCTTTCGAAGCTCATTCTGCTTCCACCCGAGTCTCCCCACATCACGAGCATTTCCCGTGCCAGTTTGAAAGCTTGGGACATCCCCCAAGCCCCTGCCCCAGTGCCAAATGTCTTCCGAATGAGTGACCATCACTACACAGAGCATGCGTAGCGCCTTGAGCTCCCAGCCACATGGCGGACGAGCAA
The DNA here is from genome assembly GCF_004785775.1 of Grammomys surdaster. Taxonomy (NCBI): domain Eukaryota; kingdom Metazoa; phylum Chordata; class Mammalia; order Rodentia; family Muridae; genus Grammomys; species Grammomys surdaster. The sequence goes on from NW_021604588.1 coordinate 11,626,846, forward strand.
TGCTTACAGTGTTTACCACTTCCTCCAAATTCCAGTTTTAGCTGGCTGTGAAGGTTACAGAGGCAGGAAAGGGCTTGTTTCCAACAGGTGCAGTTTAGTAGCTCACACTTGAAACAGTTTTTAAAAAGGCCTCATAAATATCGTTCATTATCACATCCAGGGACAACTTTACCTGGAGCTCTCGACGCCATCTGCTCAGCTTCATTGCAGACGGTGGTGTTTTTACTGCCAGGTAGGACCAAGGAGACGTTGGCTGCTAGGCTCCCATAGTGAGAAGGGGGCAGAAAGCTGCTTTTGAGATTGACTTCACGGATCGAAGGGTCTTACAATTGGTGTATTAATCAGCTTTCAGATATTGCACCAAACACCAAATACTTAAAAGGCAAATGTTATTTTGCCTCACAACTTTGGAGACATCAGTTCATGCTCAATTGGTCCATTACATTTGGGCTAGCAGGAAGGAGAGTTTGACCCCTAGTAATTTATTTTAGGCACATTTAAGCATAGCACAAATTAGGTTAAAAAAAAATTATTCTGCTGATAATTAATTCAAGTCTATGTTCACAAAAAAATCATACATGAATCTCTTTGAGGAACAAAGTAAACTAAACAGTCAGATGGGATACACTGAAACCCTCCGTAAAATCCATGAAAGCAGGTTCCATAGAATTACTGAGAAAAACACATTTAGAAAAAGGGTCTGGGGAAGGTCTGGTGCTGGGAGAGTCTCTAGTCACACAGTAGAGCATAGGTCACCAGACTAGTAAACATGTCTGCTTCCAGCCTTCTGGATGGATAACAGGTTTTGCATTCCTTCCCTTGGAGGAACAACCCTGTGTGCTTAGCATTACAGGTTGTGCTAGTGCATTTGTGAGCACAAAGATCCCTGCGCTTCTACAGGAAGTGAAGCAGAAGCCGTGGCTTGCTCCTCATGGCTTGCTCAGTCTGCTTTCTTATATCCCCCAGAACCACCTGCCCAGGAGTGGCACTGTCAACAACAGGCTGAGACCTCCCTCCTATATCAATCATTAATCAAGAAAATGTCACACAGACCTGCCTATAGGCAATGTGATAGAGGCAGGTTTTCACTGGAGGTTCCTCTTCCTAGATATATCTAGATTTATTTTAAGTTGACAAAAATCTAACCAGCAGTGTCCTTAAAAGAATAATCACACACACACACACACACACACACACACACACGTATGTATATGTGTATGTATATATTTATATATGCATATACATACACATACATATTCTCCTCTTGAGAACTCACTGAGGAAAGGCTAGGGTACAGGAAGAAGGTAAATCTACAAGCAGGAAACAGCTCTCACAGAAACCAAATTTGCTAGCATCCTGATTTTGGACTTCTAGCCTGCTAAAGTATAGGAATCCATAGTGACCCAGGCTTTAATGTAGCTGGAGTTCCAGTACCCAAGCCACATGGGATGCTGGCAAGTAGCCTAGGCATGCAAGGCAAGCGTCTGCAAGCTTTATGAGGCACACGGTTTCTAAAGGGTCTGCAGACAGAGCAGTGTTTCAGTGAAACTCTGTTAAGTGTAAACATGTGTGTGTAGGCATTTAAAACATTATTCTTAGAATGACTTCAAAGGCATCAACAGACTGACAATAATGTCCAAGATGCAAACCCAAACAAAACCCCAGACAAAACCAAAACAACCCCTTTTCTGACCTCTTTCTTTAGTGTTGGTGTGTCTCTCAACTTGGAAACCATAAATTTTACTAGGGTCCAATATAACTCAAGTCTATAACTTTCAACTATATTAGACTCTATTGTTTGATACAGTCAGATGGTAAAGAACAGTATACAGAATCCTCTAATGTATTTGACATTTACCAGGCATTTATCTTGAATATGAGCCACTAAATAACACTATGTAACCTTATGTATAGACATTATATGTTTAGTTGACATGTGCATGTACCATGTGTGCGGCAGGATATCATGTAAGTCTTTCAAATGACAGCTAACATCACAGTAAATTTGACAAGGACATAAAATAACATTACTGATTGGTCAGGGTTCTCCTGCATAGCAGAGATGCTGATGTCTGAAATGGAATCAGCCCACCCAGTTAGTGATGATGTGTGGAGAAGTGGGGAGTTGATGTTTCTCCTGTACCAGGGACTGAAAGGACTCAGCGGTTCCTAACAAGGCCTAAGGAAACCAAGTGGCCTTTCTTAGAGAAAAAAAATAATCATTGTTAGACTCTAGAGCTGGACCAGCTCACAAGTCCATCAACAACAAACACAAGGCAAGGGTTGGTGAGGACGTGGAGAAACTGGAATCTCGGTCTTTTGATGTAAATGTAGAAATGGTGTAGCCATGTGGGAAACTGCAAAATGCAAAATTCTGCAAAAATCTTAAATATAGAAATAGCATATGACCTAACAATCTGGGCATTTAGCCAAAAGAGCTGATGAAATGGAACTGAGAGAGAGAGAGAGAGAGAGAGAGAGAGAGAGAGAGAGAGAGAGAGAGAG
>NW_021604588.1:11629360-11672450 GCF_004785775.1 Grammomys surdaster
GAGAGAGAGAGAGAGAGAGAGAGAGAGAGAGAGAGAGAGAGAGAGAGGACTCCTAACCATAGTTAGGATGTGACCTAGCCTAAGGGAAACTACTTAACAATAGTTTCTACAGTTAAAATGTGGTGTTGCAGGATATTCGATCACACTTTGAACTTCAAGATTGTGTTATTTACTGAAAAAAGATTCTATTTCTTGTTGTGGTGAGGCTCAGCCCTTACTTAGCACACACTTTTAATCCCAAACAACGAAGGTAAAGTTAGTTTGTAGAAGAAAGCATCCATGTTTGAAAGTGATGTCTAATTGAGTGGTAGAAAAAGTGACAAATCAGAGAAAGATCTGACAGAATAGAATATGCCCAACTCTCACGAGAAGAGAAGCTACTTAAGTGAGAGCAGTGCAGAGAGAAAGAGGAGACAGTTTTACTGGGAGAGTTTTTACAGAGACTGGTTCAAGAGGAACAAGCTAAACACGGTGAAGACAGAACTGTTGAGGCTTGGTTTGTTGCTATGTATTGTAATGCTAAATTCTGTACCCAATTCTAGTTGTTTACAAGTGAATTCTCAGGTTACCAGCTTTTGTTGTGCAAACCTTGTTCCTTACTTTAAAACTATTTGGTTAAATAAAAATGGCTACTGCCAATTACTGGAAGGATTAGAGGTAGGCAGGTTTTGAGTTTACCTAGTTGGGGTTGTGGAGACAAAGAGGATACCGGGAGAGAGGAGGAAACCAACCTGAGAGAAGATGGACTGTGAACACATGGCAAGTATCTGGGATACACTGCTGGGGAGGTAGCCAGGCCAGCAGTTAGAAAAGTAGATTAGGGGTGACCCCCAGTGATTGTCAAAGCCAAATAAAATAACCTTAGTCTGAGTTCAATTCATTTATAAGTCTGAAGGGTTAAGTTTAAATTGGTTCAAGTACATTTTGGCACAAGTTATGTGGGACATAGAACCAAACTATCTGAGACAAAAAACAGACACTGCTTGGGACCAACCAAGTGCAGCAATTGGGGAAGTATCCATGCTACAAAGAGCTTTCAGGAGGCTCCCAGCACAAGATGCAAATACATGCCTGGACACAGCCCTATATGCAGTGCAGAGGCTGGCTTTCAATGCAGTTTTCTCACTGACACAGAGATCTGGTCTGGGCATTTAGAGCTTGGCCTCCGCCTGCCCTCGCTCTCCTTCCCATGTCCCCACATCTAGGCAGGACACCAGCAGCCAGGCCCCACTCTCCCAGCCCGACACACTGAGGAGACTGAAGCGTTGAATTGGTACACAAGCTGCATGTTGCAGTTCAGGTCCATACTCTGAGTCAGCCACACCCGAGGCTTGGAGCTGGACTTGCACCATTTTCCCAATAGAGAAAAGGCCACACATAGGAGACAGAAGACAAAATCATCTCAGGAGCACAAAAGCCACAGGTTGTTTTCTTTTTTCTTTTTTTCTTTTCTTTTTTTGTTTTGTTTTTGTTTTTGAACACAGGGTTTCTCTGTGTAGCCCTGGCTGTCCTGGAACTCACTCTGTAGACCAGGCTGGCCTCGAACTCAGAAATCTGCCTGCCTCTGCCTCCCAAGTGCTGGGATTAAAGGCATCCGCCACCACTGCCTGGCCACAAGTTGTTTTCTACAGCCAGCTCCTCCCTACGAATAAAAGAGTCAGAAACCTCCATGGTGTCTTGAGCTGAACACCAGAGAAAGACAAAGGCACAGAAAACATCGCATCAGTTAATAGGGTTGGAAGTTCTTATTTTGAAAAGAAATAAACGCGTAAAGATGATAAACACAACAGAGACCTTTTGAACTTTAAGTAATACTATTTTGAACAGTTCAAAAGGGATGGATCTGACACTGTGCCAGTTATAATTATTGCATTGCTAGGCTTCACTCTTATCCAAATAACTATTTTAGTTTGCTATGTCTTTTCAAAAAACAGGGCCTTAAAAAATTTTACAAGCCTTAGAAAAAGAATTAAATATTTTATGAAACAGAATGAAACGATGTCAAAACATTAGAGGGGGAGGAAAAACTGAACATTATAAATCAGAATATAAAGACTGGGAGACAGGAAAAGGAAAAGGGTGAAATATGAAGGCAAACATTAGAGAAAAATTAGACACATTTGTGAACAAAATCAAGGACAGTAAAATAATAAAGAGAGGAAAATGAACAGTAGAGGAGACTTTAGAAAAATTTATAAACAAAATTGAGGGGGGAGATTAAGATAATAAAGATACAAGAAAGGGAAAATAATAAAAATGGGAAAGAAGCCTTAGAAGAAAACTTACAAAAGGTTATAAGTAAAATGGAAGTATATACTGAGATAGAGACAGAGGAAACATACAGCAGCTCCTTACAACAAGACTTTGAAAGGGCAGTCTATTTCCGTTAAAAAAAACCTCAAATGAGCCGGGCGATGGTGGCGCACGCCTTTAATCCCAGCACTTGGGAGGCAGAGGCAGGCGGATTTCTGAGTTCAAGGCCAGCCTGGTCTATAGAGTGAGTTCCAGGACAGCCAGGGCTATACAGAGAAACCCTGTCTCAAAAAAAAAACAAAAACAAAAACAAAAACAAAACCTCAAATGATTTTCCCAGCCCTGATAAGGGAATTGGAAGAAGATGAAGAAATCCACAGGGCTGTCAAGAATTCAAATGGCAATCTATAGAGACACAGGATTTAAAAGGGTTAATGAACTATGGCTTACATTAACCTTATGTCAGATACTTAATAACTGGGCCACATTGAATTGTGCAATTCCAAAAAATTGGAGAGATTTGATGACAGCCCTTCTAGAGCCTGGCCCTCAGTTACAATGGCTGACATGATAGAAAGATGAGGCATTGGCTCTGGAGCAGTGAAATAGGACTGGAGCCATGATACGGTCAAGGATCAGTTACTAGGTAAAGGCCCGGGCTCTAGGTAAGGAGTACAGATTGCCGCTGAGGAGGCTGTCCTAGAACAATGTCACACAGTAGCTTTACATGCTTGGGGAAAGGCTCACCAACAGGGGTGAGCTGAGTAATTTACAAAGGTAACCTAGGCTTCAAACATATTTTTCATGGGCTTTTTACAAAGACTAACCATAGCTCTTAATAGATCAATATCAGATCCAAATGCTAGAGGAATCTTAATTGAATCTTTAGCTTTTGAAAATGCTAATGATGAATGCAAAAAGGCTATTAGACCATTAAGAGCAAGATCCGAATCTCTTTATGAATAGATTAAAACTACTGCAGACATAAAAGCAAATGCTCACAATCCAATTACAGTTGGACAAACAATCCCAGGAGATAAGGAAAAACTTACCCATTGCTGTGGCCGTGAAAGATCAAGTCATTCCCTAAGTAACCGGCAACCAAACGATTCCTAAGGATAAATCCCTCTACAAAGGCAATAATTCTGGGAGAAATTTTCCTGTGAAAGGTAGAAGATGGGGGGAAGGAACAGGCATACAGTTCATGAATGTAGGTCGTAGGTCATCCAAAGATATACAAGGCAATTTCTTAATTTTGGAAAACTAACTAAAAGGCTTTGTTTACAATAAAAACAAACAAACAAACAAAACATGAGCCTGTCCAGTAAGGAAAGATATTTCTGAAAAACAATTACAAAATTCAAGGTCTGATAGGATAAAGAGAGAGCTGCTCAAAACTTATTTAAACTACTTAACGGAAATTGAGTGTCTCCTAAAGATAAAACAAGAGGTTCTAAGGACACAGAAAAACAGATATTCTGGAGACTACTATAAATGAAAAGAGACCAAAGTTTAAATTAGAATGAATGGAGTTGAGATTGAAGGATTAGTGGATACTGGGGCAGATGTAACATTAACACACAAGATTCCTGGAATCCATCTTGGCTGCTTCAAATGGTATCTACACGGTTCCTAGAGATGGAGACATTGTCTCAGGTACAATGAAGTCTTAAATGGATTAAGTGTATAGGACCATGATGTCAAATAGGAAGGTTAAGGCTGTATGTGGCAGATGTAGCCATGAACTTATGAGAAAGAGGTCTATTGCAACAATGGGAAACACAGATTAGCATACCTTCAACTTAAGGCTATCCATAGACATAATACGTCAGAGACTAACTCCTCAATCTTGGTTGAAGGAACCACTGCTGATAAAACACCAACAGCCTTACCACTAAGGTGATTAACTGACCAACCTGTTTGGATTAAACAGTGGTCTATGACAAAGGAAAAGTACAGGCACTAGAACAGCTAGCCCAAGAGGGTCAACACATAGAAGAGTCCACCAGCCTTTGGAACTCTCCTATGAGAAAGTTGTCATTAGAAAGAAATCTGGCAAATGGAGGATGATAACAGATCTCAGAGCAATCAATAAAATTAGTCAGCCATTGGGTTCCTTGCAGCCCGGAATCCCATTGCCTTTCTTGTTACCTAAGGAATGGCCTGTCATTGGGATTGATCTAAAGGGCTGCCTTTTCACAGTTCATTTACAAGAACAACATAGAGATTTGCCTTCAGGGTGCCCACCTTTAACCACTCAATGCCAACCAAAAGGTTCCAATGGAAAGTTCTGCCACAAGGAATGTTGACTAGGATACTTTATGCAGATATTTTATACAACAGCCATTGGAAATAATTTATAAACAACTTCTTCAATCCATAATTTACCATTGTAGGGATGATATTTTGCTGGCTGATTCAAGTAGAGATACCTTAGAACAAATGGTTAATGAAGCAAAAAAAAAATGGCTTCCTGGGGATTACAAGTTACTACTGGAAAAAAATACAAAGAGGAGCTTCTGTTAATTATACTCTTAATGATTTTAAAAAATTACTGGGTGATATTATCTGGCTTTGGCCTACAATTGGCTGAATCTAAGAGCTAAGTAATTTGATTCAAACCTTCAAGGTAATAAAGAAGTAAATACTCCAAGAAGGTTTTTAGCTGTAGCTGAAAAGGAATTGGCTCTAATAGAAAAGAAATTTACACAGTGTTCATGTAAATTGGACTGACCCAAAGCTGGCATGTATTTTAGTTATTTTGCCTTTTACTCATTCTCTCACAGGAAGTCTTATGCAGAGGGAAAATTATATATATACATATATACATATATATGTATATATATACACATGTATATATACATACATACATATATATGTATGTATATATACATATATACACACACACACACACACACACACACATATATATATATATATATATATATATATATATATATATATATATATATTTTTTTTTTTTAAGACAGTATTTCTCTGTATAGCCCTGGCTGTCCTGGAACTCACTCTGTAGACCAGGCTGGACTCAAACCGCCTGCCTCTGCCTCCCAAGTGCTGGGATTAAAGGCGTGTGCCACCACTGCCTGGTGGGAAGATTATATCTTATAAGAGACATTTTTTTTTGTTTTGCACACGAGGAGAGTTAAAAATTTTCAAATCTTATATAGAAAAGGTCTCTGAATGAATTCTAAAAGGAAAAAAAAAAAAACCCTAGACTTCGTCAATGAGCTGGAATAGATCCAGCTGAGATTGTGGCACCTTTTACTAATGCAGTGATTGCCTTGTTATGCGCACAAGATGAACATTGGCAAAGAGCTTGCAGCAATGTTTGGGGAGTAATTAACAATAAATACCCCCCAAGCAAGTGACTTCAGTTTATAAAAGAACTAATTAGATTCTTCCTTATATAATAAAAGGGACACTAATTTCTGGAGCCCCTACATTTTGTACTGATGCAAATAAGTTGGGAAAGGTGGGATATAAGTCAGAACATATAAGTAAGGTGGTTGAGAGTCCTTATAATTCAGTTCAAACATCAGAGCTATATGTGATTCTTATGGTGTTATTAGATTTCTAAGACCCTCTTAATATAACAAATGACCCTCAATAGGCAGAGTTGCTTTGCATGTAGAAATTGCTGAGCTTATTCAGAATGATTCTGAATTGACTTCATTGTTTATTCAGCTAAACTAGTGATCAGAAATAGAAATCATCCATTATATAACACGAATCACACCCCATACAGGTCTACCAGCTCTTCTAGCACAAGGTAAAGATGAAATTGTCTAGCTATTGATAGGAAGTGTGCTAGAGGCTAGAGATTTTAATTTTAAAAACATCACTTTAACAGGTTTTAAAAAAGAATTTTCTATCACTTGCCAATAAGTCAAGGAGATTGTAAAGATATGACCTGCTTGTTCTACCTATAACCAAACTCCATTACCTCCAGGGAGTAACCCTAAGGGACCCAAGGAAATGAAATTTGGCAAATGGATGTCTTTTCTTTTACAGAGTTTGATAAACTGAAATATGTGTGCTGTACTATAGACACATATTTAGGATTTCAGTGGGAAATTGCTTTAACTTCTCAAGAGGCTGAATCTGTAATTACACATTTACTAGACATTATCGCCATTATAGGGATACCTGTATAAATTAAGACTAGCAATGTTCTAGCATACGATTCTAATGAAATGAAGTGTTTTTTTTTTTTTTACATATTATGGTATAAAATGTATTACAGGCATACCACATATTCCTACAGGACAAGCAATTGTAGCGAGATCTAATAGTACGTTAAAAGAGATGCTTAACAAGCAAAAAGGGATAAAAAAGATCCCCAGAGATAGATACATGGTACTTTGTTAACACTAAATTTTTTTGAATGCTAGCAAACAAAAATTAGAGCTGCTGAGAGACGTTGAATTATTTTTAAAATGCTTATTTTAAAGATGTCCTAACCTCAGAATGGAAGAGAGGAATTTTGTTATGCTGGGAGAGAGGTTATATCCATATTTCCACAGAAAAAGAAAAGCTATGGGTTCCTTCCAATTTGACAAAAATCAGACGTGATAGGGGAAAACCTCCTGAAGATTCTGACTACAGACAAGAAGAAAATAAAAAGTTCCAAGATAGTCAATGTACATGCTAGTCCCTTCAATGGAACAAATCAGAAACCGACTGAGATGTATAAATGTCTCCAATCATATGTTCAGCTATACGTGGCCAATAAATCTTTGGCTACAAAGTCCTCTGGACCCATCATGCCATCCTTTGATATGGCATAAATGGAGCTATACTGCAATGTCAGTTACAATCCAGGTGAAATGTCTTTCACCTGTACAAACAAGGAGCAGAAAATCTTCTTTAACTCATTTGTGAGCTCTGCACATTCTCTACAAATGTCCTTTTTTGTTTGTTTGTTGGGTTGGTTGGTTGTTTTTTTTGTTTTGTTTTGTTTTATTTGTTTGTTTTCAAGACAGGGTTTCTCTGTATAGCCCTGGATGTCCTGGAACTCACTCTGTAGACCAGGCTGGCCTTGAACTCTGAAATCTGCCTGCCTCTGCCTCCCAAGTGCTGGGATTAAAGGCATGCGCCCCCACTGCCTGGCTCTGTACAAATGTCCTTGTAGAACTATATATTGTCTGTAAACATTTGTATGTTGCAGAATGGAATGTCAAGAACGGAGCCCTAACAAGACTCACCCTTGGGGATGCCGAGGCGCTGAGACTTGCTGTTCCAGCTTCCTGCCTGACCTACTTCAGATTACGGCAAAGCTGCTTCCTCTAAAGACTTGGTATCAGAACAGCTTCAAAACAGTTAGCTCACTTGATCCAGAATCATAGACTGATCCAGTGAGGACTTCAGTTAGGCCCCGAACTTTCTCAGCACATACAGACTGGACAACAAATCCTACAGCTAGCTCTCTTAAGACTAACCATTTTTCTAATTTTCTTGAGTCCCTCAAAATGAATTCTATGTCCAACACCAGCAGGAAGTAATGATAAGAAAACCATTGCCTCAGTCCCTTCAATTGGGATGTGTGGGTTTGCTCAGTTTTATGAGTTATCGATATGCTGTCAGGTTAGGGGATGATTACAAATAATTATGGTCTTGGACAGGGAGGAAACAAAAACAGGAGCTTAGACTCAGGGATCTCTATCTTTCTATTCTTTTTCTCTTTATTTCTTTCTTAGATAAAAGGAAGGGGGTTGAGAAGAAAAGGAGGGATATAGAATTATCATACAGAAATAATAGAATAAAAGGTAGATTATTGAATCTACTCTTCAACTTCGAGCTATTGCTATTCTCAAATGAGGTTATTTTAGTTTACATTGATATGGATTACTGTATATTGATACAGGTTTAAGGTTTTTATTGGTGTGAATCTTTGTATATTGATACAAAATTTTAGGTTAATTTTGTTACAACATAATGTATGCATGTTTCAACTATTCTGTAGATGTTATGCCTGTGCAGATCATCTGAGAATGCAAGATTTATACCAATCCTTTTAATAGATGCTATTGCAAACTGTTAGGGACAGTTGAGAAATGCAAATTAATGAGACAGTCAAACTAATGGGTATGTTAGATACTAGTCTGGATTATCAATATACAACCTGGGTTATACAAATTATAAGTAGCTAGACCCAGGCAGCGTTTGCTTGTTCAGGTATGCTATGAATAGATAGATGTTCTTCAGAAACCTCAGAGATCCACAGAATATGATATTTAAAGTTTTTTTTATTATTAATTTAAGACCTTTTTGACATGGAGGCATGTCAGCTCCTGGTAGTATCCCATTTGACTTGGAAGAAGATGATAAGCATTGAAGGCCCTCTAATTGAAGATGGCTTCATTTGTGGCGGGCTAGCCACCAGGCAAAGAAAATGCCCTAACTTCATCTGTAGACAAAATGATGTTCTGGACAAACAGACACAGGGAAGTCACTGCCAAGCTCTGCCAAGACAAGCAAATCCTTCACGAGTCCTGCTTCACAAAAGGTCTGTCGGGTGTTCTGGGCCAGAAGGCTGACGATGATGCTCCAGTGTTTTAGAGAATGTCGGGGACTGTCCAGGCAGTCAGCAATCTCTGTGATTTCTATAACTTTTCAAAGCCGAATCCCTGCACTTCCTGCACACTCAGGTAATATTTTTTTCCTTCTCAAATCTCTGCTTGAGACTAGTTTCAATCGAAGACTAGATAGTCTTATTATAAGCTTCAGTTGTTTAGAATTTAAGAAGATGTTCTAGGTCTAAAAAGATGTTTTTATGTTGATAATGCAAGCTAGGATAGAAAATGATTTAGTTACAGAACTCTGAACTCACCAGGATAGGATAGATAATAGAATACATCTCCATAGTTGCTAAATTGGAACATTTTAAATGTAACTCTTACCTAATACTTTTTATAATGGTTTCATAATTATTCCTACTGTATGTTGTTTATTATTACAAGTGACACACCCTTTTTATTTAGACAAAAAAGGGGCATTGTTGAGGTTTGATCTGTCGCTATGTATTGTAATGCTAAGTTCTGTACCTAAAGGCCTAGCTGTCTACAAGTGAGTTACCTCATTTACCTGCTTTTGTTGTGCAACCTTGTTCCTTAATTTAAAACTATTGGTTGAATAAAAATGGCTACAGCCAATTACTGGAGGGATTAGAGGTAGGTAGGTTTTGAGTTTACCTGGTTGAGGTTTGCAAAGAAAATGAGGGGGAAGGATATGAGAGAGAGGAGGACGGTGCCAAAGTTAGAATGAAGCCAAGCAGAGAAATTCAGACGAGGCCAAGAGAAAGAAGCCAGATTGAATCAGTCAGCTTGGAGATGAATTTGAGCCAGAGCAGCTGAGTTGAACCAGCCAGTCAGAGTTCAGAAAGAGCTAGAAAGGGTGAGCTCATTCAGCAGTAAGTTTCAGAAGCTGAAAATATTCTAGGCCTAGATTAGATTGCACGGAGGCTAGAAGCTTCCAGGCCTAGGCCTAGGTTAGCAGACAGGAGGCAGTGAGTCTCGAAGACATTTCCATCAGGTGAATAAAAGTTACTTTTACAATGTGGTCTAGCCTAAAAGTAGCTACTTACAATAGTTAGGATGTGCCCTAGCCTAAGAGTCTGTTGATAGGTGAACATCCTATGTCTGTCTATCTATCTATCATCTATCTATCTATCTATCTATCTATCTATCTATCTATCTATCTATCAATCATCTATTCAAGTTCTGTATCTAAATATATGCATATTCAAGTGTGAATTTGAGCATAGGGAGGTCAGAGGACAAGCTAGCTTGTGGCTCCTTCCACTTGACCTAGATTTGAAACGGGGTTCATTGCATTTTTCCTCTGTGGGTCAGGCTAATTAGGCGCTTTGGGTGTCCTGCTTGGGAATTATTTTATTTGGTCAGTAAATAGTGAATGTTCAGAATTTGAGTAACACAAATCCTGCCTCCAGGGAACTTTCGTTTTAGTTGCAGAGGGCAGAACCGAGATGGCCCAACTAAATGTCACACTAGGTGGCGAGCACTCAGCAAAAACAATGAGGACAAGAGGATAAATTGGATATTGCATGCACACTCCTGGACCTGAGCTCTTCCTTCTGGAAGAGCCGACCAGTCAGTCAGGGCGGGGCCTGGCGGGTCGAGCGGGGTGGGGCAGGGCCGGGCGGGGCGGTCAAGGCAGCGCTCGGGACGCCGCGGCGGGCGGGCAGGCGGGCAGGCGGGCATAGGTTGGGCACGCGCCCACTAGGGGGGAAACGGATCACGTGACCCGAGAGGCGGGAGTTGGTGAACGGAGTTTGGTTGGGTGCTTTCCCGACTGGGAGACGGGCGGGGCCGAGAACCAAACACACGCAACGTCTCCCGAGCGGCTGGGGGCGGGGCCGACGAGTGGAGTCGAGTGGAGTCGAGCGGAGTCGAGCGGACTCGAGCGGAGTCGAGCGGAGTCGAGCGGAGTCGAGCGGAGTCGAGCGGAGTCGAGCGGACTCGAGCGGACTCGAGCGGACTCGAGCGGACTCGAGCGGAGTCGAGCGGAGTCAGTCGAGCCTTCGGGGTCCGGAGCACAGGCCTTCCGCCGAGTTGATCTTTCGGTTGCTGGTGGCCGTGGGCCGCGCGCTCTACGGTCGGGCTGAGACGCGCGCTGCAATGGCGACCTTTGTGAGCGAGCTGGAGGCAGCCAAGAAGAACTTGAGCGAGGCGCTGGGGGACAACGTGAAACAGTAAGCGACGCGGGAACCAGCCTCCTGGCCTGTCCGTGGGTGTGCCCCAAGCCCAGAGCTGCCGTAGTCCCAGGACTCTCTCACCTCCCGGAGGCCCCAGGCGTCTCGCGGCCGCCACGGCTCCCGTGCGGCTCCTCCGGGACTCGAGACGTAGGAGGACTTCCTCCTGAGCGCCCCGACACCGGTGATGCCCTCGTGGGGCGGGAGCGGCGCCCTAGACGCTCGGGAGCCGGCGGAGCCGGGGGGCGCGCCGGGGCGGGGGGCCCGGAGGGCTTCCTGGAGGAGGAAGCCTGCAGCGCTCATTGGCCAGCTGGGCTGCGTTGAGTATCGAGCGAGTTTGGAAGACACACAGACCCCAGATGATGTCATGTCGGTCGGTCACCTACCCAACAACCACAGCATCCAAGGGGGCGGCAGCCTGCCGGCCGTAGGACGCCTTTCCCAGTGTTCTATACGGGTTATCCAATACTCAAAACTGTGAGATCGGCACAGTTAGTACTCGCATTTGGTAGACAGGACTCCGACACCCAGAGAGATTATTTATTCCCCCAAAGACACTGGCCAAGGGTGGGACTAAGGCTTCTGGTTCTCGCTCTGTGATGCTTTACAGGGGCTACTTGTAAAATACCCCCGTTTCCTCCATCGGACTGTCCAGCAGCGATTGGAACAGTGACAGCTCTTTAAGCAGTAGCCTCCCGCAGCCCGAGGAGGTGCCTCGATCTTTTGGGAAACTTCAACTCTGGCAAACCCATAGTTCCTGGCGCTGATGCAGAAAAGGTTGTCAAGAGCAGCCAGTGAGGCAGGGCTGGGGAGTGTTCATAGGCTGTCAGAAAAGCGTAGGTGCCAGCTTCTCACCTGAGCCCCGCTTTAAAAGGCTTTAAAATATATAATGATAACAATTATTATTATTTTTAGAATTTAGATTTTTAGCACCGGAGTTAAAAAGAGATGCCCAGGGAAAGGAGAAGACATACCCAGGGACTTCTCAATGGAGAGTCACAAGTTACGCGTTTTGGTGGCATAAAGTAAAACCAGAAGCCATTAAAGTTGCACAAGGGGTTTCTGCCCAGATGACCAGACAGTTTCGGTTTTACAGTCTGGAAGGGAGAAGGAGGTCTTAGGTGGATATTGTTAGTAGTTTTGGAATTTTCGTTTTTAGCTGGTGAGAGGCTGCAAGCTGAGTGGGGTGAGGGCCTCTTTGGCCTTTTTGTATTGTAATGTTTTCAGTTTGATCGGCCTGCTTCAAGATCTTCACACCACGCTCCATGGGCACTAAATAGTATCACAGAAGGACCATCTGAGATGCAAGGAGGAAATTAAATTTAAAAATCATTTCAATAGGTAAAAATGGCAGCCTTTGGCTTTGTTAGAACGGCTGTACTCTTTTGTAATACTGTGTGGTAAGACTTAATTTAAAAACGTATGAGGAGACTTGTGTCTTTTTCCGAGTACTGTTCTCACAGGTTTGGAAGGGAATGGTTTCCCGTGGTGCTAAACCTGCAGGCCATGGCTTCTGAAGGCTGTGGCTGTAACTGGCTAGATACTGTACCTTCCAGACTCACCTAGCAAATTCAGGGCTGACAGAAATCTTTGCATTTCCCTCTTCCATTTGTAAAGGCTGAAGCTCACTGTGATGTTGCTCAAATATGGGCGCTGATTCTAAATTTTATGGATCTGCCATGTGAAATCTTTGTGTCGGGGATACAGTAAATGATGGGATTGTTCTACATTTCAGTTTCCGGTCTTTGTTCATTTTAAAAACTGCCCTCTTGGTTAAGCTTGCTTGTCTCTGGCCGTTTCCTCCTCAGCAGTTTTCTTGGCGTTGTCTATCATGACCATTTATTTACCTGTGCTCCTTGGAAGTGGGGAAAACTGGCGTATACAAAGTGCGTCATGTGAACTGTTCACCGTTTGTCAAGCAGTCCCAAGTGGTAAAAACACAGGCTTTCAGTTACTCAGATCCAGGAAGAGTTTCTTTTTGATGAGGTGCTTAGAAGCTCGGTTTCTCTGCTGATTAGTGTACAATTTGAGCTCATCTGAACGGAAGCATGGGACACAGAAGTATTAGTAACCACTTTCTTCCCCATAAAACATACACATTTAGGAGTGAGGCCCCTATGTTCTTTAAAGAAGGTGACCAAGAGAAGGAAAGGCACAGCTGTGTCTACTCTGAGTCTGCCCTGAAACCATCTTTTAGGGAGAAAGGATGTTTCTTGTTGGTCTTCTGCCTCTTTGGTATGTTCATTTGCTAGGCCTACCAGGACAAAGCACCACAGGCTTGTTGCTTAAACCTCAGAAATTAATATTTTCACAGCTCTGGGGCTTGTAAATCCAAGGCCAGTATGTTGGAGGGGTGGGTTTCTTCTGAGGCTCTCCTGGGACCATGCAGGAGTCTGAAGTATCTGTCCCCTTCTGTGCTGCTGACGAGACAGACTGGCTTAGGAGTCACCTCATGGTCTCATCCTAACCCAGGTATATCTTTATATAGGCCTGACCCAGAGCCACTTGCCAAGAGACGGGAACTCAAGGAGGTTTGCTCCTCAGCCGCAGACTCTGGGGAGTACAGAATTGTCTTCCCTGGGAGGCGGAGCAGCTGGAGTGAGCCCTGGGGGCAGAGGCAGAAGTCTGTGGCTTTAATGTCATTTCTCTTTCTACAGATACTGGGCCAACTTGAAGTTGTGGTTCAAGCAGAAGATCAGTAAAGAGGAGTTCGACCTGGAAGCTCACAGACTGCTCACACAGGACAATGGTAGAGCTTCTCCATGTTTCCCCAGATTTGCAAGTAGTACTTTTGTTTTTGATGCTGTGTAAGAAAATCTTAACAATATCATGGTTATGAAGTTAACTGGGAAGACTGGTAGGGAGAGAGGGAACATTTAAGTATTTTCGAGCTACTCTGACTTGTGACAACCTTCCTTCTTTGCAGTCCATTCTCACAATGATTTCCTCCTGGCCATCCTCACACGTTGTCAGATTTTGGTTTCTACACCAGGTAAGGGAGTGGGAATGTTTCCAGTTTCCAGGAGGGGTGGTGGGGTAGATATTTAACTTCCTTTGTCAGACACCCCTCTTGTTTACCAAGGAAATGTTCCACCACCACCGCCAAATGTTATGTAGGTAATAATCACACACACGCACACGCACATGCATGCGCGCACTTTTCCTTGTGCTCTTACTCCCCACACAGCTCGCCACATTCTAGATGACAGGGTGGGAGTCCAGATGCAGAGAAGGAAGGCCATGAAGAGAGGGCAGTTGGTACTAGGAGAGGGTGTTCAGTAGACACAGCCGAGCAGTGGATGCTGGGAAGTCACCATAGAAGCCTGGGCTTCGGATGTGTTCCGAGCAGAGCAGCACCAGTAGGAAGCTCAGTGAGTGTTTGCTAGATGGTTGGAGGAGGTTAGTGCTTTGAAAATGTCCCTCCCGATAAAGCTGTCTTGGACCTTGCTAAACCTGTGGGTCCCAGGGGCTTCCTGCCTCTGTAGAGTAAGTCAGTGTTTTCTTTTCTAAGCCAAGGGGAATTCTGAATATCTTAAAAGACAGTCGGGAAATGGCCGGTGTTTTGAGTTATCCCTTAACAATTTTGATTTTTATCGTTTTTTATTTACATATCAATGGGTGTGTCTATGTGAGGGTGGGTACACTTGCCGGCATCACCTCCCCTGGGGCTGAAATTCCCAGCAGTTGTGCTAGTAACTGAACCCAGGTCCTCTGCTGGAGTCCACTCTCCAGCCCCTGGATTATACCTTGTAACGATTGTAACTAACTTCCCTTATTTGATAAAGAGTTCAAATAAGGTCTTACCGTCTGGTCCTCCGAGTGTAGTAGACAGTGGTTTGGCACTGGAGAGGAAGTGGGTCCCTTACTGTTTACCAAGCTGCCACCATGCAGTTCTGCACTGTGTCAGGGCTCCCGAGTTCTTAAGTTATACACAAGTGGTCTTTCACTGGATTTGTGTTTGAGCAGAAGAGCCAGCAGCCTGTGAGGAGTGGTTCTTTCCAGGCAGGCATGTAGAGTGCGGCATACCTACCAGGCCCACAAGTCGACCACAAGATTTGACTGTGTCCCTAATATAATTAATACTTGATGCTTCTTAACCTTTAAACTTGTGAACAGGCACAGTAACATTGACCATGAAAGGCAGATGAGAGGTTATGTGAAGTACATTCCAAGTGAAAACCGGTGTCAGTGAGAGTGCATTTGGAGATTGATTAAATAAAACCCAGTCTTCTTGAATGGATGCTATTGGTTATTTTAAAATAAGTGAAAATCTCCAATTTGGAAACAAAGCATCATTTCTTCATTGAACACTATTTCCTCATATTGAAATTAACATTTGCAAGTAACAAAGGAATGGTTTTTGTTAAAAGTAAAATGTCCTTCTTTGTATGCAACAATCACAGACGGAGCTGTTTTCTTTTTCTTTTCTTTTACACTTCTTATTGCTTTTGTTCTATGTGTATGTATGTGGGTGCACACGCCACAGCATGTGTGTGTGGAAGTCAGAGGGTGCCTTGCAGGAGTCAGTTCTCCCAGGCCACCTTGTGAGCGGAATTCCAGGGACTGAGCTCAGGTCATTAGGCTGGGCGGATGCTCTCTTTCTCTGAGCCCTCTATCCAGCACTGTTTCCTATTTTTCTAAGGAAGGCCAGAAATACACATTAAATAATAATATTTATTGTGCACAGCATGTTAGATAATCTTTAATGCAGCTCTTCAGTATTGTCAGCCTCTTTAGTAGAATGAAAACCAACATCAGATCAAGACAGAACGGCCCTGTCTCCTTAAGCAGAAGCCTTGGCTCCGACCAGTCCTCAGTGCCCGGGGACCTCTTCCCTCTGGCACCCTCTGTGTCCACACAGCTTGCTCCTGAGCTCAGTGCACCCCACCCCTTCATGGGCCTGCACTGCCAGCTTTTCTGCCAGCACTTAGGGTCCAGTTCTAATTGAAGAACTGTAGAATTGAACTGTAGAACCTCGCTTAACTTTTCCACAAAGCTTTATTAACGCTCCTCCCACCCCCGTACAAACCAACCAACCAACCTGGCGTTCATTAAGATGGTAACCAGTGGTGCTGCAGAGATGGCTGCTGCAGAGTACCAGAGTCAGTTCCTAGAACCTACATGACAGCTCATGAGCATCTGTAACTCCAGCTCCGTGGGAGCTCTCCTGGGCTCTGAGGGCACTGGACATCATCTGCGGTGCACGTATGAACATGTATGCAAACACTCATAAAAATAAATAAATCTTAAAAAATGGTTAATAATTATGTTATTACAATTATGAGTATTTCTTTTAAAATTATTTTGGTAGGGAATGGGGCTGGAGAAATGGTTCAGCAGTTAAAACATACTGCTCTTGGAGAGGACCAAATTTGGTTCCCAGCACCCATGTTAGGTGGCTCTCAGCTCCTGTCACTCCAGTTCTAGGACATCCAGAGCCTCCGGCCTCCTTGGGCACCTGCATTCATGTGCATGCACACATTTCCCCTCCCCCAACACATTCCACATATATATTAAAAAAAACTTTTAAATACTATTTTGGAAGAATACTTTGAAATTACTATTTTGGAGATATTTTTCCAAGGATAATTTTTTTTTAATTAAACACTGTATTTGTAATTCTAAAAAACCCAAAAAATCAGCACAAAACATTTTTTGGAAAAGGCTGCTCTTTCCTAGCACGCTGCGTTCCAGTCAGTCAGTACAGTGTCTGTTGTTAAGGACAGTGGTCCATTGTCCCTCATCCTGGTTTAAGCAAGCCTGTCTCTGGATGTGTGAGCTGCACTGTCTGCCTTATTTTATTGCCCTGTGTCCTTTGAGTTCCCATCCTTCAGTAGCCACCTTCAGAAGCAAGGTTAGGTTAATGAATCTTGGTACTCCTGATTGTTTGGAGTTTTCTCTTTCGGATGCAGTTTTGCTGCATGGTACTCCTGAGTTTCTTTTTGGGTAGGTAGGGTTGTATGCCAGAGTTTGCTCATGTGACCCATCCCACCCCAAATCTTGAGTGTGTTCCATTGTGAATATTCCGTATCACCAAGTATGATGAAGTACCTATTTGGTGTTCTCCTTTCCATTTCAGAAATGTAGCAAAAACCTGTGGAGATTTCTTTACAGTGAGTCTGACAGCCCACTGTTGAGTAGGAGTATATGCTGAAAGCTTTGTCCTAGGAAGCCAACATCCTTACTGCCTGCCTTAGCAGACACCAGCGAGGCTGAGTGTGGTTTGAGAAGAGCCATCCCCTTCTTCCCACCCGGCTCACCTGTTGTATGTTCCCTGTTGTATGCCGTCTGTGCTTGGAAGTGAGCATTGCTGCTTTGTGGGCATGGGAGCTGCGTTTGCACAGAAGCCTGCACATGGCTTGCTACTTCGCCATTGCTGTCTTAGTGTTCTTAATTATTAAACAAGGAGTGCTACATTTTAAAAATGATATTTTCATTGTTTTAGGATTTCATAATGTACACAGTGTATTTGATTAATTCTTCCTCCCCCACATTTATATTTCATACTAGACCTAGCCCATGGGAGTTTTAAACACTCCCCTTGTATTGATACTGAGTTTTCAGCTTACCAAGCCCTCCTCACTCTTGTCTGTAAGCCTCCTTTGCCTGTCCTTGCTGGGCCACAGCTCCCTGGATAAACTTTGTAAGTCATTACGTCCATCTTAGAACCTATTGAGACTTCATTTCTTGTAGGTGTACGCTATTTGCCTTCCTTTATTTTCAGCCAGGTTTTGAGAAAGAGATAAATACATGTATTCAGTTAACCAATCTGGGCTATGCCCCACCCCAATTAATTAAAGATATAGGTCTGGGAAGATGGAAGCATGAAGACCCAAGTTTGATCCTTTTAGAAGCCATGTCAAAGCCAGGCATGGCAGCATCTACCTATAATGATCTGCCAGTAATCTCTCTGCTGGGAAGGCAAAGAAGGGAGGAGCTTGCTGGCTACCTAGGTTCAGTGAGAGACCCCATCATGTGAAACAAGATGGAGAAGTGATGAAGGAAGACAAGCATTTATCTCTGACTTCCACACGCATATGCGTGTACACACACACACTAAAAAAAAGTGAAAAGTTTGCTTTCTTTAAAAATACAATTTTGGTTATAGTCAGAAAACAGTGTTATTGGAGAGAATTTATAATTTTGTTTGTAGAGAAGTAGAAAGAGAAGATTCAGATTTGAGCTTCATTATTTATTTTCATTACCTCCATGCTTTTTATCTCCAGATGAAAAAAGTTAGCTGTTGTCATTTCCACTCTGGTAATTGCTTTTTTTTTCACTATGACTATTGTTTTTCTGTCTCATAGAGGGTGCTGGATCTTTGCCCTGGACAGGGGGCTCTGCAGCCAAGCCTGGAAAACCCAAGGGCAAGAAAAAGCTTTCTTCTGTTCGTCAGAAATTTGATGTAGGTCATTCTCCAATAGATCACAGCCCAGCAACTGTGAGGTTAAGAGCTAGTGTGATAAAATAGCTGGGAATTTCTTTGTTTGGGGGAGGGGTTGTTGAGAAGTGTTTTCTTTGCATAGTCCTGGCTATCTTAGAATTTGTTTTGTAGACTATGCTGGCCTTGAACTCAGAAATCTGCCTATCTCTGCCTCCTAAATGCTGAGACTAAAGGCACCACCTCGCATGGCTAAGTAGCTGTGATTTTTTTTAAAAAAATTTTTTTTTTTTAATTTTGAAAGATTTATTTATTATGTCTAGTGTTCTGTCTGCATGTATGCCTGAACACCAGAAGAGGGCACCAGATCTCATTTTAGATGGTTATGAGCCACCATGTGGGAATTGAACTCAGGACCTCTGGAAGAACAGCCAGTACCCTTAACTACTGAGCATCTTTCCAGCCAAGTAGCTGTGATTTTAAATGAGTATAAATGTATTCTTGTCAGCATTTACGTATATGTCATTAGCAGTTGAGAATTTGCAGTTAGTGGAAGCTGAGCTTATGCTACCTCGTTGTCTCTCAGATCAGTGGGTCACCCGGAGACTCCGGCAGGCTTCTGTTGATAGTCAGCTGTGCTCTGAGCCTTTAGAGATCAGCACAGAGATTATGAAGTGTTTGACTTGATGACGTATGGAAACCTTCCTATGGTTTTAGGAAGGAAAAGAAGTTTTCCAAAAGCTTCTCATCCCAGGCCTTTGTGCTCTATGTTTCTTGTCAGTAATACACACTCAGGAATGCTCCACCTCCCCGTCTCCAGAGTCATACCGGGCTTAAAGTGTTTGGATGATCTTTGTACTTAGGAAATGGAAAATAGCCAATATTGTTTTATAATATATATATATATATATGTATATATATATATATATACATATATATATATATGGATTGCTGTCTCCAGTGCAAAGTCAAAGGTACCAGGGACAAATCTCCCAGTGATGGTGGTGTATAGGAATTTCATAGGAATGCTGAAATTTTACAAACAAAAATTAAGCATTTTAGATTATGCCTTAGCTTGTGTTAGGAATGTAAGCAGACAATAACAGTAATGAGCTGCTACTGCCCTATTGCACTAGCTTGGGATGTTTGTCAGAGCTATTGTTTGGTTCATTGGGCTTTGTAAATCCTAACTGAAGCATTCATTGTGTATCTGTACTTTCAGAATCTACTTAAACTTGTGGATTTTCTGAGTATGGTTCTATGTCGTCTCTTCCGATTGTTACCATTGTTATTTTTAGCATAAGGCCATACATTTTGTGAGCACCAAGGTGTAGAGTCTCGGTGCCTGAGCTGAGTCTGGAGATGCACACCTCTAATCGCAGCTCTTGGGAGACTGAGGCAGTGTTATGAATGTGAGGCCTATCTAGGTTGTTGTGCATAGCCTAACAGATTGCTGTATACACAGCCATTGTTCCCTGTAACACATCGTCATGTAACGGGTATGAATTTATGATCGTCTGTGCATGATTTACTCTCTGTAGTTTTGGTTGTCAGCCTAGCCTTTCATGGCTGAGCCATCTCTGCAGCCCGTGATTTCCTTTTTTACTTTTAGTACTCTTGTAGTATAGTTTTGGCTGCCTTAATGTGTAGATCCCCGAGTATGGTAGGTGGGTTTCTTTTGTTTGTTTTGTTACTTGCTATTGATGTGAATAATTTTGACATGTGCTTACTCAGCATAGATTTCAGCCTCAGAACCCCCTCTCTGGAGCTCAGCAGTTTGTGGCCAAGGATCCCCAGGACGATGATGATTTGAAGCTTTGCTCACACACCATGATGCTTCCCACACGAGGTCAACTTGAAGGGAGAATGATCGTGACTGCCTATGAGCACGGGCTGGACAATGTCACCGAGGAGGCTGTGTCTGCTGTTGTCTACGCGGTGGAGGTTGGTTGGCTCCTGGTAGAAATAACTACAGATAATTGTGATGAGCTTGTGTGTGTAAAGCTGACCCTGACAGGAACTGAATGTCACTCTTTGTCATCATTTGAAGGAAAGACACTTCATACTTTAAAACCACAGAATCACCTTTAATTGACAGGTTTTCCAGAAAGGTTCCCTGCTGTACCCATGCTTCTGCTTGTCTCATTTTAACTTGTCAATATAGGAAGAGTTTCTAGGAAAAAAAAAAGAGATAAGAAACTGTAGTGGCTCAGGCCACTTGTGTGTAAGGTAGTCCTGCATTTAAAGAGTGTCAGTGTGGACATTTAAACCATGAGATGCTCAACCCACTGTTTCAGTCCTCTGCTCACTAATGTTCTAAAATGTACCAAGGCCAGACAGTACACAGTAACTACAGATAGTTTTCTAGTGCACATTTTCCTCATAGACATTTCTAAGATAATAGATGCCTTAAATGAATTCTGTTTGAAAACCCATATTAAATTGCACAAGGGAATGTTGATAGAAGATAGTGATTTTGATCTCAGTGCCTCGCCTGATCCTGGCTGTCTGAGCTAACACATGCTGGGAGGGTTCTAGTTTCACATTCCCCAGCAGCTCTAATGTACGTGGCGCCTCTGTAGGTAAAGACTGTGAATAGACGTGTGGTGTTTGGTATCTGTTTGAAGAGCATGTGAGAGCAAAAGCTCTCGCAGTGAACTTGGTAACCAGCAAATACTAGGTCTTATGTCAAACTTCAAGGTTATTTGTCTTAAAAAAAATACTTTCTTTCCCAAAACTCCTTTCTGAGAAGCATCAGCTAAGGAAACAAAACACAGTACCTGCGGGGTGGTGGACATGTGCCCTGTGTGCTGTCCAATCTCAGCCCTGCAGACGGAAATGAAGTCCACTTCAAAGCAAAGCTCTTCATGGGGCACAGCCTCCTGAGAGAGCAGAGTGGAGACAGCTCACCCTCCGCGGTACCCTGCATCTGGGCGTGGGCTCTGTCAGTCTGCACCTCTGCCTAAACAGTATGAGCATTTGAAAGTGGAATTTCTACGCTTTGCTTTTGAGGGGCTCTTGCTATTTTTCTTTTGTTTTTACAGAATCACCTCAAAGACATTCTGACTTCAGTTGTGTCGAGAAGGAAAGCTTACCGGGTACGAGACGGTCATTTTAAATATGCCTTTGGTAGTAACGTCACCCCTCAGCCATACCTGAAGAACAGTGTGGTGGCTTACAACAACTTGGTTGAAGGGTGAGTGAGTGGCTTCCTGTACTCTGCTTCAGTCCTTTGCTGCTTGGTCACTGACCATATGTGGTAGACCACTGTCTAAAGAGTCAGTTATTGTGTTTCTGCTAGTTTGACTTCAACACAGTTATTTCTTAAGCTACATGCTTTATATATTTCTGGTACTTATTTTTTTAATCAGGCAATTGTTTGATTTGATTGCTTCTCACTTTCTGAAGTGGGATTGGGTAGCTTTTCAGGTCCTCAGGTAGTGTTTCCTGATGATGGCCTCTGCCTGGTGAGGAGGTGGTTGGTCTGTTCTCAGCCAGAAGTATGGCCTAAGGCTGGGTCTTTTGACGGTGGGAAGAGGAGGAAGAATGGTAGATGTTTGTTCATGGCCTCACGTGACTCCTTTAGCTGGAGCTCAAGGTCATGGCCTGTGCCCATGTCTTCTGATTGTTCGGCATCTGTTGTACAGATAGGATCTGGATCCTCAGCCCCCTCTGGCTTCCCAGGGCCCTCTTCAGTTTTAAGCCACTCTTCTGTGAGTTGGCTCAGATTACCTTTACCCATTGTACTTTCTCAACAAAATTTAGTGTTAATTTTAACCTTTAGGAAAGAAATAGCAGTACAGTTTTCTTGTGGTTACTGCAGCAGCTGTTCTTCTAAAGGCTGGATTTTGTCTGTCTGGTTGTCCGGCTAGTGGAGGACAGGAGGAAGGAGGTGACCATACAAGGTCAGAGCAAATATTTAAGACCAGGAGGACAGGCAGGAGCTGCAGTGGAGAAATTAGAGAGAGAGGGCAGGCATGAGGGGAGCTGACAGTGGCCAGTCCAAGGCCTGGAGACCCTGATGAGGATCATCTTCAGCTGGGGTCCCTGGTTAGGTTCCACCTGAGGAAGTTATTACTCAAACCTCATTCAGACAGACTTATTTGACATTATTTCATATTTAAGTCATTCTCTGGGGAAAAATTGAAAAAAACAAAACAGTGTTTTTGTGGTCAGAGGTGTTGAGTTGTCTCTGCCATGGCTTTGCTCTGGAGCCCTCCATCCTCTCTCCCAGTCCTCAAAGCTGTTTCTCTAGCAGGGCTTCTTTCATTTGGTGCTTTAAATCCAGTCGCTGCCCCGTCTTTGCTCCACTTCCTTGTATTTTCCTGACAACTGTGTACTTACCTGTGCTAATGTAAAAGTCATGCCTAACTTCCCAGCTTGTCATTTAGTTTGCCTGTTTTGGGAAGTTAGCAAGATCTGGGTGACTTTTTTCTTTTACTCCCATTTTGTCTGCTACTTTTCATGATGTGTATTTTCTAAGCCTGCTGTCACTAATATTTGCCTTCTCCATTTGTTTGCAATTTCATATTTCTAAAGTTACACTGTTTTTTTGTTTTCTTTCCAAAATGGAAAGTCTTAAGGGGCAGGGAACAATTTGGT
The DNA here is from genome assembly GCF_004785775.1 of Grammomys surdaster. Taxonomy (NCBI): domain Eukaryota; kingdom Metazoa; phylum Chordata; class Mammalia; order Rodentia; family Muridae; genus Grammomys; species Grammomys surdaster. The sequence goes on from NW_021604588.1 coordinate 11,652,328, forward strand.
TCCGTACCCTGAGCTCAGTAAATCTGTTAGGATTGTAGGAGGAGGGAGGAAATGTGGCTACATTCTATTGTCTCCAGCTTGATGCATGGAGCCTTTTGAAAATCAAGAATCTTTATATATGCAGTGGTGGTTTCTACTTCATTTAAAGATACTGAGAATGAGACGTTCCGCAGAGCCTCTCTCTTCTAGGTGTTCACTTGTCTCCATTATAGGTGCTGAGAGTATTTGAGTATTTCTTTAAAACATTCTTTTCCAGCCCTCCAGCCTTTTCTGCTCCGTGTGCCAGTCAGAACCCAGCTTCTCATCCACACCCTGACGATGCTGAGCAGCAGGCTGCCTTCCTTTTGGCATGCTCTGGGGACACTCTCCCTGCATCGTTGCCTCCAGTGAATATGTATGACCTGTTTGAAGCTTTGCAGGTATTTCTTGGCTCCTTAAGGTTTACCTATATTTACTGATACATTAATGACTGTGAGTCTACAAAGACAGCAGCTTTTCTCAGTTTTGACTTGCTTTTTTGGTCAACTGTATAGCCTCATTTTAAAGTCACAAACCTTGTTGTTCCTCTTATTTTACCTCTCATCCATTACCTCATTAAAACAAACAAAAATCCCACTCTTAGTAATCCCAAAGTTCCTTATATTCAATTTTTTTTAATTCTAAAATTTAAATAGTTATTGTGTATTTGTGTGTCAGTGCAACGTGCTGCGACTTGCGTGTGGTCAGAGAACAACTTTGTGGGCTCCTCCTTTCTTTTCCTTTCACCTTTACTTCACGTGCGTTCCAGGGATTGGACTCACGTAATAAGGCTTGCATGGCAATTCTCTTTTAACTGCTGAGTGGCCCATAGAACCATTTAGTTTCCTTATTATCTTGGGATTCACTAGGTTCTGACTTAAAATTCATAGGGTATCTAAGTCATGAGCATTTTTTAAAAATATAGGTTATATTTTTGAATTCTGGAAAAATAAGTCTATTGGAACATAACAGAAAACATGTAATTTTAAAATCACAGGTCCACAGGGAGGTCATCCCAACACATACTGTGTATGCCCTTAACATTGAAAGGATCATCATGAAACTCTGGCACCCCAATCACGAAGAGCTACAACAAGACAAAGTCCACCGCCAGCGCTTGGCAGCGAAAGAAGGACTTTTGCTCTGCTAAATTAGAATTTGAAGACTTGGGACCATCACTAAATTGGTTGCTGAAAATTGAATGTTTTTGAGTCCACATTTCAAAACTGAAGTGTATAGTGTATGTATAACCTTTCCTATGGAAATGTGACTTTTGAGTGCATTTTGTGTTGCTACTGTGAAGCCATTAATATGTCTGACTGATGACCTGTGTGTCTGTGTCCCCAGGTGTAGGAACAGTTATTGTTCTGTGTCTGAATAGGGATATTAAGACACCTGAGGTGAATCTGGTCTGTCAGTAAGATAGGTGACATTGTAGACTAAGGATGCTGTTGTAGTTCAGTCCCACGATTAGCAGGAGGACTACTGTGCTCGGTGATGTATGTTCTGTATCTGGCACTATAAAATCTGCTTTTCCTGAACAACTGTACTCTGCATATTGGTGGAATAGCCTAGTGTTCATCAGAATCTTTTAGTGACTAGTTAGCTGCTGACGTTCTCAAGCAACCTGTTTTCACCCCAGAGAGCAGGATTTAGATAATGTGGTTCTTGCTTTAAGTTTAATACTCAAGTCCAATTCTTAGATGTAGTTATCCTTAAGAGTTTTCTGTAATTCCGTTGTTTTAGCTGACTGATAACCTTGTCAGTCCTATGGAATGTTTTCATGAAATCTTACAAACTAATTTTTCTATTTCTACAAAATGTCTGTTTTACCCTTTCAAGTGGTACTATGAACTTACATTTGACAGTGTTACTGGTAACCAACTTGTTTTAAAGCTACGTTGCTTTTCACTCATGTAGTATTGATGGCTAAGTTAGATGTATAGATGGGTTTTCATAGGCCTAAGCAGTGGATACATGTGAATGTTTTTGTGTGTTCCTATATCTGGATCTGTGGATTTGGTTTTGTATTTTAAACATGACAAATAAACATTTTGGGAGAAACCCTTTTTCTGTTTATTCAAATAAGAGGTAAGGAATATTCTCTTCCACAGAAACAGAAGTCCAGCCATTTGAGATCTTAGCTCAAACTTCAAAAGAATGTACCAAAGGCAGGTTCTTGTTAAAGTATGCATTTAGTGGTATGTAGCCTAAGATTTTTTTTTTTTTAAAGTAACAGCAAACCTTTTAGAGTGTCAGGTGGGTGGGTGACACTCAAGAACTTTTAGAGGTTGAAAGGATTTGGAGTGATAGGCACACACCGCTGATGTACAAAGGGCCCCAGTGCTGTCTAGGATGTGGATGTGTTTGTTGTGTGTTCTCCTGAATTCACAGAGGCAGTTATGAGTGGTAACTGGTCTTGGCTGCCTCAGCAATAGAGAATTCCAAATAGTCGTGTAGCAGAGAATGCTCTGAGCTCGAAGCTGTTCACTGTGCTAGGCCCTGGCCTATACTTAGTGACCTCTCCAGTGAGACCACAGGGCTCCACATCCATCCTGTTTTGAGGTTTATACTCGGGTCTGTCTTCTGTGCCAGATGTCAAGTGATTTTCTGAAGATGGAGTTAGAGGTCAAGTGATTTTCTGAAGATGGAGTTAGAGGTAAGGCAGGGACATAATAAAAATTAAGTTATTTAAGAGTTCCTGAAAAAGATTTCAATTTTTTATTCCACCAAAGGCTGGCTCCTTTTTTGTTATCTCTGCTAGTCATGAGTCTATGTGCAATCTCCTACAATTAGGAATAAACACATATTGTCAAAAAATACATAGAAGTACTTGAAGAAGGCTGTTAGAAACTGTAATTACAGTTACTCGCAAGTTATTTTAACTGTAAGTTTTTAGTATCATTTGGCCATAGGTGATATGCACCAATGGTTGGCCTTTCTTTACCAGGCATATACCTTAGCCTTTCACTGTAGCTCTCTAGCACTTTGTTTCCCCTGCTGTAACCAAGTCAATCCAACACTTCTGTGCTTAACTGCACACAATAGAGGCACGTGAATATGCTTTCACTTGAGACATTTATGAAGATTACATCTATCCAACTTGGCACGTTGACTCATCTGTTACTTTCATCATGGCTGTAACGCTGCTAAGACATGATTTATGGAAGAAACCTATCTGAATCTCTCCAACTTTTAAGAACTAGTGTAAAACCCTGTATTTACCTTCCTTTAAAACTTGGACCACTTGTAGTACATGCCAGGAGACTGCTTCAACGGTGTGATGCAGTGCTGCCAGATCTGATGAGTCACGTATAGGCATGAGCTTAAAACTTAACTTTTGACAATACCAGCAGATAAATAAAACCACCAGAGCCTATTGTCTTTATTATCAAAGTTTATTACTGGGATCAGTTTCTATCTAGTAGGGAGTACCAGTCTCAGTGTGCTATGGTAATTCTCAGGAAACAGCTATTCTGCTCAGTAGTTGTACTGGGGCTCTGTTAGGCATAGATCACCTTAAGTCGGTGAAGATGTGCCCAGAAGACCCAAACAGCAGAACCATCACTCTAGGAAAGTTCCAGTGCTATGTAACCTGTAAGGCATCTCAGCTGATGAGTGATGGATGGTATGGCATGAAAAAGGAGTTAAACCCATTTTTCTACTCTTAAGATAACTGGCTTTTGTGTGGAAATCCAAACATGATATTCTTTAAGCTTTCAAGCAAGTAAAATAAGATCTGGAAACAGGACAGTCAAAGGAAGAAAACAAAATAAAACCCCAAACCTGATGAGAGCATGGAGAGGAACACGGTTTAATTAGATGGCACTTGAGGATGACAAAGCTAATAGGAAACAAAATGTCAGTACATTTAAGTTCTTGGAAGTCATAATCATGTGTTCGGAATTCTAACAAACTGGGCAGGTTAATGACTGGTTAAACAGCTGAGAAAAGTGAAGGACAAACAGGAGTATGAGTACCTGAGTAGAAACTGGGGAAGATGCCGAGAACAGTGTAGAGTCCACAGGAGCCGAGTGGAAAAAGGAAATGTGATCACAGCAACCTGTTGACTAGACTGAGTATTTGGAATGACAGATCTAGCAATGGCTTTGCCTATGAGGTTCTGGTAGGATTTTGTAGCACATATAGTTTGAAAGTAAGGTTTTTTCTTAGCAGATGACTTACATGGGAATACAAATTACTATAGTACAAGTTGTCAGTGACTCATACCTATCTAAAAGTAGCTGTGACTTAAGGCCCCAACCCCCCCACTGACCTTTTGACAAAAATATTAAAGAAATTAATCAAGTCAGTGGGCCTTGTTCTATGTGGACGGAGAGAATGTAGACTTCTGCAGGCAGCCCAAAAAGCAAAGGCTTGTGCACCAAGGGCTGCCTCATTCAAGAGGACAACAGGAAAATTCGGGTCATTAAATAAGACCCTAGAAAGGTCTAGCTGCCAGATTGGAAAGGTAACTGTAACAGCATCATTTATTTTAAAGTCATTATCTCGAATCCTAACCTAGTTTACCTATGGAAAAGCCATCTTCTGCACCAAACCAGTGTCTCACTTTTTAAAAATCTCATTCCCTCAGTGAGGAAACATGTAAATAACAGGAGTACATGTGTGGCATGTTTTTACAAAAGCTTTCCTAGTCTTGACCCATGTGGAAACAGCTTTTACTGAAGCTCCTGTGAAGGCAGGCACACACATGCGTATACTTGAGGTTTCTTCTCCACAAAAAGGACATGAGAGCTGTGTGACAGTACATCTTGTTGCTGAAAAGTGTTCTCCAGAAAACGCCTTTGTGCATTTGGGTTTATAGGCTTCTATACTGGGCAGATGAAGACAGCTTTGAAGGAAGACATGGGGCACAAAGTTTCTTTTCTAATCTTGTTGCTGAACATAAGGGTCCTTCCTAGACTTGGCTGACATCTGACAGGATGTGGTAGATGGGACTGTCTTGATGGGGTGTTCATGCTGTCCAGACTAGGATGTTCAGAGAGCCTCATTGCCCAGTTTGGTCCCTCTGTAGCCATCTTCTTAAACACGTTTTTCTCCCAACTGTTTCAATTACAGTTCCATTTGCTGGAAAACAGAACCTAAGTAGGAATCAGTCTGGACTTCTGGATGTCTTTTAACAAAAGAGTATTCTATCCCGTACCAGGAGGTGGTTTAATGCTTGTGTCTTCTGAATCTCATTCATGTCTGTTTCCATCACTCCCCCCAGCAGCTATACAAAGGTGGTAGCATCTGGAAGAGGAGAAACTCAAGCTGACGTGGAATGTACCTGTGTGCACAGCTGTGGCTTAGCATGGTTTTCTGCCTTTTCCTTTTCTGGGAGTTTTTGATTGGGTTCTTGGAGTGATAAATTGCTTAAGAAATTGAAAATGTTTTCTAACAGAGGGGAAAAGCAAGAACGTTAAAGAATAAAACAACTCCAGCTTAAAGTCTGCTATCCAACAGGGGGCAGCAGAGTGGTCAGCAAAAAGGGAGCCTGAATCCATGGCTTTATAAAGAGTAGGGGCATATGGAGAACTATACCCGAAGCCTAGGGTTCAGCGTCTAGGGTATGAGGACAGCAAGGTGGTGTATACTACGAAGGAGCCTGTGCTTAGACAGCTCTAGGGGTGTGGGGATTTCTATTAGCATTTCACTTGCATGGTGGGGTTGGGGAGAAAAATGTAAACTAATAGACTTTTTCTTTTTTAAAGGAAAGGTATGTTAATTTTAGGTTTCCTATTAAAAAGCTGGCCATTTTCCTTTTCAAAGTATGTAGGTCTACTGGAAAGGAAAGTGAGAATGGGGCGAGTTGTCTGCCTTCCATGTGCTCCTTATTCTGGTCGTCCTCCTGTTTGATCAAAGTGTGTGCAGAGAAGCTGTGGGCCTTTGCTAGAGTGGGCTCTCATCACCTGCTTTTTTCCAAAGTTGCTCCTCTTCTGCACACCTCTCTCAACCGCCTACACACACACTTGATGACCTTAGGCTTGCAAACTTTATTCACTGTACTATTTCTGGTATAGATTCATTTTATAAAAAAATTTAATTTTATGTGTATATGTATGAGCCTGCACCATATGTATGTAGGAGCTGGCAGAAGCCAGAAGAGGGCATTAGATGCCCTGGAACTGGAGTTACTGCTGGTTGTGAGCTGTATAGGTGCTGGAAACTAAACACCCGTCCTCTGCAAGGCTGAATGGTAAGTATTCCTAACTGCTGAGCCCTCTCTCTAGCCCAGGGCTTTTTTTTGATCACACAAACACCGTGTTTCTGTATGTGGAAGTGTATATGTGATTACAGGTGTCAAAAGAAGGTAAAAGAGGTCACTGGACTCCTGAAACTGGAGCTACCGGTGTTATGAGCTGCAGGATGTGGGAGCTGGGAACCAAACTGTGCAAGAACAGCATGCTCTTAACTGCTAAGCCAGCTCTGCAACCCTTCAAAGATTCAATTTAAAAACATCTTCCTTCAGATACCTGCTGACCACAGGAATTGACTGTAATGGCTCAACTCATATCTGAATTTCAATGAGACCAAGATGGTGTTTTTAAACTCTCAGTATTCCCTAGACAAAAGCAAACAATACATATTATCATCTCTCTGCTGGGCATGGAGATGATAATAGTCTCTCTAGGACACAGAGCTGAGGTCTAGAGGTCACCTTACTAAAGGCCGACATCATTCTCTCCCTGGGCAACGGTCCTGCTGATCAGCAAAAGGCAGTGCAACTATGTTAAGTAATGCAAACAGACAGCCCAGCCCTCAAAGTTCAGCATTTTAGAAGAAAGTTGTCTTCAGACAACCTTTCTGTGAGCCAAACAATGTTGAACTATGTTCTAGAGGCCCAAGTAACTTTGCAGTGGGACTGCTCTCATGTGATGTGTTCCGACAGCTCCTTGTTCATCTTACCCACTGTACTCCTGGATCCAGGCCACAAAACACAATACAGATTGGTTTCAGACGAAGAAAGTGCTGATGACCTGCTGTCCACACTGTGGCATGGCAGGCTTATTTCAAGAGAACATGAAAAGACTGAAAAACTTAAGGGCCAGAAAAAAGGTAAGTGCTGCCATGAGCAGGGGCATCAGTGATAGTGGCGGATTTAGTCCTGACCAGTTACCTGAGTTCTCTCAGTCACCCTCAGCCACACTTTCGGGACCACATTCTTTTGGTAGTTCTTTGGGCAACTCGCCCTCGATTTCCCAGAGGACGTCACCTTCTTCTTCTAAGTTGCTAGAGATGTGGCACTTTCTGAACCCCTGGACAATTGATTCACTTGAGATGCTGTTCCATGCAACCATGATCCACTCCAGGAAGAGGCCCAGGGGTGGCTTCTTAGCATTTCCAGTGGGGCTCAGTGCCAGGTTCCCAGCAAGAAGCCAGTTGGAATACTGGGCCCGGACACTGTCATTCAGTGGCTTGTAGACAACCACATCCAGCACCTGCAGCTGTGAGGTCAGGCCCCCTGGGATGATCACCATGTCTGTGTTCATGTTCTCCATGGAAGTCTTCACAGAGTCAGTGGCATGGCACCGGAAGCCATTCAGGATCAGCATCCCTCGTTGTTTGGGCATAGCTCCAGTTCTCCGTCTCCACACAACTTCCAACCAGTCTTGCATCAAGTCCTCGGTCATCCACCCATAGCGGTGGCAGCGGATTTCCATGCCACTGGGAAACTTCCCAGGGGGGATGTATGTCCCCCTCAAAATGATATATGGTGGTAACTTCCTCCCATCAGCCAAGACCCCCAGCATGGCTGTGATTCTCAATTTCTCCCTGCCTGGTGTCTTGACCAAGATGGGCTTTTCACCCTGGTTGTCAACAGTCACTCTAGATGGTACTTCTAAGCAGATGGGTGTCTCATCTGCATTGCCCATCTGTGCCACTTCATAGTCATGTGTCCGGCGCAAAGCCAGCACGCTCTGCTGGTAAGTGACGAGCTTCTCAGTCAGGTCCTCAGCCAGGTGCTGAGGAACTGGCACTTTATGCCTCAGAGATAGGTCATACCTTCTCATCATTCTTCGACACCATCCCAGACTTGCTTTGAACCCTTTCTCTGGAATGTTCATTTCCTGGGCAATTTCAAGAGCTTTCAACTGCATTGCCTCCCTAGTGATGGGGTCCCCTTTGGCCTGCATGTATCTGACATACTCAGCCACTCGCTGGTCTACCAGAGCAAACCTTCCATTCTTGGGGCCTCGGAATGCTCGCCGCATGGCATGAGCATTTTGGAGCTGTGGTTTCACTTTGCGCCAGTCTCGAACATTTTTTTCCAACACCCCAAACTGCTTGGCAGCCTGACAGTTGTTGGTGCTCTCAGCGTACTCTACCACCAGCAGCTTGAACCCTGCATCATAACTGCGGCGCATGCCACGACTGAACTGAAACTTGTTCCCTAAGTCGTCGGCTGAGAGGTCATATCCGGGGAAGCCCATGGCCATATAGAAGGGGTACCCTTCATTCCACTCAGGTAGTTCAGTGATGTCCTGAGGCAGACGCAGGCCAAAGCTGTTGAAGGGCTGAGGCTGAGGAAAATGGGAGGTGGCATTTATTGGGCTTGCCCAATCTGGAGTCCTAAAGTCAGATTCTTCATTTTCTAGAAGACAAATAAGGAGGGGCAAAAGTAATGCCAGTATGTAAAATGGTTTATTTGTAGATTTGGGGGAAAGTCATACTTTTAATGTTTGATCTGGAGCTCATCAAACGTGAACCACAAGTTTAACAAATAAGCAGCCTAAGTCTTTATGTCCCATTAATACTGATCACCGAATCTATTCTCACGGCACTGTGTGCAGCAGAGGTCCTTTGCAGATATAAGCAAAGAGGCCATAGATGTTATGGAATAGATGCAAGGTCGCCAAGTTAAGAAGTGACAGAGAACTTTCAGTGTGATCTGAATACAGGTACTAAGCCTGATAATACTGGGGCCATGTTTGGATGAAAACAATGTTTGTAAGTGAGCCTGGTGATGTAGATCTGTAATCCCAGCTATTTGGGAGGCAGAGGCAGGAGGATCACAAATTCAATGCTGCTACATTAGGCAATTTAGTGAGACTCTGTCTCAAATATAAAGTAAAAAGGACAGCTGGGTTAGAGCTTGCTTAGCATGTACATGGCCCTGGGTTCTATCCCCACTACTACACCACCAGCATCATACAGTGTTTATGTGGATGGGAAGGCAAATGCATCTCTACTACTACCTAACACTACAGAAATCTGCATGTACTATGGGCTGGCTGAGCCACAACCCTTCAACTTCAACAACAAAGACAGCAACAAGATCCCCAAAACCAAACCAAAACAAACAAACCTCAAATCTACCACAAAGCCTGTGTCAGCAAAATTAAGTCTCTTATACAGCAGACACCTGGTTTCTATACAGCAAAAATGAACCTGTTTCATCATACATTTCTATTTGGAAGGTGGTCACAGGAAGTATGGTTTACTACATCTCAAAAACAGAAAGGCCATCAGCTATAAAACACATTATTATGTGCCATGAAAAAAGATAGCTATCACATACCCTTTGTTTAAGAGGCATTCTCAATTACAGTGTAAAATGAAAAGTATGTTGTAGACTCAGTGAAATAGAGCATTTTAAGCTCAACTATAAAGAAAAGCAAATATATTTTGGTAGTTTTAGAGCTATGTTATACATATATATATGTAAGTATAAATATGTTTGTGGAGATGGGTGCATGGATAGGCTGGCCAAGAATGACCTTGAACTTCAGATCCTCATGCCTCTACCTCCCAAGTGTTGGGATAAATATATTTTTCTTTTGATTTCTTTTGATAAATTAGGTACTTCTTAGAAATTACTACTCAAATGTGTACTATGGCTGTCATTGCCTTCCCTATCCAGAAAGGAACAGGAAGCCTAGAGTAAGTAAATCTACAAATGTGCTTTGTCCTTCCTCTCATTAGGTCATTGTCGAGGCATTGGCATGCTGCCAAAGTAGCCATGCTCATTCAGGTGTGGATCGACCAAATGCTGTATCAACCCCAGTTTGCTTTATCCACACACCAGGTTGTACATGAACCAATAATGAAGAAATATAGGCCCAGGAGAAAGGATGCCTACATCCACACAATCTAGAAAGGGGAATCTTTACATCCCAAAGTCTACACATGATCTTTGTGCTTCACTCCTAAATACCTTATATAACACACATGGAAACCCAAAACCCAGCTTGTTTCCCTTGGGTAGATGCTGAACTGGTTCACTCAGTACCTGCAAAGGTTACTCCCTGGAGCCGCCACTCATCAGAATTAGGACATTCCTCTTCCCTTTCCAACCGATTGATCATATCTGGCTTGGGGAATGGGAATTCTGTTCATGGAAATAAAGCAGGGAAACAGCTGTGTATTACTAGCCTGACACAATGCCAAATTAAGTACTATGCACCCTCCTACCACTCCCACCTCCCACTGTAGAAGATGGGGACAGAGCTTGGTGAGGTGACACTTAAAGATATAAAGGATGGAAAGCAAAGTCAGTTGGGGCTTTCTGGATCTCTGTGAATGGGATCTGGTACTAGCAACAGCAAAATAATATGATTGGCAGCAAGGTGGTGGATACACCATCAAAACAATCAACATTCTGGAACCCAACTGAGCAAAACTGGGAAAGTCTTCCAAATAGAAGAGGGGTGATGCCAGTGTGTGTCTGTGTGTTGGGGGAGTACTGTCAGGGTTATATCCCCAAGTGTTGAGGTTGGTAAGTATAGGGGAAGGGGTTTCCCTAATTGGTTCTTGATTTTGTCAATAAAAAAGGCAGAAGCCAATTGCTGGTCAAAGGGGAGAGGGTGGGACATCCAGGTCACAGAAGCAAGAGAAGAGGATCCAGAGAGAAAGAGGATTCGGACCAGAGTGGGGATGGTAGGATGCTGCAGACGTGTAGGTCTCAGGGCAGAGGTCAAGGAGTACTGAAGGAGCTAGTTGCTAAGACTAGGGCAGGAAATTCTTTGCCTAGCCATTGGGTCATTGGGCTAGTTTTAAAATAATAAAACTGTCTAGTGTTTTCCATTTGCAGCGATAAGGTAGGCAGGAGGAGGAAGCAGGCAGCCAGGGAGGTATTGGCAGCTTGTCAAAGCTAGCCGTGAGGGGCCGCTGGAGTATAGACGGCAGCTCCAGGATTCCCCAGGGTTGGGGGATGGATGAAATCTAGTTGGAACTAGGGGAACCAGGAGAGGTCATAGCATGGGCTGAGGCACCAGGCAAGAAGACAGCATGATTTTAAAATTACAAGCAACAGATAAAACAACAAAGTTTTCCTTTCCAAGAATCAACAGAAGACAGGCTTAGATCCATGGTGATATTTTGAAGACTTCCTTCCTTCCTTCTTTCCTTCCTTCATTTCTAGGAATGGGAATACTTGGGCCAAATGAGGACTGTTCTAAGAGGTAGCATGAGTTTCCAAATAGAAGTATGTAATCTGCATGTCATATCCAAACCAAACTCAGGGAATGAAGTTGGCAGAGGCACAGGAGGGGAGTCCCACTTAGAGGAAGAGACTGAATGCAGCAGAGAAGACAGAGACACTGATAAAGTTCTCTGGGTCCAGAGAGTCCCAGAGACAAAGGACACAAAGCATTACCCAGGGACAGGACAGTTTCATAATTCATCCTCATGACTTCCCGGTAGAGGGCTTTTTGTTGCTCTGTCAGAACTTCCCACTCCTCATCCGAAAAATATATGGCCACCTCATCAAATAGGGCTGGTACCTGGAACATGAACAGTGCTTTCTTAATGACTGGTACATGCACAGCCTTCATCCTCACAGGTCACTTCAGGGCTCTCACCCAGGGAGAACGATCTGTCTATATTCTCATTGCTCTTGGAGACAAGAGCCCTCTTGTGTCCCACCACATAACAGCTGCCACCATCATGCTGGGGGACCCTGGGCATCATCTCCTCAGGTACTGCATGAAATCTGCTCACAGTTCTTCTGGGATTTCCAAGCCATCCACAGCCCACATAAGTATCCCCACAAAGATGTCTACCCTATCTCCTACACCCCCCTATCTCCCAGCCAGAGACCCTCAGCCCAGAGGGTGGGGATGGATTTCAAACTGAATAGGATCACTGCTTTCCATGGCATCTTTGTGAGTCACAGAGACCTCCTCTCAATGAGTCAACCTTTCCTGCTGTTGTCTTAAGACCAATGCTGTTCTGAGGAGAGCCGCAAGAGAAGGCGCCTAGCTTCCCTTCAATCTACAGAAGCGTGAGCAGCAGAGAAGGCCCAATTTAAGCTTCATTCAGGGAACGAGATCCAGCAATATGGTGGGCTTTTATGCCAAGAGGAGACTCCCTGCTCCTCTCCCATTTGCCCATCTTTCCTCTTCCTTTTCTGGGCAACAAAAGGAGGGCATAACTTCCTAGCTAAGGATGGCCAGCCACCAAAATCTTTTGTTTTTCCAAATGATTTGCTTTTCTTTCTACTGAATTTTCCTTGTGGTCATTAAAAATTCTACTCCAAAGCTCATATTCAGTGTTAAGAAATCATTAATGAACTAGTTTCATGCTTTCCACTTTGCATTCTCTCCTTTAAACTTATTTCTCAAAGCTGTTCTCTTGGGCCAGCATGATCATATTGTCTCTCCTTAGCTTAGAAAATCAGTGTAAGTATGGCCGACAGCCTCTTCAACAGTCAAGCTGTCAATCACAACACACACAACCTGGCCTTTCTTCCCTTAACAACTAGGCCTACTTACTAAGTAGAAATAAGTGTTATCTTCTATATTGGGAACACAAACTGGGAAAGGGCCTGCAACTGCTGCCTGATTTCCCTCAGTAATCTCACAGAAGAGCTAAGTATTGGGGGCGTGAACTCAAAGGAGTCTTATTTCTAGGCAAAAACCATACAAAGCCAGTAAGTGACAAGGTTGAGACAACAGTCAGCACTGTGTGAGTCCAAGGCTCTCCCTAGAGGGGAAGAAAATTTTTTTTCCTGAGTGACTCATCATCTTTATTCTGCAGCTACACTAGCTTCTCACCTGATACTTAGAGACCTCTGTGCACTTGGGCCCTGGCCCATGAGGTCCTCTTCTTTTACACCCACCTATCTTCAAGACCTGGCCCAGACTACCCTACTCTGTGGGTCATGAACATGCCAACACAGCTCCATGGTCCTATGCTCAGCACTCTGGTGCCTTGCCACACTGGGCATTTTGTTTGACTTCTCTGTTCTTCACTTAAATCTGACTTTCCTGAAAACAGCCTGTGTTCAGTTTGTTTCTTTAAGCCTAGGATGCTTTTAGAGCTCAGTGATTCTCAACCTTCCTAACACTGTGACCTTTCAATATGGTCCTCATGTTGTGGTGACCACCCCAACCATAAAACCTTTCATTGGTACTTCATAACTGGATTTTAGCTTCTGTTATAAGTTGTACTATAAATATCTGATATACAGGATCTGATCTGTGACCCCTGTGAAAGGGTCATTCAACTCACAAAGGGGTCACGAGAACTAATGATATAGCTAGTAGGCACAAATCAATAGCTAGTAGGCACAAATCATTTACTACAGAATGAGTGACTGAGGCAAATATATTACCTCTGGATTTCTCTTTTCCTGTTATACTTGGAATAGTTTCAAAGAATTAAAAGTTTTATCTGTCAAGAAACCAAGTCAACTCTCTGGAGTAAGAGTGGACAAAAACATCTTTACGTGTGGAACAGTAGGAGGTAAAAACATCGTGGTACCTAGGCTTTCTGACTTCTTCCACAATCTGGAAGCCAGGCAGCTCAGTGAATTTCCGGCCTACTCTATTCCTACTACCCAAGATTTTAAACAACTCTCTCTTTGAACTTTTTACTCCCTTACAAGTTCCAGATCTAGGCCATAACTATTTATAGGCCCCTTCTGTTTGCTGACAGGAAGAATGTAGGCCTGGTTATACCAATTCCCTACAGAGCAGGTAACACATAATAGTGACTAGCAAGAGCTGATGTGGGGACTCCTCTCCTAATTATCATATGGCTAGAGGATCTTCAAACAAGTCCACAATAAGTACCTAAGGCACAGTCCAGAGGCTTAGGAAGCCTGCCCAGAGCCCCGTGAAGATGGGACAAGACTCTGGGTCTTGCTAGGCAGGCTTCTTATGCTGCAAAGAAGCCTTTTATTTGGTCAAACACAGCAGAAGGTAAACAGGGCTGGCTCTAGGAAAAATTCAAAGGCCAGGCAGTCTGCAGTTCAAGCTTCAGGTAAGAACCTGCTCTTCCTGTCCTTCCTCTCTCATGTGATTAGGGATTCATCAAAGAGGTGTTCACTCTCCTGGGAAGCTGGCATTCCAATACTTCCTTTTAACGGTACCTGTCCTGTGAAGAACTGTACAGGTTTACTAGATAGGCGGCATCTGAGGGGAGTTGGAACCATGGCACCACTGGGGTCCCTGCTAGGTGAGGTACTATTTAAGCTATTTCCATTCATGTAAACGTTTTATCTCTTTGAATTACTTAAATAAGCTATGAATATGGGGATTGCTATTGACTTTTACAGTTAAGGAAACAGTGGCTAAGTAGTTTGGCTGAAGTCACACAGCTAGTCTGATTCTAAAGCCAGTGTTGTCTCAACAGGCCACATAGGCCTTACCAAGGTTACTATAGTATGTAATCCTTCCAAGCTCTGCTCAACAGAGGCCTGTCATATAGACGGAAGGGTTGAAGGCTCACCCCTTAAAGTTACTCAGGCCAGCTCTAACTACCAGTGCAGCAGACCGCATGGCCTGGTCTACCTTCTTCCCACTGCCTGTCACACACTTAGGGTTCCAGCTTCACGGGCAGCTCTTACCTCTGCCCACAGCCTCCCTCTCCCATGCCTCTGATCACACTGTTCTCTGGCCTGGAGTGCAAACTCTCCTTTCCCTTTGCACATCTCGCTCATTACGAGGCTCAGTTCAAAGTGTGGTGTTCCTTTCTATTTGAAACTGTATTTCTACTCCAACTCTAGAACACAGCTTATAAATGTGTGTAGTCCTTATTAACCATCTAGTTACTGTCAAAATATGCATTTAACACACATATTCTATTTTTTCCTTTTCCCGATTTAACGTGCTAATAGATCCATGTCTCTTTTTTTCTTGGTTTTTCGAGACAGGGTTTCTCTGTGTAGTCCTGGCTGTCCTGGAACTCACTCTGTAGACCTGGCTGGCCTTGAACTCAGTGATCCTCCTGCCTCTGCCTCCCAAGTGCTGGGATTAAAGGCATGCGCCACCACTGCCCGGCTTTTTTTTCTTTTCTTTTTTTTTTTTTGGATAGATCCATGTCTCAAGCACATGTTGTTGACACTTCAGACTACTTACTTCCTTGTCAAACATGCAGGGTGCCTTCATCTGCACTGCAGCTGAATAGGGAGATCCTTGGCTGAAACCGAAGATGCCAGAGGATCCTATACTTCAACCTCTACCTTGGGTCACAACAACTAAAATAGTTGTCTCTGTATACTGCTAAATGTTCTAGAGTGGGGAGGGGCACAACTGTCCACTGCTCAAGACCAGGCCTTCTCCAGGAAGTACACTGTCAGGTCTGAATGAGCCATCCCCAATTTTGCCTGTGAGAACATCCCGAGCTGACCTGCACTGTGCTGCTAGGCTTCATTCACTGTCTTGAGAGTCATGAGTCCCCTCATGAGACAGGATGCCATGGAGACCGGGATCTTATCTTAACCCTGTGCAGTAACTGTAGATGCACGGTAGACTTCCCAGCAGCTACAAATGCCCCAAACCTCAGGCCTACCCCTCAAGCTGCGAGGCTCCCTCCTTTAGCCACTCTGCTCATTTCTTTTTTTACTGGGCAAGGCATGCTCTTCCCTTGACTTTTCTCATTTGCTCAACACAATCAAGATGTCTACTTTTAATGCTTCTCCGTATTTCTCCAGCCCATTTAGATATACTGGGTTGCTCTCTTTAGCCTCAGAATTCAGGGTTCCTACTGCCTTTCAGGTCTTCCCTCAAGCTAGACAGGACTGACTCCTGCCTGAGTCAGAACTGAGTCAGAACTGAGTCCGACAGAGTAGACCAAGAACATGAATGGATAAATGTAACAGCTCCAGAGCAGTGAGCCCAGAGTCTGGCAATGCCCTAGTTTATAATGAAACCTAATATAGAAAGACGGACCATTGGCGGGGCTGTAGCTCAATATGTGTGTGTGTGTGTGTGTGTGTGTGTGTATGTATATGGATTTTCACAGTAAAGATGATGACCTTTAGGTACCCACAGTTCCCTTCTGTAGAAGGGGTAGACTAGATAATTTGGAAGAAGGGTCTTTCTGCTTCTTTGCTGGCAGCTCTGGGTTCTATGTTGAAGGAAGGGCTTCCCACTCATGGGGCACCAAGGATATTATGTGCTGATGCTACTGATGATGTTTATATACAACAAAAAAACTAAGCAATGCCAATTTATAGTTCATATTCAATTTCCACGACTCTAGTAACCACTGTAAACAAATGTATGTATTATATACTGTTGCACCTGTAGCTTTGTAGTCCTTGGACATTTCCACTCATACCTAGGTGACATATAGCTCTGGGTGACAATTCTCATGTCAGCTCTATGACCCAAGTCTTACATGCATTTGGTGCCTACAATCTGTATGGTGCTATTGTCAGGCACAGAGGAAATGGGTGCCGAGAGAGTGACAAGAAGACAAGGTCTCAGTTTCTAAGACTTGTAATCAGTCTTGCCGATGGTGGCCCTGTCCCCTCACCACCTCCTCCACTATTTGCCTTCTGAAGCCACAAGGCTGCTTTCTCAGAAACGCAAACACAGGAGACTGGGCTATCTTTACTTCCCATGTCCACCTCCGTGTTCTATGTTGTACTTCCAGGAGGAAGAGCTAGAAGCAAGTCCGGCTCTCAGGCTGGACCCCCACACCTTACTTACCCACGCGCCTTCTGAGCAGATCTGTACTTTCTGCATATCTATGGGGCCATCCTCCAATTCCTGGACCTCAATCTCGTCTTTTTGTTCTTCCTTCAGTGTCAAATTTAGAGGGAAGGCTCGGGACTCCATTTCTGCATTCAAGAGTTAGCAGATAGAACTGGTGTCAGTGTGAACTAGTCTGTGAGAGGGTGGCTCAGGCACACACAAACCTGTTTAGGTCAAAGCATTGTCTGCTTCCAGCTGGAAGGAAGGGGTTCAGAAAGATGGCTTATTTAATTATTAGAGAGGCTGAGGGCAGGTAATGTATCTGGCTAACTTCAAATATTTAAAAAGCCTCCTGTGGTACAGAGACCAGAGTAGTTTTCACAGAGCCTCTGTGCAGAAGGGTAGAACTTAGAACAGTGGGTGAACATTCCAAAAACACAGTGCAGTGACAGGTAGAAGTTTCCACTGCCAGTACCACTTGAACATGGAATCAGGACCAGAGGAGGGTGGTGCTGATTTGCTACCATGTCAAAGTATATGAGCCTAGATAGGAAATTTGAATAGTTAGCCCAAAATACTTATCACCTGGATTTTCCAGATTCATAGGTGATTCATAGTCCACAAGTCACTTCAGAAACAACAGTCTTTCTGCCTCAAAGGACCTTCCAAAGCCAAGTCCCTGATACAGAGAGGGGCATGCCTGGGTGGCAGAGGCCAACCCAAACCTGGCAGGACTTCTCCTCGCCTCTGGGTCGTAAATTCTCTCTATTCGAAGCCTCCTCAGGCTGGTACAAAGCGGCTGCTGGGTGTGTGGTGAGTGTGCATCTTGTGAGCTCCATTTTCCGGGACTTCCCAAGCAAAGATCTTCCCTGAGTTCGGAGTCAGCTTCTTCAATGTTTCTGGGGTGGGTGGCGGCATGCAGAGGTAGGAATACTCGTGAGGTCCCAGGAGCCCGGGCCTGAACTTGGCCGAGGCCTGCGCCCGGCTGCGGGGCGGGGAGGTGGGAGGGGCCGGCGCGAAGGTGCCCGCCGCCGCCCCTGCTCGCTCTTGCCATCTTGCCCAACCCTTTCCCGCCACCCTCGCCCACCGCTAAGGCCCTCCGTACACCTGCGGGGCGGCGACAGCCCCCGCCGCCCACCTCCCCGGCCGGCCCGCAACAAAGGCGGCAGCGGCGACACTGCCACCGGCGGCCCCCGCCCCGCCGTGGCCCAGCCTCCCCCGCCGGCCTCGAGGACGAGCCGCCCCGGCCCCGTGCGCACTCACCCCCGGCCGAGCGGGCGGCGCCGCCGCAAGGGGCGACCAGGGCTGTGGCCCGGCATTCACCGCGCCATCGTCTCCGCCGCTCCCGCCGCCCCGGCGCGGCCCCTCGGGAGGAGCGAGGACACGTGGTGGGAGGGGAGGGGTGGGCGGAGCCCAGGGTGTTAGGGGCGGGCTAGGTGCGGCTGACGTCAGCAGGCCTCGGCGGCGCTTCCGGCGACGTCGGTGCTTCGAGCAGGGTTAGCCGGGTGGCTGGCTCGCTTGTGGCCGCCGAGGTGGGCGTTTGCTCGGTGGGACACCGGTGGCCTCTCCGCTCCGGCGTCCAGTAATGGTCTGTGCGCGGACGGGTGACTGGGCTCATCGTTCCTGTTCTGTCCAGAGCGCTGTTCTTAGCATACTGAGAAGCGAACTTGAAGATTTTTGTAGCATTGCCTATTAACTCCCAAGCATGTAGTTCCCTGGACGAAGTAGCTGTGAAGTTCTTTCGAGTTGTTTGCCCACAGCTCTGTGGAGAATATAGTAACTATGTTCCAAGAGACCTCGAAACTCTCCTTATTTCAGAAGAAGATTCTAGAGTCGGAGATCTGTTGAGAGCGTGTTTAAACAAACATCACACACGCACATGTACACACGTATACATGCACTTCATACTTATTAAAAATACTAAGAGATTGAGTTCAACTTGGGGGTTGGTGGTTTATAGCCAAGGAGAGGAAGGAGTGTGGATGTCAGGGCGTGAATAATTACTAAGAGGAATTATCAAAGATTGAGAGATTCTTGCTAAATCCACTGAACTAGATTCTTGTTGAAAGCAGACCAGGCTGATCAGATATCAAGGGTGCTAAACTGACTTAGGGGGATTCTTGCTTAAACTAGGCTGGGCAAGCAGAAGATGGGGGTGGGGGTCACTGCAGCAGAAGCCGATCAGAAGAGGATTCAAGAGCCTAACTGTGGTTAAGAAAAGAATCTTTTTTTAAAATTTATTTTTATTATTTTAAGTAATATGTGCATGGGTGTGTGCTTATGCCTGACAACCAGAGTCATGGGATATCACTGTGTTGGAGTTACAGATAGTTGTGGGCTGCCTGATTTGAGTGCTGGAAACCAAACTCTGATCCTCTTCAAGAGCAGTGCTCTTAACCCCCGAGCTGCCTTTACAGCCCCAGGAGAAGCTGTCTTTAAATATTTACTTTAAACTTATTGCTTCTGTTCACATATGTATATAAGTACAAATGCCATGGCATAGATGAGCTCTGCTTTTAATCCATACAGTACGGCACAACAGACACAACCTTGAAATGTCGTTATGGCTAACAAGAGCAAAGAGGGCTTAATCATCGGATAGAGATTATTAACATATTGAAAGAAAAGGATAGGATTTCTTTGTTGTTTTAATGGACAGCTCTTTTGATGTTTAAATTTAATTTTTTAAAATCAGGCGTGGTGGCTTAAATTGATTGATATTCTCATTTTAACTTTGCGGAGGGGAATGGCAGTTAGGAAAAGTCAAGGGTGCTGGGTCATTGTTGGCACCTTCTCTCAAAGATGATCGTGTGTTCTGATGTAAGAAAAAGCAATGCTAAGTTTTAGTCTTTGAGAGTCATATATATACACACACACACACACACACACACACACACACACACACACACGGCTACTCAGTGACCCATTCTAATCTTTACATTTTTTTCAAAAAGATTTATGTAGATGAGAGTTTTTTTTTTGCATGTATGTCATTGTTTGCTCTGTAGTGCTGTGATACAACACCATAACTAAAACAACTTGGGGAGGAAAGGGTTTGTTTTAGTTTAACAGTTGTAGTTCATCATGAAGACAAGTTGGGGCAGGAACTGAAGCAGAGACCATGAAGAGTGCTCCTTGCTGACTTGTTTCCCATAGCTTGCTCAGCCCACTTTTTTTTTTTTTTTTTTATTGGATGATTTATTTACATTTCCTATGTTGTCCCCTTACCCCATCCCC
>NW_021604588.1:11672550-11673910 GCF_004785775.1 Grammomys surdaster
TGAGGTCAAGGTTCTCTTCTTCCACCTATGCCCAGCAGGGCCCTCCATTTTTACATATTCAGCTGAAGCCCTGGATCCCCCCCCTAAGTGCTCCCAGGTTGGTGGTTTAGACCCTGGGAGCTGTGGTTGGTTGGTATTGTTGCTCTCCTCATGGTGCCCTAAATCCTTTCAGCTCCTTCAGTCTTCACTCTAACTCCTCTATTGAGAACCCCATGATCAGTTCAATGGCTAGTTGTGAGCATCTGCCTCTGAATATGTCTGACTCTTGAAGGCCTCTGAGGAGACATCCATATCAGGCTCTTATCAGCATGCACTTCCTGTCTTCCACATCAGCATCTACCTTTGGTGATTGCACATGGGATAGATACTCAGGTGGAGTGGTCTTGAGACGGCCCCTCCTTCAGTTTCTGTCCCTCACTTTGTCTCCATATTTGCTCCCTTGAGTATTTTGTTGCTCCTTCTAAGAAGGACCGAATCACCCTCACTTGGTCTTCCTTCTTTATGGGCTTCATGTGGCCTGTGAGTTGCATCTTGGGCATTTCAAGGTTCTAGGCTAATATCCAATAATCAGTGAGTGAATACCATGTGTCTTCTTTTGTGATTGGCTTACCTCACTCAGGATGATAATTTCTAGTTCCATCCATTTACCTAGGAACCTCTCGAATTCATTGTTTTTAATAGCTGAGTAATACTCCATTGTGTAAATATACCACATTTTTTGAATCCATTCCTCAGTTGAAGGACATCTGGGTTCTTTCCAGCTCCTGGCTATTATAAATAAGGCTGCTATGAACATAGTTGAGCATATGTCCTTGTTATATGTTCGAGCATCTTCTGGGTATATGCCTAGGAGTGGTATAGCTGGATCCTCGGGTAATGCTATGTCCAATTTTCTGAGGAACCGCCAGACTGATTTCCAAAGTGGTTGCACCATCTTGCAGTCCCACCAACAATGGAGGAGTGTTCCTCTTTCTCCACACCCTCACCAGCATCTACTATCACCTGAGTTTTTAATCTTAGCCATTCTGACTGGTGTGAGATGGAATCTCAGGGTTGTTTTGATTTGCATTTCCCTGACGACTAAGGATGCTGAACATTTCTTTAGATGCTTCTCGGCCATTCGAGTTTCTTCCGTTGAAAATTCTTTGTTAAGCTCTATACCCCATTTTTTAATAGGGTAATTTGGTTGTCTGGAGTCTAATTTCTTGAGTTCTTTGTATATATTGGATATTAGCCCTCTATCAGATGAAGGATTGGTAAAGATCTTTTCCCAATTTGTTGGTTGTCGTTTTGTCCTATTGACAGTGTCCTTTGCCTTACAGAAACTTTGCAATTTTATGAAGTCCCATTTGTCAATTCT
>NW_021604588.1:11678910-11679018 GCF_004785775.1 Grammomys surdaster
TCGATGACTCAGGATTCAGTTTCAGCTGCTCTGAGTGCAGTGGCTCCTGGATGACTCAGGTTTCAGTTTCTCAACAGGACAGGAGCAGACCGACTCTGTGTCTGCTCC
>NW_021604588.1:11679028-11685909 GCF_004785775.1 Grammomys surdaster
CCGACTCTGTGTCTGCTCCAGCCCAGAGGACCAGGCAGGGGCGGAAGCTCAGCCCACTTTCTTATGCCACTCAGAACCACCTGCCAGGATGACACCACCCAGTAGGCTAGGCCCTCCCACATCAATCATTAATCAAGGACATGGCTCACAGAGTTGCCTATCTGAAGAAGGCAATTCCTCCATTGACATTCCTTCTTCCCAGATATGTCTAAGTTCATGTTTAGTTAGCAAAAATCAACAAGCACCATGTATATATGTACTTTATGTGCCCATGGAGGTCTGAAGATGACATTGGATCTCCTGGAACTGGAGGTACAAATGGTTGTGAACTTCCATGTGAGATTATATCGCCATGGTTCTTAGAGACATGAAAGGCTTCCCAATAGACTGACCTACCTCACCCAGGCATGCTCTCCAGGGAGGCAGACCTTCCAGAGCTAGTAGTCAATGATAGATAAGACCCCAATAACCAGGGCAACTTAAGACAGGCACAGTTCCCTGTGCTGGTTGCCCCTGAAGTGTTGCCAACAAGGTCAGAGCACAGAACTTTGGCTTCCACTGAGCTGCCAACTTCTAAATCGAAAGGGGGTGATCTATAGAAGGAGTAAGTCAGTGTGTCCTGACTAGCAGTCCACAATGGCCCAAGCAGGCTCAACAAGTGCTTCCCCATTTACTAACCCTGGAACCTGCCTGACACCCTGAGATGTACAAAGACAGAGCGTGTAACCAGGGCAACCAATCAGCTGGTGCCAGTTAAGGACCAAGGGGACATGGGCAGAGGGTATAAAAGGCACTTCTTTTTCTCACCTGACTCCCGAATCTGTGTTGTTGATTCTGTGCCTTTTAATCCCCTAACCCAAAGGATAGTCCTGAGAGACTGAGGACTAGGGCAACATCTGGCCCTCTCTAAGAACAACAAGTACTCTTAATTGCCGAGCCATCTCTGTAGCCCCATGAATTCTTATTTTGAAACCAGAGTCCTATGCTTTCAATTATGGTCAAGGGACCCAACAAAAGAGACTCAATTGCTAAGAATGCTTACTTTCATCTCAGAACAGGTCCAGGTACCTTATTGGAGCAATGCATTTCAGACATGAATATTTGAGTAGTTTTCTAAGTCCATTCACTACTGTCTGTTCTGCTTCCTTCAACTGCTAAAATGGGGAGAATTGTTCAGGCTTTTCCTCAGTTCAGTGATTTGGTTCTCAGCATCACTTCACCCAAATGAGGAGTGGCTGAAGCAAATCTCTGAGACAGTGCATAGCTGCAGTAATTTAATCCATGGGTTGGTTCATGGGTTTCTGCTAGGAGGTGCTTTATATATCAGCAGATATATGTAATCAACATGTATCCTACATAATCAACATAATAAATCTTTAATGATGCTGTTAGACTGATTTTGTCCTTAATTTCTATTGAATTATAGCACCACCATAGCATAAGCTTCTAAAAGGCAGGGCTGGAGAGATGGCTCAGTGCTTCAGAGCAAGTGTGAAGACAGGTAACAAGCTGGACATGGTTCTGTTCAGGCTTGCAACACCAGCATCAAGGAGAGAAGCGACAAGAAGACCACTGAGATTCCCTGCCTTTTCAGCCTTTGAGAGGGTGTAGTTTTGGAGATTGGTCTGGAGCTATGTCTACAATTGCTAAATTGTGAACTCCCAAGTCTGTTTGTCTCCCAGAAGAGAATTCTCATGGTCACTGGCCTATGTTGTGTAAAATTTGATCCCCAATTCAAAGTTATTTGGCTAATAAAAGGCTAGAGCCTATGACTGGGCAATAGAGAAAGAAAGGAGGGACTTGAGGATTCAGTGAAGGGCCTCAGGAGAGTCGAGGGGGAGGAGAAAGGAATGGGAGAGGGGGAGGTCAGCTGCAGAAAAAATGCTGTCCAAAATGGACAAACATGGGCAAAAAGAAGTCAACTGCCAAGCTTTGCAAGGACAAGGTAGGCTAGCCCTTCATAATTCCTGCTCCACAGAAAAATCTGTCAAATATTCTGGGCCAGAAGGCTGAAGATAATGTGATCCCGAGTTTTGCCTCTTTGTTGGTTACTAATACACTGATTCAGGGAAAGCTGGGCAAAGTCCAGAATGGGAGTCTGCAGTCTGTATTTTCCCTCAGGTGTCAGGCATCACTGGTGTACCAGACTGAGGTTGATAAAATGTCTGGGACTGAGGTTCCACAGGCCTCTCATCTGACTTGGAATGCTGGAAGTGTTACAGCTCTTAAAGAGGAAATAAAGAGATTCAAGCCTGCGTGGGGCAGGCAGTCAGGGTCAACTGTCCTGTGGTGGCTGCAGCAGCAGTGGTGGTGGCAGTGCCAGCAGCAAGGTCAGCAGCCAATAGCAGAGCCTCTGTGGGTAATGGGAGCCTGGCCAGGCAGTCGGGTCCAAGATCCAGTGATGAGTGCTTTGAGCTAGAGAACCTTTTCCCAAGTGTTACAGCTCAGTAAAGACAGCCAATCTTCGTCGATTCTTGGTGAAATAACTTGTGCACTTTATTCCAAGTGGTCAGGGACTATAATGAACCTTGGGCATTGGGATGGGATTTGGGGAGTATAGACTTTCTATTGGCTGAGGTTAAGATGTTGGTGATGCTCTGTTTGCATGGGGAAGAACTCTAGGTGCTGCATTTCATGACTGACTGCCAGGGCTCATCTCAACTGGGTGTTGTGGTCACATGCTCCAGAGCAGGCAGAGACAGAGAAGAGGCAGCACCACTCCTGGGGTCTCAGATCTCTGAGATTCCTGGGGGGTTGAGCATGCCCCACCTTACCACTTTTTATGTCCATCTGGTAGTGCAGTCCACATGTCTGACATAGAGGCTCCAATATTTTAGAGAAATTCTGAGGGACTTTCCAGGCAGTCAGCTGTCTCTATCATTCCTATAGTTTTGGAAGTTCCATCCCAGCACTTCCTGTATACTCAGGCAATATTTATTCCTTCTCAAGTTTCTGATGGGGTTGAAGAGTAGATAGTTGTGGTCTTACAATTAAGCTTAAATTGTTTAGGATTTAAGAAGATGTTTTTAGATCTAAGAAAATGTTTTAGGTTAGTAATACAATTTATGATAGAAAATGATTTAGGTGCAAAGCTCCGAACTCAACAAGATAGGATAGATAATAGAATAGTTTATCCAAAGTATCGCCACATACAAACTAACTGGACCTTGTGAATGTAAATCTTACCTAATAGTTTTTATAATTGTTTCATTTTTGTTCTTACTGTATGTCATTTATTATTGTAACAGAAAGAGCCTTTTTATTTAGACAAAAAGAGGCAAATGTTGGGGGCTGGTCTTTTGCTATCCCCCAAAATACTAAATTCTGACCCCCAAGATCTGGTTGCCCTAGACAAGACAATTCTCAGATACACCAGTCTTTGCTGTATAAACCTTGCTCCCCAATATAAAGTCAGTTGGTTAATAAAAGGCTAGAGCCCATGATTGGGCAATAAAGAGAGAAAGGCGGGACCTGAGGATCCAGTGAGGGGGTCTCAGCAGAGACCAGGGGGAGAAGGAAAAAGGAGACAGAGGGAGGAGGAGGAAGCCATGAGAGGAGATTGACCATGAGCATGTGACCAGGAGAAACCAACCCTGAGGATAGGCTGATGGGACAGAAAAAACCTGGGTGAGATTCAAACAGCAAGTAACAAGGGACATATTTCTGGGATGTAAGTTAGAATAGTTCACAACCTGCCCAATCTAGGCTCACAACGTGTAAATAAAATATCAAGATTGTTGTGTCCAGCTATAATAAATAAATCATTTACAGGGTAAAAAGGATTAGGACATTCTCTCTCTCTCTCTCTCTCTCTCTCTCTCTCTCACACACACACACACACACACACACACACACACACACACTGTCCATAGTCTTGGGGAAAAGGTGGGAAAGGCTAGGGGACGCACCAAGAAGCATCCATAACACATCTCATTCTATACCCAGTGGATGGGAACGCCTCCTACAAGCTTAGATATTGTGTTTCTTGGTCCCCAGTTGGTGGAACTGTTTGGGAAGGATTAGCAGGTATGGCTTTCCTCCAGGACATTTGAAAAGTGTCCTGATCTATGACTTACGCTCTGTTACTATAAAACCTTCACAAAATTGTTACCATGTTGGAACATGGGATCTAGAGTGACCTAAATCTTTTTTCCTATGGCATAATTACTCATATTAAACTTCAGAAAAATAATCTTTTTATCCCCTTTGAGGTGAGAGTTGAATTTTTGTTTTGACACTACTGATATCTCACTGGTTAAACACTTCTGGGGACAGGCTTGAAGTCAACATACATATAAATACATTCTGTCCCCCATTAGACCATGACAAAGGTGTCAACAAATAATACTGCCACAGGAAATGAAAAATTAAGACCAATAATTCAGTTTCCAACATTATCTCTGAGTTCTTTCATGCAAAAAGTACCTATACCCAATTTAATATATCCCAAAGCCTCATCAAATCATAGCAACAATACAAAGTACAAATAGTAATAGCATTTATTAAGTTTACCTGATACATTTATGAATTAAGAAAATGGCTTGGGACAGGATAACAGAAATAATTATTTCATTTGAAAAAATAGGGGATGATAGACATTTAAACTATCATATTCATAACAATTCCCAATTTCCAGTGGACAACTGTTGATGAATCTTCTTGCTCTGGAAGTATAGTGTGTCCTCTGAACCCCGGTTCAAATCTTTTTTGAGAGTGATACCAAAATCCATTATTCTTCAGCAATTTGGGTTTGTGTTCTGGAGGGTCCCTTATCATCTCTCCTTAGCTCTTCTACAGAGGGCATCAGGGAATAGGTTACTCTTGTTCTCTTGTTAATACAATGACCTCCTAGCCTGCTTCCTTCCTTCAGGAGTTGGAAGCTTGGGAACTCTTAAATATTGACTAAAAGTCAATTTTAAATATATATTTTTATTTTGGGGAGTATGGGTGTGTGAGCACTACCCACAGAGGCCAGAAAAGGGCATCAGATCTCTGGCATTGGAATTCCAGATAGTTGTGCACCACTCTGTGGGTGCTGGGAATTGAACCCGGGTCCTCTAGAAGAGCATCCAGTGTCTTAGACCCTGAGCCTTCTCTCCATCCCCTCAGTTTGTTTTTAAATCATGTTTGTAGAGCACTTTCTTTTCTGCCATAAGTCTCTTAAAAATGTTTGAGTTTTCTAGGTATTTGATTCCAATTGCTATCATTAGCCCAAAGAACCCACATTGTTTTTTTGGAGGTACGAATCTCTCTCTTAACCCAAGTAAGAATACTTTAGTCACTTCAAGCTTCTGAGAGAAGACATTTAATGTTCTTATCAATTCTTGTGTGCAGCTGAAAGGATATACTCCATGTATTTCAGGCCCTTTTAACTCTCACCAAAGTGCTTGCTTTTGATCTCCTGGAAGTGCCTACAGTGGCTGATCTTTATGTTAGTCTTTTTTGGGGGGCTGGGAGGGGATGATGCAGAAGGTACTGGAACGTGTGTCCTTGAACATGCTGGGCAAATGCTTTGTCATTGAACTATATACTTTATCCACGTTGTGACTAACACAAGATCTCACTGTGCAGCTCAAGTCCTGGCTTTCCAGCTTTCCACATGCTGAATTACAGGTCTATATTACCCTTCCAGGTTGAAGCCAGATCTTACTGACAATTCCTGCAGTCTGATGTGAAAGAGTCTAATTTTTTCCAACTCTGTATTTTCTGTGCTCCTAGGATCTATGCAAGTGTACTTCCAAACCATTTCCTCTCATTTGTCCCTTTGCTCTGTTATTTTATCAAATGCATCTGGTAGCACCACCAACAGTCTCATTTAAAATCATTTTGTTAGATCTGATGCCTGTTTCTCAGGTAACCATGGCGACAGCCTTACCATTGTCTAACAAACACATCACTTTCTAGCCTCCATAATGGATTCTGGGACACCCGCTACTCAGTCAAAAATACACTTTAAGGTTTTTGTCTCAGCATTTCTAATTATGCACTTCTGCATTAGCCAAGCAAACCTCTGGTGTAGCATAGAAAAGCCATTGCAAAGGAAAGTCCACTATTGTCTATCTGACGTGGCCTTGGCTTACCCATGTAGCTATGTTACTTGCAGATGCCTGGCTGGCTGAGATTCCAGCTTTAGGGCTCAGGTTTGTTTGTTTTGGGTTTCCGGGATTCAGAAACTTTTCTCATGGAAGATAATAGAATACAAGGGAGCAATCCCCAGGGTCCAAGCACATTTCAAGTCTTCTGTTATTCACTTATATCCTATTGGCTACTCTTCGGCATGAAACTTTTCAATTCCGTTACTTGTTATTGTCTGTATTAGTTTCATTTTTTTTTCCTGAAACGATAAAGTATTTTGACAAAAGCAACTTAAGAGAGAAAGGGCTTATTTTGGCTCACAGTTCTTAAGGAATACAGTCAGTTACAGCAGCAGGAATAGGAGGCCTACCCCTCATTTGGCAATTCAGAAGCAAAGCAAGAATGGGAAGGGAAGTGGGGCTAGGCTATAACCCCTAAGGCTGGTCATTAGTCACATGCTTCTTTTAGCAAGGCTCCACCTCCTAAAGGTTGC
This sequence comes from Grammomys surdaster, assembly GCF_004785775.1. NCBI lineage: Eukaryota > Metazoa > Chordata > Mammalia > Rodentia > Muridae > Grammomys > Grammomys surdaster. The sequence continues at coordinate 11,685,597 of NW_021604588.1, forward strand.
AAGCCCCTCCCCAGTCCAGATAGCACCTCTAATGGGTTCACACACACAGCCTCTCGGACATTTCACATTCAAACAATAACACCAAGCTATAAAAGTGTTGTTTCTTCATGATTTGGTCTTGATGAGGTGTTTGTGTCTATTTCTTCAAGATTATTAGATTTTTGGTGTGGAGTTGCGCATAGCAGTCTCTAGTGATCAATAATATTTTTGTGATGTTGGTGGCAATATCTACATTTTCTTTTATTTTTTTTGCTTCCAAGACTATCTATCTATCTATCTATCTATCTATCTATCTATCTATCTATCTATCTAT
>NW_021604588.1:11685919-11701666 GCF_004785775.1 Grammomys surdaster
TATCTATCTATCTATCTATCTATCTATCTATCTATCTATCTATCTATAATTTTAAAATGTTAATCACAGGCTTTATAAGTTTGGTAATGCTCAATAACAAGATGCCCATACAATCAGAAGTGTAACCCAATACTCAACCTAGATATACCAACTATCTTTGACTGGCGGAGGCACGGGAACATTCACCTCCATGTTCCCCTCCCCCCTCCCCCTCTCTTGTCTCCTAGCTCCTCCTCCTCTCCTTACTCCTCCTCTTCTTCTCCTTACTCCTCCTACCATTGCTCCTCCTACATATCACCCTTCCTGTTAAGATAAAACTTTTCTCTCAAAATACAATTAGAGCATAACTATACCAATTTGTATCAGTAAGGTACAAGATAGACCTAATACCTAGTCCATCATTTTGTTGACTAACCAGACCAATATCTACATTTTCATTTCTGACGTTTGTTTATTTATTTATTTGAGTCTTCTATCTTTTTCACCTGGTCTTGCTAAGAGCTTGTCAGTTGTTTGTTTGTTTGTTATTTTATAGGAATAAATTCATTGATTCATTGGGTTTTTGTACTTTTTATTCTCACCTCACTGGGTTCTGCTCTGATCTTTATTCTTTCTTCTTCTCTAGTTTTGGGTTTGGTTTGTTCTTGGTTTTTAGTTTCTTCTGGTGCACTGATAAATTGTTCATTTGAGAACTTTCTGTCTTTTTAAATGCATTAATTTCTATAAGCTTCTCTCTTAGTATGACTTTTTCTGTGCCCCAAATCTTTTGGTATGATATCTTCATTTTCACTTATCCCAAGAAATCAACAACATCTTTATTAGTGTCTTTACTGAGTCATTTAGTTATTAAGAAGTTGTTTACTTTATACATATTTGTATACTTCACAAAACTTTTCATGCCATTTGTTTTTAGATTTATTGTCTTTTAGTTAGAAAAAGTAATACAGTTTCAATTTTAAAAAGATTAGAAGCTGCTGTTTTACAGCCATCACATGGCACATCCTGGAGAACTTAAATGTGATATTTAGAAGAATGTGTGTTTGTAGCTGTGGGGCAGAATCCTTGTAGATTCTGTGAGGTTCATTTTGCCTAGATGCAATTATGTCTGGTGTATTGGTTTTCTGCCTGAATGATCCATCCACAATGACAGTGATGTGTTTAAGTCCTGTATTGTTATTGGAGTTTATCTTTCCCTTCAGACTTATTGGAAATTGCTTAGGTATTTTTATATAATCACTATTACCTGTGGCTGAATCCACACCTCCATCCTTAGATAAAGAGCTTTCTATGTCCTCTTCATACAAACTACATGTATTTTTTTTAAAAAAAATACATTGTTTAAAAATACATTGTTTGTATTTTTAAAAAGTATCCATTTAATCACTCTACATCTTTTAATTGGACATTTTTATTCACTTGCATTTAAGGTAACTATTGATAGCTCATGTATTATTACTGCCAGTTTATCACTGCTTTCTGGTATATCTATAGTTATTTTCCCCTTTTGTACAGTTTCTCTTTGTGGCTAAGCAATTTCTCCCTAGTTGTGTTTTTAATTTTTTTTTAAAAAATTGTGTGTGTGTTTGCTTGCGAGTATGTTAGTGCAACGTTGTGTGCCCAAAGATGTTCACAGAGTCTGGAAGAGGCAGTTAGATCCCCCGAAACAGGAGTTACAGATGGTGTGACTGCCATGTGTGTGTTGGGAATGGGATTTGGGTCCTCTGGAAGAGCAGCTAGTGGTCTTAACTAATTTCTCCAGCTCCTAGTAGCATGTTTTGATTACAAGTTTTTACCTTGTAGATTTTTTAAAGATTTATTTATTCATTTTATGTTTGTGAGTACAATGTCGCTGTCTTCAGACACACCAGAAGAGGGCATCAGATCCCATTACAGATGGTTGTGAGCCACCATGTGGTTGCTGGGAATTGAACTCAGGACCTCTGGAGGAGCAGTCTCTTTACTGCTGAGCCATCTCTTTAGCCCCTACCTTATAGATTTTTAATATTTGTTCTACATATATATTTTATGTCTTAAGCATGTTGATGTAGATATTATATTTCTTTTTGATCTTCATTCTAAAGATATAATTCTTCCATGCACTGTGTTTACACCATGGATCATTTTGCTGGGTAGATTGGCAGCTCTTGTCTCTCCTCACACTATGAATAGTTCATTCTGCTCCCTGCTGTCAGGTAGGTTGCCTGCTGAGAAGTCTGATGTCAGTTGAGTTGGAACATATGTGTACTTGGGATTTCTCTCTCTTTCTTATTTGTGCGTGTGTGCCTGTGTATACACGTGTGATCATGTGTGTATGTGAACATGTGTGTATAGGCACATGTGTGTGCATATTTGATGTATGTGTGTGTGTGTGTATGTGTGTGTGTGTGTGTGTGTGCAGCAGAGGATGACACTGAGCGTCCTCAGATGCTGTCCCCATTTTTGAGACAAGATCTCCTACTGGCCTGCAATTCCTCATGTAGGCTATGCTGAATGGCCAAGGAGCACCAAGGGTTAGTCTCCCCCAAGTTTTGGATTAAACTAAGCATTTGCTACCATTCTGGGCATGTCTTTTCATGGTCTCTGAAGCCTGAACTCAGGTCTTCGTGCTTGCAAGGAAACCAATTTGCCAAGTGAACCATTTTCCCCACCTGAATTGAACTGGTTACCTGTACCTCTGTACCCCTTCTATAGCTGGGTGTTTGCATTCTCCTCTATACTTGAGGAGTTTTCTGCCATCTCTTTAAATAAGCTCTCTGCCCTCTGGACTTCTCAAAGCCCTCTTGGGCTCCAACAATGTGAATATTTGTTCTTGAATTTCTGTCCTGTAGTTTCCGTAGGATTTATTCAGTCCACCTCCTTCATTTTTCTCTTTCAGTTATGTATTTTCAAATAGCCCATTTTCGAGCTTATTACATAGTCTTCTGTTTGAGTCTGGTAATGATGCTGTACATAATATTTTACATTCAATTTTAAGTACTTTTATGCTTGAAGATTTGATTTTAAAAATTTGCTATATGTTGTCTCTGATGAATTAATGAATTTTATTTCTATTTTTTCTTAAGATTTATTTATTTTCTTTTATATGTATGAGTATTTTGTCTGCACATATGTATGTGCACCATGTATGTGTGTGTCCGGTGCCTGTGGAAGTCAGAAAAGAACATTGAATCCCTTGCAACTGAAATTAAAAATGACTGTGAGCTGTCCATGTGAACTGAACCTAGGTCCTCTGCAAGAGCAACAAATGCTCTTAATTCCTGAGCCATGTTTGTTGAGTGCTGGGAACCTGCCCAGCACCAGGTATTGAGGAAAGTAGTAATGGTAGTGTTAGCGGATTTCAGGGGCAAGAACTTAGTTTTTTGAGGGCTAAAATTGTTTACTTATAATAATATTTACCTTTCTTAACTCTTTGCTTTTCTAAGACCAGAAGCTGTTGGCTTCTGATAATACACTCTTGCAGGGAATTGAGAAGGACAAAAGGCTGCTCAGGAGCCTCCTGCTGGCCAGGCAAGAGCCTTGTAGCTTGGTAACCCTTTGTGAACTAGAGAGAAAAAAAAATGAAGAAAGGAGAATTCAAGCACACCCATAGACACATGTAGACACACACACACACACACACACTGGTTGTGCCCCACCACTCGTCTCATCAACCCCACAAGTGTTTATGCATATTTACACATATACACATATACCTACACAGGTATGTAGAGACAAACAGACATATATATATATATATATATATATATTATATACACTTTTGTGAATGGGGGAAAACCCCCCCCCCAAGCCACACTTTAATTCTTCTCTTTGGTCTTCTTATAACTTCTTAGACAAAAGTTTTTGTTAAACTACATCATAGATAATTTTTTTTAATTACCTCATAGATAAAATGTTACACAAAAAGAGAGTTACAGAAGGATGTTGGTGTTATCAGTTCAGAGCAGTGTTTCATTCTATAAGTTCATTGTAAGTTCAAAACAACAGTTTCACGAGAGTAAATAGCACACACCTGTGGCTTCATCCTTGGACCTGACCTAGGATGAATGTTTTTTCTTGGTTGTAAATCTTTTGTAATCTTATCTGCTTTTTTATCCTAGAGCAATTATCCCGTGACACATGTAGGTTTACAGAGTCCCATTTGCAACTTTTCAGAAGCTGGAAGTTATATGTATAAATTTAGGAATTGTATAAAATCATTGTCAGGAATTATGAAATCATCAATTTGTCTACACAGCATTACTACATGATAGGGCATCTTCATTGATCTGCAGAAAATCTGCCCAATAGGGTAGGCTAATGTCCAGGAATCATTAGACTATGTAATAGTCTAATGAAAGACAAATCAGCAGTAAGAAGCAATCCTGGGATAAAAATCTCTGAAGACCCTGCAACTCAGAGCTTACCCACTGCAGCTATGGAAAACAGTGGGCCATCTCCAGAAAACTTGCTTGTTTGCCTTTATCCTTTCCTAGATGGCTTCTGTTGAGTTTAGTATTAAACAGCCATCTCAAATTCTCCATCAAAGAGTTTGTACATATCCATTGCTTTCTGGTCAGATTTGATGCCTTATCTCCGAGGTAAGGTAATGGTACTTTGAGAGCTCTTGGTGCTTTGAGCTGAATGGAAGCACCCATTATTGGACAAGTTAGGAGTTTATTCCAAACTTCACTATGTGGCTTTATTTGTGCCTATATTCTACGGGTTGGTGTGTGGTGTGAGGGGTACTGTGGTGTGGAGGTGGTGGTGGTGGTGGTATGTAGTGTGTAGTGTGCTGTGGTGTGGTGTGGTGTATGTGTGTCCTGAGCCTAGACTTTGGTCTTACTCTTAACACTATAACACTATAGAGTGTGTTCAGTATAGATTTCCTAAAGCTATGGTTAGTATATTATCAATATTTCAGCACTAGAGGGCACCCCAAAACTATATTTGCAGCAATCAGCAGTTGAAGTTGTTTTTCAGGATGGACTGGGTGTTAAAGTGATTTCTATTTATCGATTTAGACATTTTTTTAAAGAGGATATTTCTGGGCTGCCAAGATGGTTCCATGGGTAGAGGCTGTTACTGCCAAACCTGAGCACCTGAGTTCCGTGCTGGGACCTTCCATAGTGGAAGGAAAGAACCTACTCTCTGAGGTTGTTCTCTGGTCTCCACATACACAGGCACGTGCACACACACAGACACACACAGACACACACAGACACACACACACACACACAGAGTAAGTGAATGTAAACAATAAATGAAGATATTTTTCCAATATTAAATATTAATAATTAATATTTCAAATATTATAAAAGCGATGATTGTGAATGGCTCCTAGTCTAAGAATACTGACACCTTTTAATCATTTGTTTTTGCATTAAAACATTTTCTTAGTTGTGCAGTGTTGCTTTGAGACATACACAACATACTATTATTTTTCAAAAATCCTTGTAAATGGCAAAAAGAGCATGCTACTAAGCCAGCGCTGTGGACTTACGTGTGGCTATGGCTCTTGCAGAGGCAGAGGCTTCAGTCTCAAAGACCTGGAACTGTGTTCTATCCAGAGTAACAAACTTCCAGAGAAGGTGGGAGACTTGAAGGAAGGAGTGGCCACAGCTCACAGCCACACTGCACAGAGGCTGTTATCATTTACTGACAGGAAAAAAGGGAAACAGAAATAGGAAACAAAGGATCTGGGTCACTGATGGCAAGATTAGATTTTTTTCTTTTTTTCTTTTCAAAGTCAAGTTGTTTTTTTCCCCCTCTTCCTATTTTTAGATAGAGTTGGCACATCACTGCTTGCAGTTGGGGTGACTCAGTAGGTGGTTTTTAAGTTCTCTTGTCTCTCTGGTCCTTGTACTATTATCTTAAGTTTGTGGAGACATTTTAGGCCCTTGGAAATTTCTCAGAAATGTAAAGTGCTGAGTAGATGCAGGATGAGACAATCCCATCCCCCTTGCACAGGGTCCCCCCACATTGATACTGGTGAGTCAGATGTACAAGTGCTTAGATGATTCTGGACACTTTGATATCTCTTTGACTCTTACAACTTTTGCTGTTTTACAGATAAGAATGCTGACATTAAAGTAGATTAAGTGGCCTCCCTGTTTCAACACCAAATAGTAAGAGGCAGATGTGGCCCTGACATCCAGTTACCTGGCCCCAGCACCTCTTTAGCAGACTCAACTTTCACTGGAGGGTGAGGAGTTCTGCCTCTGGGCTCTATTCAGTCTCCCCATTCCTGTCTCTCCCCTTTTAAGTTTATACATTTGAGAAAGGCACCTTGGAAAACAAATAAGACAAAGAAAGGACCATGACCTGAGCCATGTGCCATGCAAAGCAAGGAAGGGCTGGGGGATGGGAGCTTCCTCTGCTCTCCCCTGCTTTCCAAAGGATGGGTGTGGGAGACAGATGGAAAATTCACAGTAAAAAGGAAGGAAGTAATAGAGAAACTATTTCTTACTTGTTATTTGTAACCCTCCACCTCTAAGTAAATTAAAAGTGAGATTATTAAGAATAACTACGGTATTATTTGTAAAATGTACAGTATCTATATTACAAAGACTCTGGGCTTTAGAATCAAGTGCATCAAAGCTCTAATGCCCACTGTGTTATCTTGATCATGGAGAGATTACTCCTCATGCTTCTAACCTCACTTCCCTGTTTTGTGAAAACTGAATGAGCCAGAGGACCTGGTGTGTGGAGTTTCTTCCACAGTGTCTATAACACATGGACACTCCCTGGAAAAATACAGAAGAAAATTAATAAGATAGGGGGACATGAAACATGCCCAATGAGAGACTGCTTTGATAGAAAACTCTCTCTACTCCATAGCATATTATTTAGTAGTGATATTACATGTTTTCTCGAATTTTGCTACTTTTAGATGCATTTTGATTATGTAAATTAATGATTTTTTCCTTTAAAAATAATAGCCTGCAAAATCCCATGATCATCAAGAAGAATGCATCTTTCCCACAGAAGAGGAAGCACACCACATCTAGTGTGTGAGCCCCACACCAAAGAACACTGACTGTTCTTTCTAACAGTTTGCAGATGGTTCGGCAGAGCCAAACGAGGAGAAGCAGCTTTTGGGAACAGGTAGCATTTGGTATGAGTTTGAGCACAGAATATAAATAGGTAGAAATAAGAGGACCGGTTGGTGAATTAGTCTCTGATTATCCTTTAGTCAGATCTGTGAAAAGGGTTTGTGGTTAGAGAGCCTAAGACAGAATGTTATGTTTGTGAGCCCCAAGGGGTATTTCAGTAGAAGTTCAAGAAAAGAGGCCATTAAGTGTGAATTGTTACAGTTATACCTCGTAGAAACTTCAGAGCATTTGAAAACTTAACCAATACATATAGCCTGGCATTGTAGAACTCTGTCCCCTGGGTATGACGTGGCCATTACTCCTGAAGTCAGGGCAACTTTGATTACCATGCCAGACCCTCGCAACATTAGGTCTGTTAACATTTCACTGTGGAAGGGCCATATGAGGCCCCACGACTCTGGAGATGTGTAACAACTGTGGGAGGGAGAGGACCTGTTCTTTGATGAGATCAGCCTACAAGTTGCTCATGATCCCTAAGAGACCTTCATAAACTCACTGGCTCATCAAGCTAGATTTGCACGAAATCATTTTCTTTTTTAAAAATTTATTTACTATGTAAATTTTTCTATATAATTTATATAGTTTTCTATATTTAAGTGTGTGTGAGTATGTGTGTTTGTATGTGTGTGTTAGTGTGTGTGAGTCTGTATGTGTATGTTTCTGTGTTTGTGTGTGTGTCTGTGTGTGTTGGTCTGTTTGGTGTATATGAGTGTGTCTGTGTGATGTTTGTGTGTTTGGTGTGTGTGTGTGTGAGTGTGTGTGGATTATACACATGCATGTGTACCACAATGTATGCAGAGGCCAGAGAACAACTTATGTAGTTCATTTTCTTTTTCTACCATGTGGCTCCCTGGTATTGAACTCGGGTCTTTAGGCTTGGCAGCAAGCATGTTTCCTTGCTGCTTCATCTTACTGGCCCTTGGGTGGAATCAGTCTTTTAGTTGGTTGTGTTCCTATCTGTAGTTAAAAAAAAAAAAAGCATTTGTCTATGTGGAGAGATCTAATAAGCCTGTGATCCATTGTGAAATTGACAGGAAATGTTGGGATAGGAAAATAAACTGTGTATGGTGGGTGGATTCTATTGTAGCTCAACTGTTCTCAGTGTAGAGAACGAGCTGGTGGCATCTATTTTCCGTTAATAATGGATTAGTTCAGTGAATTCTCAGAAGCCGCACGGCATTATTGTTATCTTTAAAAGGAAAAATAGAAGATAAGGCCAAACCCCGGAGAGAAATATGCCTTCTGGGAATTCTGAACCTCTTGGTGACTGAGCGTTTTCAGGGCGTTGATGGGGTGAGTGCTAAGAAGACTGCTCAGAGTCACCATGCAGCACCCCGAGGGGTGAGCTTGCTGAGACCACATGCTGCAAGTAGTACAGCAGACAACCCCATCCCAGCTTCTCATTTCTCCTGTCCCTCCTAACTCAGAAGCGACTTTGCTATAACTAGTAGATACTACAAACTTAATGACAGAGATAATCAGACCAGTATTATGTTTACTACACTTTAAAAACCCTTTTATTGATTCCTTGTGAATTTCACATCATAACCCTAATCCTACTCATCTGTAGGGAAGATATCTTGTGTTGTTGGGACGTGTCACTTGCCAATTAAACAGTATGGCCTATGGCTTAGGCAGGAAATAGAAAGTGGGATACCCAGGAGGAGAAAGAATTCTGGGATAGAGCCAGGCAGGGTAAGATCTGCCTGGGAAGATGTGAGGAGATGGATGCATGCTACCTGAGCACAGGTGACCAGCCACATGGCAGAATGTAGGTTAAAAAAAGTGGGTTGTCTTAAGTTACGATTCTAGTCAGAGAGGAACCTTGCTATATGGCCAAGGTATTTTTGTAAGCATATTTTGAGTTTGAGTTTTATTTCTGAGAGCATGGGGCTGGGATGAAGAACCAGGCCTAACTACAACACATTTCCCCATCCTTCATATCTGCCCTCTGCCCTTGCAACCTCTCCCCCAAAACAAAACAAAATCTGCTTTATGTCAGGTGTGTTGCACAGTATACCCTATTGGTCCAAACAGCTTTGCTTGCAAATGTTCATTGCAGTGAGTCATTGTTCTGGTTCAAGGCCCCTGGCTTCTGCTATTCTATCAATTCTGGATCCTCACTGGGGATCGCTTTGGGATATCCTTTTGTTGCCCTGTGTCATGGAGAACTTGCAGCTTTGGATCTGCAGGACTGGCCCCTTCACATGCTCCAGCAGGCCATAGATAGCGGGGATGTTGACAAGAGTCAACTCAGAGCCCTGGTTCTGGGCCTGGCTGGAGCTGAGCTGGTCAGCCCACTAGCTCTCCTGCACCTGAGCCACCAGGGCTGGTTCTCCTGCTTTGTCCAGGTGAGGGGCAGGGACAGCTCTCCTGCTCTCATGTCCTGGGGCCAGCTCACCTGCATGCCACAGATGTGCATGTGTGTGGGGGATTTGCAGGGAGTATTTAATATACTTTATTTAATTTTAATTTTTGAGTAGTTTGACAAGTGTAGTTCATCAGTTGACTTTATTGAGTTAGCAAACCATTGGGGCCAGAATCAGGTGTTGGATATTTATGGCGAAAATGGGTTTGGAGTTATCTAATATGAATAGGTTTTCTAAGAAAGGAAATAAATGACTTTTATTTAGTTATTTAAGATTGAAGAAAAATTAAACAATCTAGTTACACTAAACTTGTTAGGTTAGTGAAAATTTTCTTAATATATATACATATATATTATATCTATAATATATATTTTACCTACATGCTATAATTTTTCATAAATTTACAATTTATACACACACACACACACACACACACACACCCCACATTTTAAGGGTGCAAATGGTTTTGCATAGCTTCTTTAACTTCCTGAAGGAACTCTGCCTTTTCCTCATCCCTGAGAAGAAACTGAACCCAGCACTCAGATGATTTGGCTTCCAAGTTTATTCCTGCTCAACCACATCCCATAACTTAGTTTTCTCCTCCAGGACAATCAGGACACATTTATCATAAAGTGGTTTCCTTTTGTATTAGCTGGAGGTGGAAGGTGGAAAGACCGACAGAAGAGCAGAAGGCTGTAAGTTGCCAGGTGAAGCCCTGTCTGTGTATTAGTAATCTTTGAATCCACTCTTCCAGTGAAATGACTGACAGTCACTGGGTTTGAGGAACTGGTCTCCATCACGTTCTGTCCTCCAGCTTGTGGGCAGGGACAGAAAACAAACAGTTAATATAGGGTACAGAGCTAAAATTAACTAGGAATTTATAGATTCTTCTTCTTCTGTGCATTACAATAATATCATTATTCATCATTTCACTCCCGAGCTTGTTTCCCAGATGATGCCACTGCTTTGGGGGGTTGCAGAACCTTTGGAGGAAGTGAGTCTCTGGGGTGGGGTGGGGATGCAGTGAGGGTGGGGTTGGGGAGGCGTACCCTCTGCTCTGCCCTCTCTCTGCTTTGTGATCTTTCCAGATGTAATCAAACAACCTCATGCTTCATCTTCTGTTTCTAATCACTTGTTTTAGAAATATGTATTTCACTGGATGCATATGAATGTTCTGACTGCATGATGTATGTGCACCATGGGTATTCGGGTTAGATTCCCTGGAAATGGGGTTACAGATGGTTGTGAGTCACTTTGTGGAATCTGGGAATCAAACCTGGGTCTTCTGCAAGAGCAACAAGTGTTCTTAACCTCTGAGCTCTCTTTCCAGTTGCCAGCCTCGTGCTTCTGATGCCACAGTAGAGTTCTTCTGGCTAAGATGCGGTTCCTAAAATGTGAATGCAAGTAAACCCTCTGTCCCTTGCTTGTCAGAGCAAGCAGAAAACTAAATTTAACAGATAACGAAATCCCTTGTTTTAAGAATGAGGTAAATGAGGCTTAGAGTTAGTTTCTCAGCAGGTTAGTGGCAAAATAGGTATCTTGGTCTGTAGTGATGTAGCGTGGTGTCTTATCTGGATACACCAGGTATTCTCTAGGGTCTTGGAGTGATGGTGGGATGAAGAAGTGAAACTATTCCTGGAATAACACTCAAGCAAGGACCGTCTGCTTCCTCCTCCTCAGAACACAAGGTCTGAGGTCATCAACTTACTAATGAAGAGCTCACCACTCCTCTCCAGGGGTGGTGCCACCTCAAAGCTCAGAGTTGGCCTCTGCTACCAGCACTCCGAGCATCCAGCAGGAGCGGGAGCTAGACCTGTGCTAATGGGAGGAGCTCTGTACCATTAGTTAGGTCTATATATAGCACCCAAGCCTGGACGCCATATTCCCCATGGACTCATTGTATCAACAAAAGGCTCAAGGGGGAAGGAACCTGGCTAATGTGTGACTGTGTGTGTGTGCGTGTGTGTGTGTGTGTGTGAGTGAGTGAGAGAGAGAGAGAGAGAGAGAGAGAGAGAGAGAGGGAGGGAGGGAGGGAGGGAGGGAGGGAGAGCCCTGTTGTTGGTATCAGTGTGAAGCATGAGATGCTTTGTGGTAATTTTAATGAAACCATCTACTTATCTACTTGCCTCTTTATGTATTTTTGGTTTCTAATCTTGTAGTGTTGCTTTTTCTGGGATCCAGTTCAACCAATTAACCCACTGTCTACTGCACAGGAGCCCAGGTAGATTCTATTTCTCCTTCCATACAAGGTAAACAGCTCACAGGTCTGCCTACCAGGAGTAATTAATCCCCAGACAAACTATCTTGGGGCCAGGCCAAGATTTCTCCCTCTATCAGCTGGACATAGCTTTCATTCATGAAGTAAATTGAATGACAGAATCAGGTGACACTGAGATTGAGGACATACAACTTATGTGTGCTCTTTTGACATTCTTAGGCTGGATTCAAGCGTTTTATTTTTCTTGTATAGGAAGTTGGTTCTGTGTTGTGAACACCCTCACTCAGTGAGTTTGTCTATTCTTGGCTTGTTTAGGGCAGTTTCTGTGCCATATCCAGAATATACTGTTTGATAGCAGAGGGCATAGATGCTAGAGGCCTGAAGAGCCAGACATGCACAGTTAGAGTTACTAGTTAGTCAAAATGCATGCGTTCCACTTGCTTCCATTATCCAAAGCAAGTCACCTGGTAATTGGGCATGTAATCAGTATTATTATTCTCCTTGTTATTATTACTATTAATTACATCGTGCAGTTTCTAGTCAAAAACCTAACATAATTCATGAGATAAGTAAAGTCATTTCAGCTGCCAGCTGCTTTTTTTTTTTTTTATTTGTAAAGCGCATTCATTATAGTTACTAGTTTGCCCATGTGGTTATCAGAACTTAGCTTTTGCATGCCATAGTATAAAGCAGATATCCCGAGGAGGCAGAGCAGCTGAGGGGCTACAAATGAACATGCTAGGCTGGATGGAGAAAAGACCGCCAGGACTTAGCATTACACCAAGAACTAAGCTACTGAAGAGATCTTGGTGCAGGACAGGTAGGTCATCTTCCTCAGGGAAGAGCACGCTAATTGGTTGTTCAGTGTCAAATGATCAGCTCTGAAAACATACATACAAATAACATTATACAGACCGAACAGACTATATTTAGGACTATATATGCATATGCATATACATATGTGCATGCAATAACAAATAGTGCAAAAAGAGGGTATGGATTTGAAGAAGAATGGGGAAGGACTATATGACAGGGTTTGGAGGGAGCAAAGGGAATAGAGAAATATAATCAAATTATAATCTCAAAAAGGAAAAACGGGGGCTATTCAAAAAAAGCAAGTCACCTGGTCAAGTTAGTAATTGGGTATGTAATCAGCTGTCGTTGTTGCTACTGCTACTACCATTATTGTTGTTGTTATTAATTGCCACAAGCAGTTTCTAGGCAAAAAAAAACCCCACAAAAATAAAAATGAAAACTTTTTACCAGGGGTGGAGGTGGGGAGGGGGTGTAGCAGGTACAGATAGGTCGCAACGATGGTGCAGTCCACACATTCCCTAAGCTTTCTTCTGTCTCCTCTCCCATCACTATTTTCTTCTACAATACCTACTGTCTACAGTGTGCAATTTACTGTGTAGTTATAAAGTTTTTATACTATTTGATTTAAGTACGTCTCTGTCTTCCCAGTAAACTGAAAATATGATCCATTATAGTTCCCTTAAAACTTTAGCACAGCGCTAAAAATATTTAAGTTCTTTGATGTAACAACTAAATGACTGATAACACTTATATAATATAATCAAAGCCACAAGTTTCATCCGCAACTGCATGATGCCTGCAGCTGTGGTTAGGAATCGTTCGCCTCTTATTATTTTATTTATGTGAGAAACTGCCTTTTTTTGGTTTTGTTTGATTTTCTTCAGAGGGTCTTATAGCCCAGGCTGTCCTTGAACTCATGGTCTTCCTCACTCCTGCCTCTAGTGTTCTGGGTTATGCACGCACATCACCATGTCCTGAGTGAGTGAATTCAGAGAGCAGTTAGTTCTTAGGAGATTAAAGAAGACTCAGTGTGTGTTCAGCACATATGTGGGACATGCCTAAAGACACCCTTCCTTCACAGAGCATATATAAATCCTGTGGGGTTTTCTAATCTGAGAAAAGACTTGGATATGATCTCAGTCTGGGGGAATGACACACTGGGAAGGCTACCACAAGAGTACATCATCTTATTCTGGCATAACACTGGAATGGAAAGTTAGCTTAGATTTAGCCACCAGGTGTCAACATAGTATATTCAAACTTGGCATTTGTCAAAACCTCTCAGTAATAAGTCAACACCCGGTGCTGTTTTCTTCTTTCCTCTTGTAAAGCGCATTCACGAGAGACTAGTTTTTCCATAGAGTTATTAGAACGCAGCTTTCTGTTATGCTAACTTGCAAAGCAACCTGTATCTAGATGCCAATCTTGAGCTAACTTCTGGTCGAGACAGTCAGGTCAGGAGCACCTTAACTGCTCTGCTGTCTTATGACCACAGCAGGTGTGTAAGCTCCCCAGGGGATGGTGAGGCCTCAGAGACCAGGAGACCATGAAAGAGGGTTCTGGAGCTCACAGATCAGTCTGACTTGCCCACTGACCTTCAGTGGTGACAGAGGAAAAATGAATTTGTTTCCCTTCTTATGATTCTCTCATTTCATAGTTGACACCCATATATATATATATATATATATAATGAGCTAGGATCAGAAGTAATGCAATATTTCCCTTTCTGAGCCTGGGTTAATTTAGTAATTAACTTAATATAGCAATTTCTAGATCCATCCATTTTCTGTAAATTTCATAGTTTAGTTTTTTTTTCATGGCTGAATGAAATTCCATTGTATCTGTGCCACGTTTTCATTTTCCATTTATCTTGGAAACTATAACTTCCAAGGTTTGATCTGGCTTTCCCTTCCTTATCTAGGCTGTAATAGAGCATGGCTAATTTAGCAACAGAAAGACTCGGGATTGAACCTGGGCCTCTCACTACTTATTAGCTGCAGGACTTCGAGTGAATTACAGTCTTCTGTCTGCAAAATGGGGCAATGCCAATTTAACTATGATGGCATACCTGGTCAATGGCATAAGTGAAAAGCTATCTGTAACTCTGCTTCCGTGTGCATCCATATTTATGATGGTGTAACCTTGCAACAGTGGGGGTCTGACAGCCCCTTACTTCTCACATCAATTACTTTCCTGGACAGGCCAGTCTTCTTGCTGATCTCAAACATGGTTTCCTCATTTATACCCTTAGAGAGTGGAGGACTGGGAACACATCAGGGAGACTGAATGCTCTTTGCTCAGTTTTCATTGATGAACATTCCACCGTCTCTTGCTCTTGGTATTCTTCTAAAGCATGGCTTTCTCTTTCATCATGTGTATCTTAACGTTTCATGGGTATATATGTGGCAAGATGAGTTCCACAGGATACCAACTTATGTCATGGACTTTAATCGAATACCCCAATGAATATAACAAAATACTAGGCATGTGGAGATTAAGAATATTTAAGGATTTGAATTAAAACTAACTCAAATAATGTATGGCATGTACATACTCACACACTTGTATGTATTGTTCTAGTTAGCTTTAGTTATTATCTTGAAAGCCTAGAGTCATTTGAGAGAAAAGCCTCCATGGAGGAATTGCCTAGATCAGATTGCCCTGTGGGCACATCTGTGGGGGATTCTCTGGGTGTTTGCCTGCATATATGTCTGTATGCTGCATGTGTGTCTGATGACCATAGAGGGAGGGAAAGGGAATTGGATCAATAGGGACTAGAATTATAAACAGTTGTGAACAGCCATGTGGGTTCTGAGAATTGAACCCAGAAAGAACAGCCACATTCTTAACTGCTGACCGTCTACCCTGATGGTTACTCTGGACCTCACCTTGATTATTAATTGATGCAGAAGGGCCAAGACTGCTAGAGGCAGCATTGTCCCTAGGCAAGTGGTTCTGACCTATAGAAGGAAGGTAAGTAAACTTGAGCCTGTGAGCGAGTGAACCAGAGAAACCAGCAAACAGTGTTCCTCCATGGATCCTGCCATGGGGCTTGAATTTCCATGTTCCTGCCTTAAGTTCCTGCTCTGACTTCCCCAAACGATGAATTATCAACTGGAAGAATAAGCCAAATAAACCTTCTCCTATAAAAGTTGCTTTTGGATACAGCATTTGACCACAGTAACAGAAAGGAAACTAGACCATATATACAATACAATACAATACAATACAATACAATACAATACAATACAAT
>NW_021604588.1:11701676-11786750 GCF_004785775.1 Grammomys surdaster
ATACAATACAATACAATACAATACAATACAATACAATACAATACAATACAATACAATACAATACAATACATACACACACATACATGCATTCATATATACATAGATAGACAAATAAATAAGCAATAAAAACACATGGAATAATTTGAGACAGGCAGATATTTTTCTTTCTTTTCTATGTATTTATCTCTTTTATTGTGTTTTGAGACAAGGTTTCACTCTATATCTCAGTCATCCTGCAATTCACAGTGTAGCCCAGGTTAGTCTTGGACTCCTAATGATTCTCCTGCCTCACCCCCACAGATGTAATCATATGGCTTGTACAATGTTTTCTTTAAAGAATTCTATTTTTTTTGGCATTAGAAGATTTCCAGCAAGCTCTTAGTACGCTTTTTGAGACGGTCCACATTGACTGTACTAATCTCAGTTAGTTCCCCTTTCAGCCAGGATCACTGCATGTCTGTGAACATAGACACTAAGAACCAGCAGGGGCCACCTTTCTGCTGGCCACAGCTAATGAAGCTTACTGACTTAGAACTGCCAAGAGCAATTCTAAAGTTCAGCAGTACAGGCTAGTCTTGGGTACCTACTGTGTGCCCCCGTGCAGGTCACTGACATTATTCTTCCCGTTCTCCTCAGGCTCCAGTGAATGAATCTTTTCTCATAATGGTGAAGTATGCTGAGATATTTCTTCAGGATCCTATGTTTAGGAAAATTTGAACAACCCCCGGATATTCCAGTATCCACAGGGTGTGCCATCAGATTTCACAGACACCTCTATCTGTGTGCCCCAGCTATGAGGACCAAGTGAGCCAGTATTATCTCACCCTCAGAGGAAAGAGGACCAGCTACACATACCTGACCCTCTGGCCTGTTTAACATCCAATTAAACAACAATGAAATGGGTGAAGATAGTATGTTATGTATAGCTTGTTAGAAAAGCCACAGCACAGTAATATATTAGTAACACATCCATCTTCTCTTAATTTTGGCAACATCTTTCTCTCTTTCATTCTGTTTTTCTTCAATGTTTTATAACTCTTAGAAAATTTAAGTATGGCTACATACTGATTTAGATCAGATGTAAATCTGATTCATATCAAATTTTTATCAGTATTTGAATGACTTTTATTGCTTTCTGTCACTAGGTTTCAAGACTTTGTCTGAGATTAAAAACAAAGCGTTGCCATTCGAGTAAAATCAATACTGCTAATATGTATGTAACTGTTTCAAAATAAAAATTTTCTCTCAATATCATGTCTTGGCATGACAGATATATGGGTAGATAGAGACAACAGGAAGGGACCAACCTCTTTCTAAGTTGTATATACACATCTATATAAAACATAAAATGTTTTTATTGTATTTATATGTGGTTTTAGAAATTATTTTAAAACATACACACGCACACACACACACTGTAGTTTGCATGTATTCTCTTCTCAAAACCTCAGTTACTGCCAGTGTGATAATGCTCAGAAATGAGACTTTGATGAGCTGATTGAAGCCATATTGTCTTTTTTTCTAATGAGTGGAACTAAAGCCCGTGGAAAAGATGCTTCACATAGCATTTGTCTGCCTGGACTTTCTGCCTGCCACCATGTGAAGGCACGTCAAGGTCCCATTTTGGAAATGGGACTGGTCATCTCCAGCACTGAATCTGTCTTCATCTTGACCTCACACTTCCCAGGCTTCAGAACCATAAGAAATAAAACTCGGCTGTTTATACCTTTTTAAATCCTGTGGTAGTTCTGTTACAGAAGCGTGGGCTAAAGCAACACAAGTGTGATAGTCTTTAATCATTGCATTCTAGTGCCAGTGAGCTGGGTGTGTCACCTATGCCTCTCCACCGTGCACAGTGAGCTGGGTGTGTCACCTATGCTTCCCCACAGTGCACAGTGAGCTGGGTGTGTCACCTACGCTTCCCCACCGTGCACATAGCTCATCCTGTGTAGACGTCGTTGTCTGCGGTCTTGGTTTTGCTTATATGGAGGGATTAATAGAAGAATTGCTAGGCCTTGTGGTCAGGCAGCTCTGTTCAGAGTGCTGACTCTGCCTCTTACTAAAAGCCTTGGCTTTCCTATTATTAATAAAATGAAATTAGCAGCTCCTATCTACTGCACTGTCGTGAGGACAAAATGAAATACCCATGCAACATGTTCAGCACAGGGCCTGCCACCACAGCCAGTAATTATTAGCGGCATTACATCAATATGTCTTTGTCTCTCCTTTCAGATAATGTGTTTTACAATTTGGTGATGCATTTTCTATTCATCTTTTCTATAATCATTCTGCCCTTTCATGCCTTCTGTCCATTAAGCAATTTTTTGATATTCCATTTTCTCTTCGCTGTCATGGTTTGGTCAAATAGTTCTACATTATTATTTTAGTAATTACAGTTGAGATCACAACTTATACCCTTGAGTTTTTACAGTTTATCATTTGTGCTTACATGTGCTGTGCGTTGTGTATGTATTCATGTTATAATGTGTGTGTGTGTGTGTGTGTGTGTGTGTGTGTGCATGTTATGCATGTTTATGTGGAGGTCCAAATTTGATGTTAGATGTCTTTCTCCATTGCTTTTTGTTTTGTTTATTGAGGCAAAGTCTCTCCCTGAACCTGGAGCTCATAAATTCTGCATATTCAAGGTAGCCAGCTTGCTCCAGGCACCCTGTCTCTACCTCCTGTGTGCCGGAAGTGCTAGCTACTCTGCCTGCCTATCGGTCCTGGGGATGCGACCACTGGTGCACATGCACACACAGCATTGTTTTGTCCAGTGAGCCTTCTCCAGCTCCATTTACCTTAAATTAGACATTTGTCACATTCCAAACAAAGTAACAATTTTATAGTAGTTTAATATATTTCTTTCCACATTTTGTGTTATTTTCCTGTATCTCACTTCACTCCACTTTTATTAATGCCACAGAAATAGTTATTCTAACCACTTTCTACAGTATATTAATTATTTTAGGGGATTTTGATGAAATTCCATGACATATGAAAGAAAATGTCTTTAATTTTGGCTTCTAGTTCCAGAGGATAAGAGTCTGCCATAGTGAGGGGGCATGGCACCAAGCATCAGGCATGGTCACAGGAGCAGGGAGCTGGGGGATCATGTTTCCAGTCACAAACATCAGAGCACATAGAGAACTGTAAATGGAATAAGGCTATAAATTCTCAGAGGCCATCACCACTAATAACAGACTTTCTCCAGCAAGGCTCTAGCTCAAGATTCTGCTACCAAGTAGGGACCAAGTATTTGAATACACCCACCTCTGGTGGACATTTCTCATTCAAATCATCTCAGACTTCAATCAGAATGGCATAACTAAACTCATCAAATGCAGAGAAAATACTGGAATCCAGCTGTTCTTTCATCAAGCCAGACATTAATGGGTTTTGCCAAAATGTAAATCAATGCTAATCTTTTCATTAAAATTTCTTGGTTCTGAACAGAAGAGTATTTTTCTAAAAAAAAAAAAAGCTGTTTATGCCAACATATATTGCATGATTATTTTGAATGAGCAAGTACTGCAAAATCTTTTTTAAAATCTCCATTTAACTTCCAATGGTAGCAAATATCCATAGGCATAAATCACAGGAAAAACAGTTCTTTTATAGTTTTTGACAGCTTCAGAAGCATGGAGGTTATGTTTCATTAGTATTTAAAATAAGGGGGAGAGATGTTGTCATTTACTAGGTGGCTAAAAGTTCAGATTAGTTTTTAATGTCATTTAGATACTCTATATAATAGGTAGACCTTGTGCAATAAATTGCTATATAATTTGTTTTGTAAGAAATGTTAGTCATTAGAGATAGCATCTGAAGAGTATGTTTAAATATTAATAGTAAATCACTGCGCAACAAACAAATCAAGGCTAGAAAGGAAATAAACCAATCTTCTACATTTAAAACAAAAGAGCCAAATAGACACACAACATCCATTAGCAAATTCCCAGAGGCAGGAACTTGGGTGTAGATGACTGCAGGGCAGGAAATGCTAAGACGGGATGTGTTTTTATATAAAATGAGCCTCTGCGCTTATTGAGTGGAAATCTGGGTCATTAAAAAACGTTTTACTGATTGTAATTGTTGAAACGGTAGAAGTGGAAGCAGAAATGAAGAACTCTCATTGTAAATATTCCTGCTATAGTGTGTTGTGTGCAGTGCAAGCATGCTGACTGCTCTCGTCTGAACTGTAAAGCTGGATGCCAGTCAGAGGATGCTAATGTCAGCAGCACCTTAAATCGCAGCGCAGAGGGCCTCTTACATTCCACGAGTGCAACGACCGTGATTACTGTCCTTGAGAGTCATTGATTAATAATAACTAAGTGATAGGGAAGGCTTTTGATCTTCCTTTATTGCAATGCTATAAAGTACCAACGCATTTACGATGCAAAATTTAAGCTCCACATTTAAAGAGATAAGATACTCTTCTCTTTAAGGTTTAAAAAAAAGTGTGTTTTTATTTTAATTATGTGTTTGAGTCTGTATGCCTTGCGAGTTCAGGTGCCTGCAGAAGCCAGAAGCCAGAAGAGGGCGTCCGAGTCACTGGAGCTGGAGTGACAGGCTGCTGTGAGTCACCTGATGTGGGTGCTGGGAACTGAACTAAGTCCCCTTCAAGGGCAATATGCTCTCCTAATTGCTGAACAATCTCCCTAGCCTGTAGTTTTAGATTTGTAAAACAGTGTGTGTGTGCGTGCATGCGTGCGTGCCTTTGTGTATGTGTGTGAGACAGTGAGTGTAGAGGTTAGAGGAAAACTTTTGGGAGTATGTTTTCTCTTTCTATCATGTAGGTCCTGGGTTAAACCTCGGGTTGTCAGGCTTAGCAGTGGGTGTCTGACTCATGAAATCATCTTGTTGGTCCCCCTTTTACTTTTTTGGAGTGTACCAGAAAACAGATTTTGAGTGACTTTGTGAATATAATTCATCTAAAATTTCCAAAAATCCTTTGAAAAAAAAATGTCTATGTAAAGCTCATTTTTCACTGGGGCATGATGCAATTAAGCTTAAATAAGGGAGAAGTGTGTTACACTGCTAAGGAACTGGTAAGAGAGAGAAACAAAGGCTTGAGAAAACAAACCACATCATTGGATGGCAGCATGCATTAAGATCTTTAAAAGCTGGTATTGAAAAATGACTATTTATAGAGGATAGTGTGACTAAGGAAAAGAAAATGTTGCCAATTAAGAGATTTTCCTCACCCTTACCATCTGCAAACTATTCACCACTCACTAGGTAGGAAGGATATTATACAACTTGAAATAAATCATATCAAATACATGAGGCATTGCCCTTCTGTTTTTATAACTGAAGAAACTGAAGCTCAGGATGTTTGCAGAGCTTATGCTGGGATCTGCTCTGATGGGTTGAGTAAACTTAGATTCCGTAACTCCTTTCTAGTAATATCATCATTAGTAGAAATTATTCACACAGCTCTGTGAAGACAAGCTTCTGAAGTATTAACTACAAGCCAGGGAAGACGTACGGGTGTGTGGTCCTCAGCTGGTGGAACAAGAAGTGATCAGATGAAGTTCACGTATTCAGTGTAGCATTCTCTCTGTAGTCAGTAATGGAGCACACACAGGCGAGGGCTATTTTTAAATAAATGTGTAGATGGTGCTCTGGCTACATAAACTGAAATTTATTCAAATAATCATCAGATTTGTATGTAGGGGTTTTGGCCATATTTTCTCATTTGTTACTGAAGGTATAATTAGCATCATCTAGAAGAACTGGAATTTTTGTTTAAAATGATATTTATATTTTTGGGTGGTTAGTGACAACTATTTTGAATTATTTCCTTGTCTTTGGGCATATTCTAGGACTGGGTTGTGAGTTCTTTGTTGTCTTAGCATTTCTTGAATACCTTCATTGCACGGAGTGAGCTTTAGCTAAAGGTGCATTTAGACACTGGACTGGTGCTGAAAACACAAAGAAGACGACGATTCACTCTCTCCTGCTTGTAATTATATAGATATTTGTCTGTCTCATAGTTGCCAGAGGGAGAAGAGAAGTATGCACAGGAGAAAGGGTTTATTTTATCTTTCTATCAATGCAAGGAAGTCAAGGGGGAAGGAACTTAAAACAGCTCGCCTCATCTCACCCATGCTTAAGAGCAGAGAGACTGAGTGCCTACATGCTTACTAGTCAGCTCACTTTTTCCATTCTTATACAGCCTAGGGGATAGTACCACCCAGAGCCACCTGGGTTTCCCCACATTAACTAACATAATCAAGACCCCCACCCCATACACACACACAGATGTGCCAACAGGCTAGCCTGATCTAGGCAATTTCACCTTGAGACTTTCATCTCTGGTGATTGTTACATTGTGCCAAGTTGAGCCTTAAAAGGAACCATTGTAGGAGACAAGGTCTAAAAGGCAAGTGTCTGGCTTGAAAGAAGCTCCGATTCTGGAATCCTGAGCTGACTGGTGGATATCCTGACTGTTGAGTTGCTCCCATGTTATAAAGACAGTCAGACCATATGGAAGAACTGCAGGCTGCATAGAGAGTCAAAACAAAGAAGATTGTTGTTGTTCCAGCTCCAGCCACCATCTGACTACAATCTAATGAGAAACGTCAGCCAGAACCTTCTTTGGAATAAGGAGAGGCAATACAATTTTTTTCAGGTGCTAAGCCCTGGGTTGATTTATTATGTAATAATAGCTAATTCACATAAACATTACTCATTTTTTCAAATCTTGAATTATTTGTTTTTATTTTTATCCACTGGACTGAAAAACACTTAGAAGAATAATTTTTGGTTTTGTGTCTGTTCCTTCTGCCTTTATTTTTTTACTGCACCTGAAGAGAGGGTACCACATGGAGGGGAGACCTGTTAGGTGCAGCGCATGAATGTGCTTATTGACTCTCCATCGGCATGTCATGAATGACTAACTGGCTTCTACTCCTAATTTAAGGCTTGACATGATTATTCTGTTACTGCAAGAACATGATTTAAAGTTGGAGGATTCTGGATTAATCCCTATACGGTTGTGAGTCATAGTGGCTCCTGAGGCCAAACTACTCAATACATTAGTTTTATTGCCCCTGAGATGATAGACAGGCATTGACGCTTGTCAGCATGTGAGGGTTCTGGTACAGGATAGTCTCTGGTACACATAGTAACTCTTTCATGCTTATACAATGTGAACAGGCTCTTTGGCAGAGATAGAAAAGCCACAAACTCATGTTAAGTTCAATTAAAGGGTTTTTTCCTTTAGGCACACAGGAGTTCAGCTAGGACTCATCTGGGGTTCTCAGTGTTGTGGTGACAAAGTATGGTGTCCTTATTGTGTACGAGACAAAGGACCAGTAGTTCTGAGTGGTCAGCATGGGGAAGAAGGCTTTTAAGGAAATAATAACCATGGTGAAGAACAGCTCTAGAACGTTATAGTCTCTGATTGGGTGAGATCTGCTCTACAGCAGGGCAATAGAAAGGAGAGGACATAGCGGTAGGAAGGGGACAGTTAGGAAAGCATCACTTTTTTCTTGCTCTTGTTTCCTGTCAGCATGGGTTTAGTAACTTCTGCCTTTAATACTGGCACCATGATGTTCTTCTGCCTCACCAGAGTCAGTGGAGCTGAGGACAGCGGGATGAAACATCTGAGACCATGAGCTAACTTGTGCCATTTACACTGGGTCTTTTGTCATAGAGACACAAAGTCTCTGCCTTTTGCAACAGTGTTGTCTTTCTGGAGCAGCGTTGTCTCTTTTGAGGACAGGAAATGGTGTAGATCTATATGGCATAATTAGAAGTTTTGTCATTGTACATGTGTCAGTTTTGCCTAAGTGAACTCACACTAATTTTTTTCACACTAGATTTTTACTTTAATAGTATGTTTTTGAGATTCTTCTTGTGGTTGGCTAAAATTGTATTTTCTAATTACCATGCTTTTTTTGTAGTTGT
The DNA here is from genome assembly GCF_004785775.1 of Grammomys surdaster. Taxonomy (NCBI): domain Eukaryota; kingdom Metazoa; phylum Chordata; class Mammalia; order Rodentia; family Muridae; genus Grammomys; species Grammomys surdaster. The sequence goes on from NW_021604588.1 coordinate 11,709,588, forward strand.
ATTTTTTTTTTTACCTTAGGATAGTTAGTTTTTAAAAACATTTAAACAAATATGATAACGTTGTTTTATTTATCCCTTGAGAATTTCATACATGATAACGATATAATTTTTTTTAACTATACCTACTGACATTCTCTGTCTTTTCTCAGTCCAGGCTTGCCTACAACTCCCAGAGATCCAGCCATCTCTGCTTTCTGAGTTCTGGGGTTAAAAGCATATGCAGCATGCCTGTCACATCCATCTTTTATTTTTTGAGACAGAGTTTTTCACTGGCCTGGAGCTTGGTGAATAGTCTAGGCTGTCTGGAAAGCTACTCCTAAAGACTTGTGAATATTTTCTCCTGGGATTGCAATCAGATATTACCATTTCTGGTCCACAGAGAAAATTCCAGGCCAGTCTGGACTACATAGTGAGGTCCTGCCCCAAAAAATATTTCTTAAAGAAAAAAAAAGGATAGTGCCTGAGAACTGACACCCAAAGAAGTCCTCTGGACTCCATAAACATACATGTTCACATCAATAGTGTATGTGCACATGAACACACAAACACGCAAGCACTTTAGCCTCAGGCTGGACTCCATAAACATGCATGTTCACATCAGAAGCATATGTGCACATGAACGCACAAACATGCATGCACATTAGCCTGAGGTCCTAATACTTTTAAGGCAAGCACTTTTCCAACTGAGTCATGCTCCTAGCCCTGTACTAAAAATTAATAATATTATGAATCCTTCACTCAGACTTTTGAGACAGGTGATATCTTGGAAGAGGACATGAAAGACTTGGGGTAGTTGTGTAAGGTAGCATGGTGCACTTAAAAATAAACATGGAGGCAGAGGGCTATGGTTTGGGCTTTTCTCTTTCCCATGTTCTAGCTGTGTGACCTTAGGTTAATGAAGGAACTGTTCACTCTGGGGACTGTGGGTGGGATCTAGCATACCTAGGTCCTCACTTGGCTCATCATTCTCCCTCAACCCAAAGTCACAAGACTTGGTGAGTGATTGACCTATGGTAGGAGGTAGGATTCATGTTTCCTTCTATAACCCTGCAGGGAGGAATCTGCATTCCAAGATAGGGAAAATTTTCTCTCCCTGAGTTATAACACCTTATTTCTTTTACATTTAATGTGTGTTCAAAACATACTTATTCCCAGTAATAGGATGAGTTTTGTTCTATTTTCCCTCCGGGCACACTGAAAAAATGAAACACCCCTTGCTTTACCAGCCTGGCTCCCCAAGGCTGTGGATAGTAGTTCCTGTCAGTGTGGTTCTCCAAAGTAGAAAAACATTTGCCTGAGTAGCATGCTGCCTCAGGAGCTCAGGGTCTGGCTATGAATGAAACCTTGTGACAGGACCCTCCCATCCTGGTCCCAGCGGCTGTTCTGGGACTTGGTTGGCCAGATTGGCCTACACCCCTGGGAAACATCCTAATGCTTGTGGCAGGCACGAGGAAGTTATTTTCATGGACTCTCAATGCTGTTTGTTTCTTTAGACTAAAGCTCACTAGTTCTGCCAATGTTGGAGGTGAACAATTTCAATCTTTTAAACTAGTGTGTCCATAATTCCTATAAAAATGTCTTGGGTTTGAAATGATCAATGGTGTCTTGGGATGTAAGAGTAATTAATGGTGCCTAGCAGGGAACACCATCAACACAGAAGAATTTTAATTGGTACATGTAAAGGCACTTGAATATAGAATTGAACTAAAGCCCAGGGGGATGGATTGCTCCTGAAGATGAGAGGGCAATCCTGAAGCATGGGTTTTTGACTAAGATTTCAGGGATGAATCTCTTTTATAAGACTCGGATCCTTGTTTGTGGGAACAGAAAGATGGAAAACACAAAAAGTGCAAACAAATTATGACCAAGACAGGATAGACCTGATTTTGTAGTTTGGGAGTGGAACCATTATCCTAAGGTTATTTATTCATTCAAAAACTGTTATAAATATGATGCGTATAATTTAAATAGACTCATTCTTTGAGTTATTTGAGGTTCATGACAGGTACAGAGATTTCCATTTATTTCTTGGCCCTATACATTGTAAATCTCCATGGTTATCAAAATCTCCTTCCAGATGTATTGGGTTTACATGTGAAACTAATGGACCACTATTCAACTCTGGGAGTCAAAATCCAAGTGTCAACTTACTGTGGCTATTGATGTAGTGCAGTGTCACAGCTGCTGTGTAGATTGCACACGACCTGCTTTTCAAGGAGCAGTGGTTCTTGCTCTTCCACCTGTGATATGTAAGATAAAAATATACTGAGGTGCCAACACTGTCCTGCCTCACTTATCATCAGCATATACCTATCAAGAAAAATGAACAATTGGCTTCTTGTTGCCCATCTTTAAGATAAGCCTTGGGTCTCTCTCTCTCTCACACACACACACACACACACACACAATGTTCTCAATTTGTAACATTCTTATTAGTGTATTTCTTTCTGTTGTTTGAAACATTCTGTGGGACCACATGAAACTGAAAAGCTTTTGAAAGGCCAAGACACCATCCATAGGACAAAACAGCAGCCTACAGACTGAAAAAAAGATATTCACGGATCCTACATGCAGCAGAGGACAAATATCCAAAATATATAAAGAACTCAAGAAATTAGACATCAACAAACCAAATAACTCAATTAAAAAGTGAAGTATAGATCTAAACAGAGATTTCTTAACAGAGGAATCTCAAATATCTGAAAAGTACTTAAAGATATGTTCAATGTCCTTAGTCATCGGGGAAATGCAGATCAAAACAACTCTGAGATTCCATCTTACATCTGTCAAAATTGTTAAGATCAAAAACTCAAGTGACAGCACATGCTAGCGAGGATGTGGAGCAAGAGGAACACTCCTTCAGTGCTGCTGGGAGTGCAAACCTGTACAACCACTTTGGAAATCAATTTGGCAGTTTCTTAAAAAATTGAGAACAGTTCTACTTGAAGACCCAGCTATACTATGCCTGGGCATACACCCAAAAGATGCAGAAACACTTGCTCAACTGTGTTCATAGCAGATTTATTCATAACAGCCAGAAACTGGAAACAATCTAGACTTCCTCAACTGAAGAACTGATAAAGAAAATGTGGTACATCTACACACTGGAATACTACTCAGCTATTGAAACCAAGGAGACCATGATTTTTGCAAATGGATGGAACTTCAGAGAATCATCCCAAGTGAGGTAACCCAGACCCAGAAAGACACGTATTTCTAGCATAACTGTCTCCTGAGAGGCTCCATCCAGCCATAGATGGAAACAGATACAGAGACCCATAGCCAAACATCAGATGGAGCCCAGAGTCTTGTGGAAGAGTTAGAGGATAGACTTGAGTGAGCTGGAGGGGCCAAGCATACCACAATTAGACCTACAGAGTCAATTAACCTGGGCCCATGGAGGCTCATGGAGACTGAACCATCAACCAAAGAGCAAGCAGAGGTTGGACCTAGCCTCCCCCCCCCATTTTTAGCAGATGTTGGTCTTCATGTGGAACCCCAGGGCTGTTTCTGACTCTTGCCAGGCATTGGATCTCCTTCCCCTACCTAAACTGCCTGGTTGTGCCTCAGTGGGTGAGGAGGTGCTTAGTCTTGCTAGGACCAGATGTCCTAGGATGGGGTGGTACCCAAGAGAGGCTTCCCCTTCTTTGAGGAGAAGGGAAGGGTGTACTGGGGGAAGGGATTTGTAAGGGAAGGTTTGGGAGGAGAGACAGGAGAGAGCTGCGATTGGGATGTAATGTGAATAAAAATATATTACAAAAATAAAACATTTGGCACATTTTCAACTTAATTTTTGATAAGTGGTTGCCTTTATCCAACAATTTTGGTCATTTATATTTTCCCCTGGATTATTAGCTATGATTTCAAATATACTTATAGGTTGTATTAGTGCACAATAGTAGTTGTATAACTTGGCAATCTTTTCTGTTTCTATTCTTATATCACTTTCTTTCAATTTTATTTATTGTATGTCTTAGAACATTCAGTACTCTGTTGGCTGGTCAACATGAAAAGGTCAGGAGACTCTGGAACGCTCTGCCTTAAATGGGACATGTATCTCACACCTCTTCTCCAAAAGGTTCAGAGATTATTTATTGCAGGATAGGTGGGTGGAAAGATTTTAGGAAGCAGAGTTCAGGCAGGGCTGCTGCTAAACAGTCTTTTCTGGGTATGACAGGGCTATTCTACAGATGAACTCAATAACTGGGAATGTATGTACAAGACCTGAAGAGGATTAAACCAACCAAAATCCTTACTATGGGTGATTTTCGGCTTATGAAGGCCCCACCTTTAGCTGAAGAACCTTTTGGACACCTGTTTGCAGCTGGAGAAGGAGAGTTTTGGCTTGTTTCAGGGATGCCACCTCCAACAGGCTGACCCCACTCACGGATAGCACTATGCACATATTGCATCATTTCATGGCCTCAGTGGGCTAAAAGGAGTGTAAGAAATCTGGAGGGAAAGTGGTAGGAGGTATGGGAAGATTTATTCAAAATGTTATACGCATGCGTGAAATTCTCAAGCGATGAAAGGGAAAACACAATTCCAGGATCTACATTTAAATTCTCTTTGTGTATATTTGTTTTTGGAAATTAAGTAGTACTTAAATTTGTTTTTTTGTACTCACTCCACCCTGTCGGTATCACTGTGACACAGCTTCCCAATATGAAGGGTACAGTAGTGTTGACTGGTCTCTTATGTTCTTTTTCTATTCTGTCTACACCCATGCCCCTTAGATCAGGTGCAAGCTGCTCGGGGCTGTGTTGAGAGGCACCTGGGACTTGGAGAAGATTATGCAATGCTCTGTGGTAGGAAAGGTGTTTCTCTGGGTTTTGTTAAGTTTAGGTGAATGGCTGAACCCAGTTTGAGATGCTATCTTGTCAAATGATCTCAATGGGCTGTGCAGGGATGCTACTTCAAGATAAAACATGCCTGCAGCTCTTAAAGAGCCATGACTCCTGTCTACTTCTCATCTCAGTCTCTCCACGAACCAATTGAGAGCATGCCAAGTGCCCTTTTAGCTAAAATGTGGTAGTACAGATATTCCGCAGACCCTCTTGCTTTCAATGTGTGGGTCATTTGGCTAAATCCCCAAGTGAGCTTCCTTACACTGAGATCCTTAACAAACAAATGATCCTGAGTTTAACTTAGATTCTTGGAAATATGTGTCTATTTGTCTTATGTTTTGGCAAGGCTATTTGAGTGATGTTTGCTATCTTTGGGTTGAAAAGAAGCCAGCAGCTTCGGTCTAACCTATGTGACTCACCCATGGCTTATTTCCTAATGTCCTCAAAACTTCAATAGGTGCAGTGTGAAGGTGAATAGCTTTCAGGAAATATTTTTTTCCATTGACTACATGCACATTTGTGATAGCGTCCTATTATGTTTTAATTCCATGCTCACACAGAACTTCCCACTATTACTCAGTTGCTGAGATACAGCCCCACTTGATTTGCTTTGGGGGGATGCAAAATGAAATTTTATTGACAATTCAGCAGAAGCTATGTCAAGCTTCTAAATTCAATGGCTGAATTTTTGGGGCTGTGTTCAGGTTTCCATTGTGGTTTGTCTGCACAATGTAGATATGTTTGGTAAAGAATGAGAGGTTTCTTGTCCTGAGGTTTCTGGTCCTAGGAGAGTAGCCTTCCATGTCTTTGAGGACTCATGTGCCTGAAACAGAACTGTTTTCCTTTAAGGAACTTGAGGATACTGTGAGTCATCTTTGGTGACCGTGGTTTCATACAAAGACTATCTATTGGATGCAGCAGGGCCACACGATTCTTGTGAAACACTTTACTCCATGTATCTGTTCTTGACTTTGTTTTTATGTGTTTCAGTCAAAGTTGAAGAGGAACCTGGATACAAAGCAGGTTCCAGCTTCAAAATAAATGGACTTATATGCATCTTTTAACATAGCTCACTGGAAGGCTAAGATGGGGCAAAGGGGCTGGATGCTGAGAAGAGATGTGGCTACAAGCACCCATTACTAATCCAACCCAGATCCTATCTCCAATTGATAACTTCTCACAAAGGAAAACTATTAGTTCTGGTCAATAGAGTCTCATCATGTATGTAAACCAAACTGAAATGCAGACATGCTCAGCAGGTAGGTGGCTAACACACACAAAATGATTCAATGGGATTTTTGAAGGTTTTTTTTCCTTTGCTTATATATTATGTTTTCTGGTTTAATGTTTTCATAGCAATGTGTGTGTGTGTGTGTGTACATCTTTATATGTTTCTTGAACTTTTTTTCTGTTTGTTTTGCGCTCTTCTGATTTATTTGTTTTTATTTTATCTTCTTTGTATTATTTTAGCTTCTCATTTGATTTCTAATGAGAGAGAGAAAGGATATGGGTTTGGGTGGGTGGGAAGGGGGGATGATTTGGGAGGGAAAACTGTAATACGAATCTATTGTATAAAAAAACTCTATTTTTAACAATAATGACAATAAAAGACAGAAACTAGAGAGGTGGCTCAGAAGTTAAGAATATTGACTGCTTGTTCTGAGGACTGAGGCTCAATTCCCAGCTCCCACATGGTGGCTCACAACCACCTCTAACTCCAGTTCCAGGGGTTCCAACACCCTCTTCTGGCTTCCATGATTACTGCACAAATGTGGTACATAGACATAAAGGTAGGCAAAACACTAACACATAAAATATAATAAGACTTCTAAAGTCTCAAGAAAAAAAATAAAGTTAAGACTCTATAGAAATTTAAAAGATATAAAATCCAAGTCAAATTCATCATAATAACTAACTCGCTATGATTTATTAAAGTGCAATTGTAAGGTTATTCTTAATATTTTCTAGATATCTTTTATCCTATAGTTATTATTGAGTACACACACACGCACATATGTAATTAACATTTTAGAAAGCATACTAGTTACAACTTCAAAGGCAAGCCACTTATATTGCTTGTATTTCAGTTAACTAAACACACACACACACACACACGTGTGTGCATACACATGCACACACAGACATACAGACATGTACAGACACAGAGACTCACACATGCACATGCACAGTCAGATACACACACACACAGAAACACATGCACATGTACACGTACAGATATACAGACACACACACAAGGAGACAAACACACACCTCAGTGGAGCAATATATCAATTTGTCACTCTAATACTCAGAGGGAAATGACCAGGCACTGTCTTGAGAGAAATTATTCTTAAAAAACTGACCTACCATAGGGGGCTAAGAAATAGGAACAACATTAGTCCAGGGATCTCAGTTTGACTTGCCATAGCTTCTCGGGGATGCAATTGAAGGAAGCAGGGTTTTGAATGCTGACAAGCTGAAGGATTCACATGGTTAGAAGCATGACTGAGATAGTGAAGTGCACAGGGAGAGTTGTGAGCTGGAGCACATCTCACGAGCCGAGACCTACCCTGGAGCTGGATAGCTATACACCTGAAGCCAGTGGATAGACGAACCTCTGAAGCCACTTATCTGTTTATCCTCCGCTGTGCTAGAGGCTGTGAATTCTGACGTTTCAGTGGTTTACTTGGGGTCCATGGCTACATCCCTTTAGAATGGTAATTGAAACCCAGGATTATCCTGAAAGTGTGAGTCTTAACACTACAGTTGCTCCCTACACGCCTAGCGTGTGGGAGTCCCTACAGCCCCGTAAAGGGTTAGCCATTCTCTAGGCTAGAAGGATGCAGCCATCACTAATCTCTGAAGTGCATAAACAGGGGTGCCCAAGCTCTCTGCAATGGCAGAGAGGATGCCCTATGGGCTGGTCCTGTGTGCCCTGAACTTACAGAAGTTCTAAGTTAAAACCCTTCTCTCCCATTGTCATGTACACACATGGCTTGCCTTTTCTTCTTACTGCAGTTCTGCCCATAGGTTCCTCAAAGTGTCCATCCTCAGTTTGCTCTTCAGTGTGGATTGCACTTCCTTATCTAAGTGTACCTGTGTCTGTGAATCCAAGTTCAAGTGAGAACCAGGTTTCTGAGATCACACTGACCTCTACAGTGGCCATTCCTGTATCCAGCATGAGGCCTTTGGGGTTTAAACATGTACAAATGCAAAGTCTTCTTTTCTTGGCCCAAATTTTTGTCTATAAGACCTCTCCTAAAAGGATTCCCCTGTAGGGTATCAGTGAGCCAGCTGGGCAGTACAGGGAGCATCCTTCTCCAGTTTCTGCCTGCTGCTTGGTAGGACTTCTATGTTCTCATGTCTCCCAGGCTGACTTCAAACTAGATGTGCAGTAAGGAGGACCTTGAACACGGATCTTGCTTGTATTTCTCAAATGTTAGAACCACAGGCATGAGCTACCATGGCTAGCCACGTTATGTCTCCTGTTGTAAACTTTAAATTTTTTCAACATGTCACTGTGGGTCCTTGTACCTCTGGGCTTTCTTTCTTTTGCTTGGAGCCCTGCTGGGAGTTATTCTTCTCTTTCCTTATTGTCTTGCTCAGTGCTCTGCCCATGTCTAGTTTCTCTGTGAAAGTTCACATGGTTTCTATTTACAGTTGACTGAGACCAATACAACGGCAGGTGTACAGAAGCTTTGCTCCAGGCTCATGGGGGTGAAGCGATGTCTCCGACCCACTATCTACCCCCTCTTTCCCACAACTTTTAGCCATTTTAAGTATATTTTAGCATTAACATTTCTACACCCCCGTACTTCTTCTATTTTGTCCATTTTCTGTGTAGCAGCTGAGTCACAGTGTAGCATGTCCTTGTTTGAACCTCTTCAAAAAGTTTCCATCACATTCCAAAGTATTCCTACATGTTCCATCTGCCCGTTTTAATTGTTGTTAGCTCCCGTATCTACAAAGTCCACTCCCTCTTTGGAGTTCTCATTCAAGTACCACCTACTCAGGAGGCCGTTTCTATGCGAGGACCCTGCTGCTCTGAGTTGTCGTTCCTTTACTTCTTAGTCTCACTACTTTGGTGATGGTATTGCACAGACTCACCCAGTCTCAGGTTGACCTCAAACCATCCACCAAGTCTCACTTTATCTTCAGGTCCTTCTGAGGACTCTCACACAAGCACATTCAGCCTGTGCACGCACATGCTGTGGAAGATGGATGAATCTCATCTAGTAACAGATGAAAGTCAGTAATCTAGTTTCTTATGCTTCACGCAGGCGATTATAATTATACAAAACAGGAAACTGGAGCCCTGGTACCCTGGCAGCAATAACGCACTTACAGTGGCATCTTCTACCTCCTTTTGCCGCTTCTGTTCATTACTTCTGTTCTTCCTGTTTATAACTTAGTTAACTCAGTGTGTGTGAATGTGTGTGTGAGTGTGTGTCTGTGTATGAGTGTGCATGTGAGCTAGTGTGTGAGTGCTTGAGTGTGTGTGTAAGGGTGTGTGAATGTGTGTGATGTAACTGTGTGTGTGATATAAGTGTGTGTATATATATGTGTTTGTGAGTGTGTGTAGTGATGTCAGTGTGAATGTGTATAAGAGTGTGTGTATCATGTATGTGTGTATATGTATGTGTGTGTGTATTATGTCAGTGTGTATATGTGTGTGTGTGTGTGTGTGTGTGTGTGTGAGATTGTACATGCACATATGTGCTTATGGGTGCACGTGGAGCCTGAAGTTGATGTTGGCATCCTCTACAACTCTTTGGTGTTTTGAGACGGGCTCTGTCATTGAACCCAGAGCTCACTGCGTGGTGACTGTCTGCACTGGCTGGTGAAAGAGCTCCAGGGGTCTGACTGTTGTGTGTACCCAGTAGTAGGTGTTCAGTCACGTGCCACTGTGCTCAGCTCTTCCGTGTGTGGGCGATCTGTGTAAAAGCCCTCCTGATCCTCCTTAGTTAACCACCTGCACACAAAGCCTCTGCCTCTGCTTTTGAGTGAATCTAAGGTAAGATAGCTCCTGTCACCACCTCATCTAAAATTACATTCAATTCTGTTTGTCCCCACTTTGGTTTTTTTTCCCCCGAGGGGGTTGGGTAACTCTTTATAGCTTTTTTGTGAATTTCACATCATGCATCTTAATCCCATTGTCTTCCCGTTGTCTCCAAATCCACGCTCCTCTCCAGCAACCTCTCTCTCAACGTCCCTCCCCCTGTAAAAGAAAACAAGAATCGACAACAACAACAATCTCATCACAGAAGCTGCGGTGTGTTACACACTATACCCTTTTGTCCAAACATCTTTACTTGCAAATGTTCATTGCAAGCAGTCATTGTGGTTTTTGAGACCTCCGGCTTCTACTACTCTACCAATACTGGATCCTCACTGGGACTCCTCTCAGACATCCTGTTGCTGCTCTGTGTCACGGAGATCCTGCAGCTTTGATGCTGCAGAACCGGCCCCTTCACAAGCTTCAGCAGTTCATAGATGGGATAGATGTTGGGGTGGGCCAACCCAAAGTTCTGGATCTGAGCCTGGGTGGTAGCTGAGTTGGTCAGCCAGCCAGTTCTCCTGTGCACATACTGCCAGGGCAAATTTTCCAGCACTGTCTTGGGGACTAGCTTGCCCAAGTGCTTCAGTGGACAAGGGGTGGGCCAGCTCTCCTGCTCTCCTGCCCTGGGGCTGCTCTACTGTGATGGACAGGTGAAGTGCAGTGTCTGCTCTCCCAAGTGCTACAGCTGGTGAGGGGCCATGACCTGGGGGTGGGGGGACTGGCTGGTGGTGGTGGTGGTAGTGTGTGTGCGAGGGATGTGTGGAGTAGCTCTCCTGCCTGCCACAGGTGGTGAAGGGCAAGTGGGGAGAAGGACATTTCTCCCTTATCCATGCCACCTCACAGTAGATGAGGGGTGGGGCTAGCTCTTGGGTATCAATCAACATGGTCCCAGGGGGCAGCCTGGACTGGGGATATCTGCATGGCCTTTGGTGGTAACATGGTCCAGGGACACAGACCTCTGCTGCTGCATGGCTATGAACACAGATATGGCTCTCAGTGGCAGCATGGGCCAGGACTTCACCATGACCTCAGGTGACATTGAAGGCTATTCACATCAGGATTACTGTAGAGTGCCCACCATTCTGCATTTCGTTCTCTCCCGCTTCTCCACCAAATACTTGCGCATCATAGTGGCTCCTGGGCTGGGTAGGCAGTGTGCTGGGTAGGCCTCTGCGTGTCTTCTGCCCTCTCGCCAGTGCCAGGGGACTCTCCCATTTGTCTTTCTTTCTTAAATCTAAACTAAATGCACATTGCTGCTTGACAATTTTTAATTAATTTATTTTTATTTCAGTGATGCTTCCCCCATGAATGGCTCTTTATTGTGTCTGGCAAAGGCAATTTCTGAATCAACTCTTACTTAGTTACTGGTGTATGACAGCACAAAGCTCTTGTACGGACAATGGCACTGGTTGGCTAGTTTGACAGTGTAGTTAGAGGAGACCTGAATAAATTAACAACAAAAAAAAACAGACTTCATGTTCAGAGTTCTTGATTGAACAGCCCATTAGATCAACTGTAGCTGTATATCTTTCCACATCTGGCTGATCATAAAAGCCAAGCGTATCACTGGAGGGCTTCATCAGAGTGTGAAGCATTTTGCTATGTGAGTGAAAGCTCAGGCTTAACAGACAATGGGCTGGAGGGATGGCTCAGTGGGTAGAGTGCCCATCACACAAGCATGGGGACCCGAGTTCAGATGCTCAGCATTCACAGTAGAAAAAAAAAGCCAGATGTGGTTCTGTACATCTATATTTTACTAGGAGGTAAAGACAGACAGATCCCTGGAGCTGTCTCTGTAGCCAACCCAGCCAATTGGTGGGTCACTGAGAGGTTCAGTATCTTATATGAAGAGATGAGATAAAGAGCTATTGGGGAGACTCCTGGCTTAACCTCTGACCTCTGCATTCAGTGTGAACTTGCATCGAAAGTAACATGTATGTGAATCATACATGACACAGACGAGGTAACTTGTCAGAAGTACATTGAATAAGAAAGGGTCCACCTGACACATTTGCTGGCCTTTCTTCTGCCTCTGGGCATGTGAACGGTCTCATCTTTGTTTTTCTGAGTTTATTGAATGCCTCTATAAGGCTCTTGACAACCGTGGGATCCACTACTACCATTGAGTCATACAACCTTGAGAACCCAGGAGCAGAGCCTGAATCAAAATCTCAGCAACAGTGCATCCTCAGTCATGTGAGCGCCAGTGTAGGAGAGCCTGCTGACGTTCCTCTGGGTCAGATTACTCTGTATTGGAAGTAGCTATGGTGGGTGGAGGGACTTGCTAGGGGAATCTGTGTCTCTGGTGGTGCCATTCAACAAGGTGTTCACAGTCTGATCCACCAAAGATTACGAAGACGACAAACAGGTCTTGATCTTCCTGATTCCGATGTTTGCCACTTGAGGCAGAAATGCTTAGTCCTCCAAAAATGAAGACCCTTTATTTTAGCTGCCCATTCTTTCCAAAGGGTGTGATCACTTCTTCTACGGACAGTGTAAGCTGATTGTATTCCTGAAGCACAAACCCAAAGACTACGGGCACATACCCATCCAGGTACAGACAGTGGAAGAATCTGAATTCTGGAGGTACTGCCCTGCCTCTGGGCCTAAGTCTTGAAGATTTCTTATGCACCAAGTTGAGTATGTGTACCAGGGTCTCGATGTTCATCTCGCCATAGACTCAGGTCTAGGCTCCAAGTTTGAGGCTAACCATGGTGGTGGAGAAGTGTGGTGCACCAGATGGCCCTCAGGGCTGCTCGCCTTCAAAGACTGTGATGGCAGAGAAGACGGTGGAGGAGAAGGTTAGTCCACAGACTCTGGGAGTCAGATTGGCTTTGGGCCACCCTGGACTTTGCTTCTGCCCCAGCTTCCCTTTCAAAATGCCCTTTGGCTTTCTCCCACCCTTTACATCCTCACTGTTGACAGTTGGCTGCATCTTTACCATGGAAACCTTCCAGTCACTGGAGGCTTCTTTACCATCAAGGTGAATGGTTTTTTTTTTCCATTGCTTTTATGAAATTTAAAAGATTTCTGGAAAGTCTTCAGACGAATTTTCTTCATTATGACTCATTACTTAATTGTAGGGGATTCTTTTTGGAATATTATTCACCCAATTTTTACAGGGGCATCTGAGGGCTTCCATTTAAGCTTTGGAATTAGGCTCCCATGGCTCCCCATCGCTGATTCCGCTGCCACGCTTATCTGGCATAATTCCAAGTCTGTCACATGTCTACCCCTTCATAGATTCTCCCAGTGGAAATTAATGTCTTTGTAGAAATCCCATATTCTATCTTTCTTTCTTCTTTATGCTTTATTTATTCACTTTACACCCCAATCACAGCTCCCCTCCCTCCTTCCCTCCTAGTCCCTCATTTACGAACCCCTCCCTCCATTACCCCTTCTCCTCAGAGAAGGAAAGATAGAGGGAAGTGGTGCACGGGCAGCTCTGCCATGCTTGCTTTGCTTTTATGAAACTTCTGGTATGTATTGCATAATATTTGATTTTCACTTCTTATGTGAAGCCCATGCTATCACTTACAGTCCAGAGAGCTTCCTGTATCCTGGATTATTTTAGTTTCTGGTTTGAGTTTTACATCTTATTTTGTCAGAATCTAGGGAAGTTATTAATCTCAGATGATTATGTTGTGAAAAACAGCCTGCGCGATTAGGTTTTTCGTGTGTTTCTTAACTTCTAGTTTACTTTACTTAATAGATACATTGAACTGTGAAGATCTGAGTGTGAAGACCCATGACGCTCCTTATTCTACTTGGATTGTAGCACGAGATTATCTGTTTTATATTTGTTTAAACGGTGACAGACACATTTTTAGCTCATCCTTCAGGACATGTGTCTTAGGTGTGTTTCCTGTAAACCATCTGGAGTTGGTTTTCATTTCACCTTACTACATGTGGGTTTTTGTTCTAATGTGGAAGTTTAGTTGACAACAGTTTATGTACTTTCAGGTGTTATTGTGAGTGTGTTTGCAATTTTATTAAAATGTAGTTTCTTTTTTAAAGATTTATTTTGCTTTATAATTGTGTGTCTGTATGTTGCTTATGTGCTCATGAGTGCTATGTCCACAGAGGCCAGAGGTGTTGGATCTGCTGGAGATGGACTTGTGGGTGAGCATCCTGGCATGGGTGCTGGAAGCCTAGATCCTCTACAATAGCAGCACAGCTCACTCTTAACCACCAGGCTGCTCTGCGCCTGGTTCCCTGTGTGCTTTCCTTTCCTGTGCTTTTGTAGGTTTCCTTATTCTGCTTTCTGTGTCCTGTGTTTGGAGGAGACGTGATAGACATTTTACTAATGGCCACATTGGGATGCCCCCTGAAACATCTCTGAACACATACTTTCCTATATTTCTTAAAGTGTGTTAATCATGGCACTTTCTGGTAACTATTTAAAATTTGTAAGATTTGGAACATTATGAAAATCTTGAAATATAGCCATTGTGACCAGCTGACATGAATTACTATTAAGTATAGAATTGTTTAGCTTGTTTTTGGACAGCCTAGGGGCTGCTTTCCTCTTATATGGTTTGTGTCCTTCCCAGCTTTAGAGTTAGCGAACTGTGCTATGGAAGAATTTTCATCAGCTTCCAGAAGTTTCCTTTTCTTAAATACTTCTTGGTTGGTGTCCTCTTGAGCTACTCAGTTGTGTGTGGCCCAGTCAAAACTGCCAAATTATTCTTGCACAGACTATAGTCACATACATTCACCTCTGTAGGAGAGAATACTTAACAAGGTGTAAGACTAGGTTAGCTTTGCAGTGGGAAAATGTGAATTTCTATCAGCAGCAAAAAAGAAGTATTCGTGTCACATTATGAAAAACATCTAGGCTGCTCTGGTGTTTTGAAGCAGTTGTACGACCCTCTCTCCTCCTTAGTATTCACGCCACTCATGAGCTACACGTGGGCTGAGGGAAACGTGTCTAAAATGCAAGTTTACGTAGTGCCTGACAGTCACCTCACTTTCATCTGCTTAATAATCACTGCTCTTCTTATAAAGCTCCTCTGTGGCTCAAGGTCTTATTCTTCTGCTTCACATCCAAAAATGCGTATGTGTGTGTGAGGCACTCCTGCTACGGTGTCTTACTCGTCTCTGTCATTGATATAAAAAGAGGGATGCTGGTGGGGGAGGCATTGAGAGATACTGCATAGACTCATAGAGATGGTGTGTGCAGGGATGCAAGTAGGAGAGGGCTCCTGTTCTCTGTATGTGCGGCCATTGCTTATCTAATTGTCATGAGGCCAATCATTACTGCGTAATGACACTATTAGAGAAACTCAAATTTCTGTATGAACTTAGTGCAATGTTCAAAACCGCTGTCTGTGTGAAAGATCACATGGTCCCTTTGCTCATTTTTCAAGTTCCTTTCATTCATGAAATATATCTAAATTAAACCACTTCTAAGAGAACAGAACTCATAGGATGACTATATATTAAAAAGGGGACAAGGAAACAAGCCACTGCCATGGAAATACTGGGCAGGGATGTAGCAGAAAGCATCAGGAAGAAGTTGGGATGGGCTTGGCAACTCCACTATACTTTCTCTATATTCTATAAGAGTATGTTAGTTGGGATTTCTAGTGCTGTGAAGAGACACCATGACCTGGACAACTCTTATAAAGGAAAACATTTAATTGAGGCTGGCTTACAGTTTCAGAGGTTTAGTCCATCATCGACATGGCAGTGTGCAGGCAGACAAGGGTGCTGTACAAAGGAGCCGAGAGTTATATATTTTGATATGCAGGCAGCAGAACTGATTGTGTGTCACACTGGGTGTAGCTTGAGCTTCTGAGACCTCAAAGCCCACCCCCACAGTGACACTCTTCCTCCAACAAGGCCACACCTACTTCAGCAAGGCCACACCTACTCTGACAAGGCCACACCTCCTAATAATGCCACTCCTATGGGACAAGCAGTAGTCTATGGGGGCTACTGTTTCTATTCAAATCATCACAAGGAGTTTATAAGACTATTTTATAGAGTCTATAAGAAAGTAATGTTTTTCAGAGAGGAAACTTGGGTCTTTCTGTGTACTTTATTTACTGTAAACACCTTGAAAGATCTATTATTCTTAGAAACTTCATTAACTGCTCCTTGTTAACACAAATGGGTCTTCCAATAGATGTGTGTATATAGAATACCTCTGCCAGTTCCAGGCACCCACAGTTGTTTGGTATTCCTTTCTAATAAAACTGGCTAGGGTTACTTTTGTTTTTAATATTCAGGACACAATTACTGTGAAAAGAATGACACCAACTAGAAGGCCGATCACATTCAGCTGATGTCATATATGATGTCCCTAACAAAATAGTACAGGAAAGGTAACATAGTTTAACAGCACTGTCAATGGGACTTCCTGAGTGCCTTGGCTAAACAAACAGGCAAGTTACATGAGTTTTATCGTTTTGGAAGGATGATTCTGCCAATCAAGCTATTTTTTTTAAGTTGTCTGTTTATGCTGCTTTGTCAAAGACCATGACCTAATTTGTATTTCTGACTTCCTCAGGAGGCTGGGATGCACCGGAAGATTATGGTCCTCATGTCACTCAGCACTTACAAAATACAGGGCTAAGAGGCTCCACTCCTGCTGTATTTATTTATTCATTACAAATGTTCTGTGGGGTAAGGATGGTTAACAATTCACACATCACGAATGAGAACTGCAAAAGACCATGCTGGTTGTCATCCTGACCGGAGTAGGAGACAAAGTGACTAGAGAATTGGCAAAGCATACATACTCTTGTGTATCTGTGACTTGCTTCCAGGGAACAGTGGTAGTGTGTCAACAGACTGAGATCAGGATAGCTGTTCTGAATCACAATCCAGCAGTCTGGGAGCCTAGATTGAATGGGACAGAAGAAGATAGAAAACATCTCCTGCTGGCTGTTAACCCTCTGTGGCAGTTGCTGGTGTTACCCGTAGACATGAGATGCTAGATTCTTCAGCCTTTTCCCAGTGGCTCTCCAGGCTCTTCAGGCCTTCAGCCTCAACACTGGGCTTCTTTAATATCCAGAGGCTCTCATCCTCTTTGACTGAACACCTGCAGATTTCCTTGGTTATCTGGCCTGCTGATGGCCCATGTGAGAGCATTCAACCCCAACTGCATGAGCCTATCTAGTGGACTCCCTTCATAATCACATATATTCTGTTCCTTTTGTTCCTCTGGTGAACTCTGCCTTATACAGGACCACAGAGACATAGTCAGGTGAGTCAGCTTGTCCAGTCTTACATAGTACTATGGGGTAAGACTAGAGTTTGAATTGTGGTCATGCTGACATTGATGTCTATGGGCTTTAGCAGTATATTTCTGGGTTCCTCCTATGGTTTATATTTTTGGATGATTGAGTGTAAAGAAAGAGTTAAGGATGAAGTCATTAAAACTTTCTTCAATGAAGTGTGAAATAGGGTAGCTGAAAACATTTCAAGATATGCCACGTATTGCATTTATTTTTTTTGCTATAACATTTAAATATTAAATATTAAGGTTTTGGATGAATAAAGACATCAAAAATGAATTATATGAATTTAATTTAAATGAATTATATTAGGAGAGATGAGAAATTAATAACTTGCTCCGTGCAACTTGGAATTTGATGCCAGATTGAATTCCAGCTCCTACACAGCCCATACTCCCTATCTGCTGCTCTAGCCCAGAGGCCTGGAAGCTCCCAACGCTGACCTTGTGTCTTTGAGGCTGCATGTTCCTTCTGCTACACTGAGGCATCAGCAGTGGTCCTTAAACACATTGGTCTCCCTGGGCTGTGTGAAGGTGGGACCTTGGCTGGAATGGGGATGGTGTGGAGGCCACAGATAAAACTCTGCTGCAAGAGAAAACAGAAAGACATGTTGACACTGAGGCTCAGCTCCTCAAGGAGTTAGTGTTACTGAGTTAATACAAGAGGAGTCTTTGGAGACACAGAAAGTTTCAGGATTGGTGGTTTTCTTAGTGAATGCATATGGATGTCACAACAGCAGGGAGAAAAACTTGTAGACACTGACCTGTGTTCCTGTTGTTTGGTGAACATCACAGGTCATCTGGATTGTTAGCACACAGTGAAGACAGGTGTGGAAGAGAAACACACCAAGCTCTATAATGAGTCTTAGAAGTCTCGTGTAACCTTCAGAGGTAAAGTGTTCAAACAAACTCAGATTCTGACTCTGCTCATTGACTCATGAGAAAACTTGTCAGGTGAAGGTCCAAAATCTTGTGGCAGTCCACACTCCCTCACACTGACACTCGTTGTAGCATATCATGGCATATTATCCATTTCTTTCTAACAAAGTTGCAACCATGCCACACACAAATAGTCTGAAGCTTAAGAGTATACATTTTGATAAGGAATTATTTTTAAAACTATGAGACTCGTTAATTTTATTATCAAAAAATATTCTGACTGGGCCAGCTTTTGTAATTTTGGAGTTTAGAACATTGCCCATATTCTTGAAGAATGTGGATAAAAGGTGCTTATTACCGTGTGAATTTCTGGCAAAATATGTAGAGGTGTTATTTCTGATAAATATTAATAAATGTATACTTGATATGCTTGCATTAATATAATATAATTAATATAAAATGTACATAGGAATGTGTACTTAATATGAAAATGGTCTTAGGAAAAAAAATGGTCTTAGGCCTGAGCTCATAAGTTTTCTGAATTTTCTTTTATGAGGTTAACCACACCAAGGCCATCAACGGTTGCATTTTGCTATTCGGAAGCAATTTCAGATCTGTTTCATAAACCATAACTTAGTGAATTTCATACCTATGGTGGTTGGTTAGAGTAGTCATTTGAAAACTGCTTGGACATTTGTGTAAATTGAAATCAATGGGAGTAAAGAAAAGGGCAGGAGTTTTTACTGGAAAAGTGGAATAAGAGCAGAGAGGGCTTGAGTCAGGACAGGAGGGTGTAAACAACAGACTCAGGGAAGGAAGGAAGCAAGAGACGAGCTGCAGACAGGACCACCGCCTTCCTGAGAGTGATGAACAGCTCCCTGAAAAAGGAACCAGGCGAAGGATCCCATTGGCAACAGCCACAAGCAAACTACCAGAAATGAACCTACAGATTCCTCAGGAAAACCTCTGAGCAAAGAGGGAATCAAGAGTTTCATGGACTGTTGGCTTTAGTATTTGAAGTATTTGTGAAGAATGAATCTTACCTTTTCTCTAAGTCATTAGGGGAGTGGAGTATTACACATTAATAGTATCACTAGTCAGAGCGTTACACTGTCTAATAAACTCAACCGTCTACACCCAAGAGTGGCATGCCATGGAGTGCCTAGAGAAGTCAGTCAGATGTGTCAGTCTTATGATCTGCTAACTTTTCATGTATCAGCCCACAGGTTCCATTTCTTCTCTTCGATGTCAGAAGTGTAAAGGGTCATGTGAAGTAGCAGGATCTCACGCTGTGACTCCATGCCTCCTCCCTCAGATCCTCTACCCCGCGTGTACATCTCCAGCCTCCTTGTTCGGTATTGCGGAAGGTGCCCAGAGCTCGCGGCTCTCATCTCTCACTCTATACCTGTTCTTTCATTCTTGCGTCTACAAAATGAGTCCCCCTCCTTTTTTCTTTTTGTTTGAGTTTGGGTCACAGTTACAGAAGTTATTATATCTCTCCTAAGTCAGAGACAAATTGGGATGAAGACACAGGAGATAAGTGTGTGGAAATGAAAACAGGACTTTTATTGCTGGTTAATCCTAGGAGAGACTGCAGCTTTGACGTGCAGCTGAGTTCGGCTTCCTCGTAGTCCCCCTGAGTTATTCTAGGGTGACCCTCAAGGGAGTTTAGGTTGAAAATTATCCACAGTGGTTGTTCCACACCTGGGTCATCTTATAGGCAAGACAGGAAGTGAGAGATCTCAGATGCCTGATCAGACTTCTGCCTGATGAAAAAGGAAGGGATTCATTCTTTACAGTCTCTGGCTTGAGAGGAGATGACTCTAGGGCTAATGTGATCCTCCACATAGAAGAGGGGATGATGGGAAAAGTCTGTCTATCATGCTATATTCAGTCAACTCTGAAGTAGTTTTAATTACTCGGTGCTGCTATTTTTGGTTTACCTTATAAGAAAAAGAAGCCTTGTTCAGTTTCAAACCATTGGTCTTTTGTATGTCTAAGTCGAAACTCCAAATGAGAGAAATACTGTGATCCATGGTGTGGACTTTTCATAAAATCTTGGAATTTTAACATAGAATAATGTATTCTTTTATCCTCTCTTATATTCACAATTTTTAAACAACAGTATGTTTTTAGCGTTTTGAGCTCTGAGGGAACCATCTAGACAAATGATCCTGTTAGTTGATTGTTGCTAAGAAAAAAAGTGGGGATGTTTTCTTGTCTAAACCACACGTAAAGTTAAAGTTTTTGGATGGACATTTCTTAACTTTTCAGTTTGGTAAATTGCTTTCTCACAATATGTCCTATCATGTTGGGGGTACAGCTCACAGTTTAAATATTGGATGGGAAGTTGGTGAATGAGTATATGGAAACCTTTCCCAGAATTGGATTTCACAGTAAAACTCTTCGGCTTTGCTAGAGCCTGTACAGCTCCAGGCTTCAATCAAACATTTGTCTGTGTGGAACAGACTTAACACAGCTCACTAAAAACTGTCCTGGTCCCCAACTGAGTCTTCTTGGGGCTCAAATCTTTGGTATAAGGTGACCTCCCTTATAGAATCTGCTTAGTCTCTCTCACAATTCCTCCAAAGGACTGGAGTCTCTTGTATATTGAGGTAAAGACCTACAATTAAAATAACAACCCTAGGCTTGTAAGAATGTTATCCCAAAGAGTTTCAGAAGCTATGCTCTGTATGTTCATTAAAATTTATGCTGGTTGAAACATATTTTGAAGAGTGTGCTGATATTGGCCTACTCTTTTAAACACTGATCATAACTAACTTCACTGTGACATGGTTAACCGGCTCACAATGAATGTGTGTTGCCATTAGACTGCCCGTCTCCAAGACATTTTTGTTAAATATAGCACCTCACTTATCTGTTTAGATTTCCTTTTTATGGCTTGGTTAATAAAAACATGAACGCTGAATTTGTGGTCTACCTGTGGCACGTATATTAACCATCACGTGAATATGGCTTTTATTTTGAAATTCTCAAATTTACAAAAACGCCGAAGGAATTAACACTTTATAACCCTTGTCCTAGAATCACCACACATTTCCCTCTTTTGTTCCCTTCCACACCCCGCAAAGGCTTTTTACAGTGTCACCACAACCAATTCCCTCGGCACACGCATCTTGTACAGATGAGGATCTTTATCTACAAACTTGGCACTCATTAATACAAACGTGAATCCGGTAAGACCATATAAAACAGCGCACATCTGATTTCCCCAGTTGTCGTAAAACAGCTCACACACGTTTAAAACTTGCATCTGGTCTATGCTTCCTTGGTTTCCATTACTATAGAAAGATTTATGATATTTTTACTATCTGGTGACACAGACTTTCCTCTAGACTATCAGTGAGATATCTCAAGAATGTCTCATCCTCTTCACTTCTCTGATTACTCTTCATGATCACACTCAAGGTAAACACTTTTTGTAAGATCGCATGGTGTTGGTTTTCTTATCATATAATAAGCAGAGACTGAGAGAATGGCCAACCAATAACTGTCCTGACTTGAGACTCATCCCATGGGCAAGCATCAAATTCCTAACACTATTGATGATGCTTGTAGACAAGAATATGCTGTCCTCTGAGAGGTTCCACCCAACAGCTGACTCAGACAGACACAGACACCCATAGCCAAACAATGGATGAAGCTTGGGGACTCTTACAGAAGAATAGGAACTCTACAGGAAGATCATCAGAGTCAACTAACCTGGATCCTTGGGGATCTCAGAGTCTGAACCACCAACCAAAGAACATATACGGGCTGGACGTAGGCCTTCCTGCACATATGTAGCAGATGTGCAGCTTGGCCTTCATGAGGGTCCCGAACATCTGGGACAGGGGCTATCCTAAAAGCTGTTGCCAGTATGTGGGATATGTCCTACTAGCTGGGATGCCTTGTCTGTACTCAGTGGCAGAGGATGTGCCTAGCCTCATAGAGACTTCAAGTGCCAGGGTTGGGAGGGGGATACCCAGGGGAGCTTCCACTCAAGGGAGAAGGAGATGGGGAGAGGGGGAAGACTATGGGAGGGGGTGACCAGGAGGGAGGCAGTTTGTAATGGTTTACAACATAACTCTGTGAGTGAGAAATCTAGAAGAATCTGGCTATTATTAAAATGATTTCAGTAAACTCTGTAGATAAAATTTATCAAATAAAATATACTGACTCCTCAAAAAAAAAAAACAATATAATGATGTGAAAAGAAATAGACTAAATTTTCAGCACTGTTCAATCAATTCAAGTGGTAACTGTCAGATTTTCTACTGAAAAGATGTGCTTTCTTCATCTTGGGGAGATAGACTGAGTCCATATACTGTATCTGGGTATTATGCCTGGCTTAACCTCTCTTATATTATTGTTTATTAAACTTTGCTTGTATTAGCCCTATATAACCTTATTCTGGGAAACATAAGGTATGTCCTTTCACCTATGGAATAAAGTAGAAATGAGCTATGCATTTTAAAACCCCTTCATATAAAACCCTTGTGAGATCTGTAATCGAGTAACTTTGCTTCCATTTAAGTGTTCAGACGTGTCTTAGTCAATCTAATGAATATCTTTCCCCATTACCTCACTTGACTCTGAGGCATGCATGCCAAATAGCAATGACTGGTTCTCTCTCTGTCAGTACGGGATCACTGATATATGACATGCATGATAACTAGCACAGGAACAAAGAAAAAAATGACAGCACAGATACATCTGGCCCAGAATAGACGAGAGGACGATGTCTCAGAGGTTTTGAGCACCCGGGTTCTCAGGGGTTTGAGGATCCGGTCTCTCTGAGACAGAATGGCTGCCCGAGCCCCTGCCCATTTCCCCGGCCCTTGTAGACGGTACTGGTATGGCGTACAGGGTCCCCAGAAAATCTCCTTGGCCAGCTTTGTATCCCAGAGGAAGAGAGAGAGCAGGTTGGGTTTGACACCTATTTCAGAAGCAATTTCATCCATGTAGTCGATATACTGCACTCGATGTATGCTTCTGGGGCTTTTCACAAACCTGGAACAAGAAGGGAATACTTAAATGCCCAGGTTAGACTTCACCCCTGAATTTCCAGTGGGGTTAGTTTCTGCTTCATAGCACATTTATTGTCTTCTTTTTACAAATCGTCTTCATTTCGCCTACATGCCTTACTATAAATCATCTTCACTTTGTACACATGCTTTACTATAGATTTTAAGGATAAGTCCTATATTATTGACATCTTTAAGCTTCCCAAAGGGTCCCGTAGAATGACGGAAGTACAGAAATGGTTGAACGAGTGATTAGATTAATTCTTGGAGATATTATATGTATCTTTTCTGCAGGCATAGAGTCCTGTTCCATTATATAAAAGTGACAGGCAAGAATCATGAGTTGTGTAGAAGGCTGTTATTAAACTGCAGTCTATTTCAGGCTTTCGAGCTACACAAAATACCTTGTCATGTATCCATTGCTGGATACAAATTGTGCCCCTGGATACTGGCAGGCAATAGTAACTTGCTCCATAAGCTTAGAAATTTAGAAGCCCCAGGCTAATTTTTTCTTGAGTAAAAGAGGAACAAAATTAAAATTATGGACAATTTATAAGCCATCAAAACTTTTCAAAGTATTTAGAAGACATGAATGAGTGTTTTAAAAATATAAAATGTGAACAAGTCGTCTGGCTAAATGAAATAGATGGGGATGGGAAACAAGGGGTAGGGGAGCAGCAGTTACTCATAAAGGCAAAAAATTATATTTGTGGTATCAGAAAAAGGAGAATTGATATATCATAGAGGCCATTTCTTGAAAAGGAAAACCAAATAGTAAAATAAACACATTTCTTAATGTTTGGGAGTTGTGACAAGATTGTCTTACCAATTCTTTCAAATTTCCCTGAGGGTGCTTTTGAGGGAAGATCTACCCAGAGTAGCAGGTAAATAAATCGAAATAACTGTGCATCCATCTTCTAGCTACTCTATTAACATGTTTGTCTTTCTCCTAGGTTCTGAATTTAACTATTTTAAAATATTCTTTTCTGGGATTGAAGAGATGGCTCAGCGGTTAAGAGCAATGACTATTCTTCCAGAGGTCCTTAGTTCAATTCCCAGCAACCATAAGACAACCATCTGAAATGGGATCCAATGCCCTCTTCTGGTGTATCTGAGGACAGTGGTGATGTATATAAATAAAATCTTAGAAAAACAACAACAAACGATGGTCAAAAAATAGTCTTTTTCAACCATAGTTCTTACAAGAAGTGAATGACTGCTTCCTGTTATTTTTAAAGTCTGTTTGGAGATTGTTGGTTACATGGACTCGGCATTCTGGGGTGTTTCAGTTAGTGTGGGAACTTATGATGCATCTGCTGGGCTTTTTTCTTTTTATAATACATGGAGCCTTTGTGTCATTGAACAAAAGCAAATGTATCAGATCACACTTAGGCATAAACCATATGAAAAGAAAATTAAGCAATTTCCTCTGGACAGGTTTCATTTACTTTAACAACAACAACAACAACAATAACAGCAGCAGCAGCAGTAACAGCAGCAGCAGCAACAACAGCAACAGCAGTAACAGTAACAGCAGCAGCAGCAACAGTAACAGCAGCAGCAGCAGTAACAGTAGCAGCACAGCAGCAGCAACAGTAACAGCAGCAGCAGCAGCAGCAGCAGTAACAGCAGCAGCAGTAACAGTAACAGCAGCAGCAGCAGCAACAGCAACAGCAGCAGCAGCAGCAGCAGCAGCAGCAGCAGCAGCAGTAGCAGTAACTACAACTACACTCCCTCAGAGCAGGTGCCTTACTCTTTTTCCATCTTCCGTTTCCTTCTGTTGATGTCTACCATCATGTTGCTCTGTGAGGGTAACTTTCGCAGTCCTGAGAAAACAAGATAGGTTTTGGAGGACTGCTAGGAGGGCTGAGTAAAGAGAAAAAGAAAAGGATGGCTTTGAAATGGAATAGGCATAACCATGACTCTCCATGGAATGCATAGTCAAAGCCATGTATAGAAAACTGCCTGGAAGGACCATTTTCTTCCTGTCAGCTTTAGGCTGCCAGCAAGGGGAGTTAGTGTTCTCAGGAAAAAATAGGTTTTTGAGTTGTTTTTTCGGTTTAAATCTCTATTTAAAACTCAAGACTATTAAATACTCATGTTAATATGATTTTTTGATCATTATACACTATTTGCATATATTTGTGAAATACACTGTGAGGCTTTGATTCATGTATATATGGGGTAATAATGAGCTCAGAATAATTAACATATCCATTACCTTAAACCTTTTCATTACTTTAAAAAAGTTTTTAATTAAGCTACAAAGTAGCAGGTTTCTCTATGGCAGGGCAGCAGAGAGAAAGCAGTTGGGCTCATGGTGCCATGGTGATGGTGGAGCAGGCATAAACTGATAGCATGCAAGTTAGAGCCATTGGGGGAATTGGAGAGATGACGTCTCTTTCAGAAGACCTAGGTTCGGTTCCCAGCCTCCACATTAGGCCACTTGCAATTATTTATAATTCTAGGTCCAGGGTTTTTAAAAACAAACTCCTTTGGGCTCTGTGGGTATCTGTATGTACCTGGTACACATACATACACTCAGGAATACACATACATATATAATAAAAAATTTTTAAAAAGACACAAAGTTATCTGCCACTGTGAGTAAGTTTCCCCTGTGAGATGAATTGCTCACAGGATGGACAGTCAAGGTTTTCCTGAGGTTCAAGAAGCACTCCAACAAAAGGTAGACTGTAAGCCTCGCCTCAGGTTTCTCTTTTCTGATAAAAACAGGGCTATTAGCCACTCTGAAAATAGAATCCCAAGTTAGCTGAGGGCTTTTATTTTTTAATGATAAGGATCAACCAGAAGTAGGTCATGAGCATTCCAGGCAAATTCTTTACCAGTGAGCTATACCTCCGCCTTAGCAGAATAGGTTAACATTAGAAAACTGGGTGCCTTTATCATCTGCATGTGTGGTCAGAGCATGGTTGCTCCTATAAAGACCATCATACCTGTGAACACGCGTGCAACCCATCGGCTTTGGAGCTCTGATGTGGGGATTGTAGCTCCTACTGGCTGGAGGATCCCAATGAAGGCTAGCGTTGGCTTCTCCAACTGGGGAGGGAAGACAAATTTAAACATTGTGTGTTCACTGTCCAGGATTTCAGAGCTGTCATCCAAGAAAGGGAAAGAGAAGGTGTAGCCTGTGGCAAAGATAACAACGTCTACGATCTCCTCCGAGCCATCCTCAAAGATGGCGGACGTTGAGGTGAACTCCTTCACATTCGTCTTCACCAGCACTTTTCCAGTAATGATGCTATTTGGCAGGTCGTCGCTGAAGATAGACTGATGGCTGAGAAATCTGCATGTTAGGGAACATAATTATAAGAATTAGAATGAATATTTTCATAAAGAAGCTGATGTCATTAATGCTTAGAAAACCACAGCAATATTTAATAATTTTAATACTGTTTACTGCCTCCCTGGGCACATGACAGTGTTTATTAATGAAGAACTTGATTTTGGAGTCAGAATGGGCTTTATACTTACTTATTCTACTTTTTTCTCACGGTGAGTTTCTGGACAGCTCATGAAACAGTTTATTATCAGTTTTCAAATTTGTAAGATGATAGTAATGACATAAGAATCAAATAACACCTCACTAATCCAGTCATGATAACACTAAATTTTAATGATGGGGTTTTTGCCAGGAGTAAAGGTCTTCACTGTTGATGTAGGCATTTGTGCTTGGGATCATGCAAAGACTGACATAAACTGGTTATTCGTCTCTTACAAGGCTCTACAATATGCAACTGAGTGACTTTAATACTGAATCTTCCCTGGTAAATATCTGTGCTTAGTGACACACTAATGTTTGGTAATTATAAGGTCTGAGTTTCTTACAGAAAGCCCCATTCTCAGGTGTGCTTCACAGTTGATACATTCATGTATCATGTTATATATTCTATGTTCTCCACCAGGCCTATAAGCCCAGTATCATAAAACTAGTCATGAGAATCTCTACTTTTTCATTACAGACAACTCTGTGCTAATTTTCTGTTTTTTTTTTAGCAACCTATAATAGTTTAAGCCTTTGTTATCTTTTACATTGTTTAGCTAATTAGAAAATCATTTCATTTTATGTATATGGTTGTTTTGCCTGAATACATATCAGATCACCACATGTGTACCTAGTACTCTTAGTGGTCAGAAGAAGGTGTCAGATCCCCTGGAAATGGAGGTATAGGTGGGTTGTAAATTACCATGTAGGTACTAGGAATTGAACCCAGGTCCTCTTGAAGTGCAGCCAGGGATTTTAACCTCAGAACCACCTCTTCAGCCTTATATACTTAGTTTTTGTTCCTCTGCTTTGTTTTGCTTTGTTTTGTTTTGACACATATTCTTATTCTGTAGCTCAGGCTGGCCCAGAATGAACTGTGTAGTGTGGTACAGGCCAGATTTGTACGTATATAAGGCAATTCTTTTGAGATTATAGGTATGGTCCACTATACCTGGCTTAGTTAGACTTTTAAACACAGAAACCTATGTAGTGTGAGGAAGGAAGAGGACTAAGGAAGACGATGTGGATGACACCGAGTTTGAAGTGTCAGGTTGAGGTAAGGCACTAAGAAATGAAGTAGACGCAGAACATCTGTGGGGTTGGAAGAACCAGTGAAGGGTGAAAGAGAGAGAGAGAGAGAATGGGTGCACAGATGTCATCTGAAACCACAACAGTTCTGAGAAGTAAGGCTTCATGTAGTGACTGGCGCAGATGGTGTAAGTGCTCAATAGAAGAGTAGAGACCAGACAGCAGGATTCGAATATGCCTGCACCACATGGGCATGGTCAGAAATACCAAGGCTGAAATTGTCCTAGTTGGCAGCAGGGTGGAGGGTTACCGTGGGACCATGAATTTGAACCTAGAAAACGAGTGGAGAGCAGGTGACAGGTGGTGGTGGAAGGGGTGTGTGGCAGTGTGAATTGGCGCAGTGAGACAGGGGGAGGAAGACTGGTGCTGGAACTTAAGACCGCTTCACCCATGTGTACGCTAAATGCAGTCTTTTACACCTCAGTCGAATGGCCAGAATGCCTAGTGGGCAGGAAATGACCATCAGCATTTCCAATTACAATAAATTCTACTAAGACTTAGAATGTCACTCATTTGCCTTGTACATTCAACTGACTGGTATAGCATTAGTTGTTTGTATGATAGTTTAAGTGTGTGTGTGTGTGTGTGTGTGTGTGTGTGTGAGGGTGCAGTGTCCTTGAAGGCCACAAGAGGGTATCAGATCCCCTGAGCCTGGGTCACAGGCATTTGTGAGCCTCTAGATGCTTGGAATTGAATTTGGATCCTCTACAAAAGAATTAAATGTTACTACCTGCTGAGCCATCTCTTCAGCCTGACAGAGTAGTTTAAAAAATCTTTCCTTATCTTAAATGCTGTATAGGTCTTACCTGTGTTTAGCCTGCAGTCCATAATTGGCATGGTTAAACCTTGCATTTAATTTATTCTCTGCCCATCTGTTGATCAAGAATGTGGGATAGAACCTTTGGATGGTTCTATTATAACGGGTGAAGAGTGCGGTGTCCAAGGGATTCCCATTATCCCAAACTCGGTTCCATATCCATGCCCCTCGTCTTGTGCTGAGGAAAACCTGTCATAGAGGAGTGACACCTGGTAAGCCATTTTTTTCCCCTCTAATCATACTGATCTCAAATTCTGATAGTATTGCTTTTTGATTGCCAAGGCAGCAGTATTAACTACTCACATCCCTTCACCACCTGCCTGCTTCTCTTCTCTTACACTGTGAACAGACCTTTGAATTCACTTAATCACCTTTTCAATTCACTTACTGTTTATCCTGGGTCTTTCTTTCCCCTAGCTGGGTCAGATGTCAGAAACGTGTTAGGTCTAAGAATGTGACAATTTTTAGCCCAAATAGGTTATTTACATTGGGAGTTACAAGCTCAACCTCACGTTCCCTGAATATTGTGTAATTCTATAAATGACAGTGCTGGAGAAATAACTGAATGCAGATCATGTAATAACAACAGAAGTGAAATAGGAAAATTTAAACTGTAAATATGCTCAGAGTTACAAATGAACAATTCCATATAA
The DNA here is from genome assembly GCF_004785775.1 of Grammomys surdaster. Classification (NCBI taxonomy): domain Eukaryota; kingdom Metazoa; phylum Chordata; class Mammalia; order Rodentia; family Muridae; genus Grammomys; species Grammomys surdaster. The sequence goes on from NW_021604588.1 coordinate 11,738,707, forward strand.
ATAGTGTAAGGTCACCCAACCCAGGACAAACCCTATGGCGATTAGTTCTGCTGCCTATTTTGAGTCATTTGACTGAGACTTTGAAGGAAGAGGCAGGTTTGCAATGAAGACACATCCACTTATCTTGCAAGGGCACAATGGCAGAGATTTCCCAAAGCCTGCTGTGAGTCGGCAGCCTGCAGAATGGTTGATTGTAGATGTGGACAGAAAGCGTCTGGAGTTTGAACTCTCATGTGTTCTTGGAGAGTATCCTGAATTAATATCAAAGTCTAATTCTGAATGACAGAAATCGACCTTTCATGCTTAGAAGTCAGCAGTATTTGCAGCAGAGAAGGCTGCTTTATTTTTTTCTTATTCTTTATATCCTTAATGAATGAGCTCCCATGGACTTACTGCTCTATGCTAGTCATTCATAAATAAGTGGAATACCTTACTCATGTCCATGCGTATTGTTCTCTGCAAAATCATGTTCACTTGAGGTTTTCTGTAGATTTAAATGTTTATCGCCCCAGTGTAGCCACATGTGGATAATTCCAAAGTGACTGACTCTAGCCTTTCACAATGCATTCATTACACCGAAGAATGTCATTATTTTAGTATTTTTCTATTATTCCCTTCATATATATTCAGAAGAAAAACACATAGCTGCTGTACTGGCTGGCTTTGTGTGTCAACTTGACACAAGCTGTAGTAATCACAGAGAAAGGAGCCTCCCTTGAGGAAATGCCTCCATGAGATCCAGCTGTAAGGCATCAATTAGTGATCAATTCAATTAATTAGTGATTAATTAATTGATCTCAATTAGTGATCAATGATCAATGGCCCATTGTGGTTGGTGACATCCCTGGGCTGGTAGTCCTGGGTTCTATAAGAAAGCAGACTGAGCAAGCCAGGGGAAGCAAGCCAGTAAGTAACATCCATCCATGGCCTCTGCATCAGCATCTGCCTCCAAGTTCCTGCCCTGTGTGAGTTCCAGTCCTAACTTCCTTTGGTGATGAACAGCAATGTGGAAGTGTAAGCTGAATAAATACTTTCCTCCCCAACTTGCTTCTTGGTCATGATGTTTTGTGCAGGAATACCAATCCTGACTAAGACTGCTGCCTTTCTCAGCTTACAGACAAAATGAGACCATGACTGTTAAAGGCAGAGAGAAAGCCTAGAGTCAACAGTCTCCACAGGGATCAAGGTTACACCCAGGAACAAAATTAGAGTATGACACCAAACCTGTTCAGCAACATGGCTGATCTCACTTGCCACATCTACTCCAGAATTTCCAATTCCAATCACGACCACTCTCTTCCCCACAAAACTGTCAGGGTGCTTGTACTCCCAGCTGTGGAGATACCTGCCCCGGAACTTGGTGATTCCTGTAAGAGTCAAATCCCCCAAGTCATAAGCAGAAGTGGAAAACACATGGGGCAAATTCCATTCCTAAGCTTCACGTTCATATAATATAACTCCCTTCTCTGTTCTCAGCATTTATTGCTAATATTACAAAATAAGATTATTCAAGAAGGAAATATATTCATTAGTCGAAACTCTGTGGCTAAGATCAAAATCAAAGTACATGAATGTTTTTAAATGTCCAATTTTAAATTTGTCAAATATAATTACTCATGAAATGCAAACACCACGTAGACAACTTTGTAACAGTCATGTAAGAATAGGTAGAAATGATACTGTCTATGATTTTCTTAGATCGTATTTTTTTAGCCAAGTGTGTGCATACGTGTGCGTGTACGTGTGAGCACATCAGTGAAGCTACTTGGGAAGTTCAGAAAATTGTATTGGATCCCTAGAAGCTGGCGTTACAGACATTTATGGGCCACCTGACATGGATACTGGGAACAAACTTGAGTCCTCTAGAAGTGGAGTAAGCAGTCTTAATTGCTGAGCCAGCTCTCAATTTCAGTGACATTTCTTATTCAAACATAACCTAAAATGTTAATATACAACCAGCATACAAAGGTATTGATGAAATATTTTATACATTTTGCTGTGTCTCTGAAGTCAGGAGTTTATTTTACATTGGATGTATATTGCACTTTGTGGTAGATATTTCTTTAAAGGTCTAAGAAATGTCCTGTAGGGTAGCCTTTGTATATGTATCAAGACTTCCAAGCTAATATTTTTATAGGATTCCTGAGTGGGCCAATGATCAAGTCTCTGTTTTTTGTGCTGTCACTTGGACTCTTTTCCTTCTGTATTTTCTTTTCTTCTTCCAATTCTGATGTGTTAATTTTATTTTATTCTATTTTACTTTATTATACTTTATTTTATATTTTTATTGTTCCTTAGAATACTGTTTGTTTTCTAATGAGAGACAGAAAGGCGGTGGATCTGGCTAAGAAATTAACTAGGGAGGAACAGGGAGGAGTAGAAGGGAGAGGAAACTATAATTGGGACATATTGTGTGAGAAAAATATCTATTTTCAATAAAAGAAAACAATAGAAAATTATTTATTTTATTTTCTGTATAGGTATCTTGCCTTGTATGTATGTCTGTGCACCACATGTGCGTGTTGCTGTGGAGGCCAGAAAAGAGTGTCCTATTCCTTGGAGCTAGAATTATAGACAGTTGTGAGCTGCCATGTGGGTGATAAAATTGTTCCTTACCCATTTTTATGTTCTTTCTCTTTCATTTCTTTTCTTTAAAATTGAAAATAGACCTTTAAAATGAAACTAATTCTATCTCAAAATTTTGAGTAATATTGGCATAAAGTCTAATTTTGGGACATATTTTCTGTAATTCAGCTGTGCTGTTTCCTCTGAAATGTCTCCAGTTTTGTCTTCCTGTTTCAGTATCATCACCCTCTGTCCCTAATGAAGGTCTCACCCTGATTCTCCTGACAACCCCTCTTCCATTCCACTGACACATTAATGATATAAAGATATGACCTTGTATCTTCTCCACAGACAGACAGACAGATGCACACACACATGCAAACACATGTGCATATGGCCTTCTCTACACTCACAGTCTCACATGGCTTTTTTTTGAGAAAGGCTCTTCTCTAGTTTCCAGTTTTATTGTTGCTTCTGTTGTCTTTCCTGACTGTTAAGGAATCAGTCTTCTTCTGTAACCATTCTGTGCCACATAAATACATCTCTCAATGTCTGTGATCAGGATTTTTCTTGTAGCCCATTCAGTTAAATACCTGCAAAATCCTGTAAGGGAAGATGCTTCTCAGTGTAGTGACCACTACAAACCATGACCCCATCGAAGATGTACGTTTTCTGCTTTCCATCAGCCTCCACCACAACGTCCCACTGGCCAGAGGATGAAAACTCAGGGCGCTTCCTCACCTTGCACACTCTTGTCTAGGAAACAAGAAATCAACAGGGACCACTGATCTTAGAGCACTGTTCCACATCTTCGTTAAAAAAAAAAAAACCTAGAAATTCTGAATTTCAACAAATAAACCAAGTTGTTACTTCCACTTAGAGATCCTGGTTCTTTAGGATTTTAATACAGAATCAATAAAAGTATTATCTCTCACGGATTGGAGTAGGTTGCGAAAATAACCCACTAAAATCCTCCCCCTCCACTGCCTCACATTTTACTTTTAGTAAATTAACTGAAAGCCAGATATGAAGAATAGCCTCCAAGACAAGGCTTTGATGCTGAGGAAAAAGATATTACAGAGATATATCTGTATGACGAATGATGAGCATGGGGGAGACACAGGTGGGAAATGCAGTTTGAAACTGTGCCCAGCTGGCTTGTGTGTGGACTTTGCCTTGAGCAGTGTGTAGGCGGTGGGCGGGGTTTCACTCCTTACCTGGAACTGGATGTGTTTCATGAGTCCGAAGTGGCTGGCGTACATCCTGAGATACTCCATTATTTTGGAGTTGTGCATGAAGTTGGGGTAATGGTCAGGGGTGGGGTAGTCGCTAAAGACCGTCATCTCCTTGGATGTATTGCAGGTTAAAGATTTGTATATCCCGGGCCTACCGCTTTCTGTTGACTCCTAAAGGAAACAAACCAATCCTGGGCTTCCAGAAATGTAGGAAACAAGGCACACTGAATTTAGGGATGATGTGAACTGTGAGGCTGGGTTTTTATTTTATGGAAAAATGCGTGTCACTGTTCTATAGTGCTGCCCAACTGGATAAAAACATTAGAGGATGCTCTTAGAATTTTCATGGTGACAGACCCAAAACACCAGTAACTCAGACATTCTAAAAAATAAGATAATAAATACTCAATCACAATACAAGAAATAAAACAAAAACTAACAGAAGAGGATTTGGGATGAGAAACTTGAAAAGAAGGTAATGAACTTGTCATCTTCATTGGACTGGTTTTATCTGGTTTTATCAGTGAAGGCATGTCCAGAGAGGTTTGCCTAGGGCAAAGACCTATCATAGATAGGTTGTTGTGATTAAATACTTAATCCGGGGTTTTTTTTACTTCACCTTAGATCATTTAGTTCCCAGATAAAAGACACACAACCTTTATATTTCTAATAAGCCTCTAAAGCACCAGAGCTGGGCAGATCTCTGTCCTCTATGCTAGTATGTCTGCTTCTCTATCAATAACTCTGAGATATAATTTGCTATGTTCTGCCTGGGACACTGTTACTCCAGTTGGGCAGCCCTCATGGCCATGCTATCATGATTCACTTACCCCATGGCATCTTCTCCTCTCTCCACCTTCTTTTCTTCCCTTCATGGTCCTCCTCAGACCTCAAGCCCAGGAGCTAAAACCCCACCTACCCCTCTGCTTGGCTATAGACTGTTGGCATCTTTATTCAACCAATAGTTTTAAATTAAGGAACAAGGTGACAGAGCATCATGTGGTGTGTATGTGGATTCTCTTGCCTCCGAGGCAATCAGATCTTGGGGCCAGTATTAACATTAGAATACATAGCAAAAGACGAAGCCTCAACCATAGGTCTTCCTATGTGTGGCTATTTAATGTGGGTGGGGTTAGAAGAAAGGCAGAAAGGAGAAAGGATATCAGTGCAGGTATTTTCCTTGCTTTCTGGCTGCTTTGATCACAGCTGTTCAGCTCAGTGATGCAGTCCCTGCCTTGATGTATTGAAACACAGAAAGCCATGAACAGAGATAAATCTGTGCTTTCTTGGGTTGCTTTCCTAAGTGTGCTATCTCAGCGACGAGAAAGGTAACAGACAGTGCAGTAAGATTCTTCACGTAATCATGCACTTGAGAAATTCTGAGTTAGTCTGGATAGAGGATAATGCTCCTCTGTAAAGAATAGTTAGATTATTTAAAATTGACATGTTCTAATCACTGTTAGAAAGCATCTGTCTCTCAGGCACAGATAGCATCGTGCTTTATGAGAATAGAACTTGTAAATTTACCTCGTATCTCCACAGCCCTCCGATGTCATTGCTCTTTTCAAAGCAAGTGGGTTCAAGTCCTTCCTCCAAGCAGCTCTTAATGGCTCCCAGTCCGCTGACGCCGGCACCAATGATTGCAACCTGTTTTACTTCCATGGTCTCTGAATAAGAAAGGGTTCCTTCAGTTTTCCTTGAGGAGCAAAATCTAGTTCATTGCTAGGCCTGTTCTCCCATTTATTTTAGCAACATTACCATTTGATAGAAGCTTGATTTTCTTATACCAAGGCTTTTTTTTTGTCTTAAATAGAAACACACAAGCACATTCACACACACACACATACAAGCACATTCACACACACACAAGCATGCGCGCGCACACACACACACACCTATCTACCTACACACTAATATTCCATCAACACCAGATCATTTAGTTATTTAATCATAAAAGTTTTCTAATTTAAATGAAACAGAATATCCTTGGAATTACAGATCACTAAAACTCCTTCAAAAATAGATATATCCAATGTGTTTTACATTGCATTAAGTTTTATCTTAGAAGATTTTATGTATGTAATGAAAGTGACTATGGTATGGCTTGCTTACTGGGGCCTGGCAGGAAGGTGTGTGAGGATACTGTAGATATTCTTGAGCCAACCGAAAACAGTATACCTTACTGGTTCAGATGAGTTAAATCTCTTGAGTCAACATTTGATAAGTTGAGATGAAATTTTTTCGGGGTGGTCTTAGTGTTGACAGTATGGGGAACAATGGTAGAAAAGGCATAGTTATGTCTTATTTCATTAGAGCTCTGGGCTGGCAAGATGGCTCCAAGGATAAAGGAACTTCCCAGACAAGCCCAATGACCTCAATTCTGTCCTCCGAACCTGCGTAATGGAGGAATGAGAAATTGGCTCCACAATCACAATTTTGGAGGTCTTCTGACTCCCACATGCTGCAATGACATGTATGCAATAATAATAAGCTAAAAAAATTAAATCAGAATCATATGTCTATTTCACTTTCAGAGCCTGCCAGGAACCAGGCTCTACCATGTCTCTCTCGCCTCGCCTCTTCCTCTTGCACACTAGCACTGACCTGCACAGCATATGGTGACCTCCCTAGCTTGGTATTTTCTTGTTCCTCACTCCTTTTGTCAGAATGTCACCCCTTTCCCTATGAACCCAAGTATATCATCACGACTTATTTCTGAGAGATATATTATTATTGGTCACCTTTTATGTCCTCTTTGACATTCTTTAGTTAGTATATACTAATTGTTAAGATGATGGGATTGTGATATTTATCCGTGTATAAGGCATGCTTTGTTAGTATTTCCTCCCATTATTCTCTTTGATTTTCTCTCCTCTTTCCTAACAATTGCCCCCATGTCTTCTTATCTTCTAGATTCTACACATGAGAGAAAGCATGCAATATTTATCTGAGTCTGGCTCCTTAGCTTAAGACAAGGGCTTCATTTTTGCTGTTTCTTGTACTGAATATTGCTATATAGCACCTTTATTTATCCATTCATCTATTGAACAGCAAGAGGGTTGACCTCATAACTTGGCTACTGTGAATGAATTTGGCTGTTTTAAGTGTCTTTGTGCTTCTCCTGTTTACCCCAACTTGTTATTTCAACATTTAGAACTTCATTTGAGTGATCTTGTGTTTTTTTGCTTCATACTCTTTCTTCTGCAATTAGATGGTGAAACATGAGGATGGAGACATCACATTCTCTGAATCTGTAAGATAGTTCCAAGGGATAGCATGGGATGCTGTGATGCAGAAATGTGCCCAGTTCTTTTAAGACTAGGGCCTCCTTTTCTCAATCTTAGTTTGGTGGGGTTGGATCCAGCTTTACTCCCACCTGGTATACACCTGAGGGGCTTTGCATATTGGTTCTCTGCCCTCTTTATTCTGATCAGGTAGGGAAATGGCCTCTCAGGCAGGAGGCATGTAGACTCTGGTACCTATGATAGGAGCTAAAGCTATCCTGGAACTTTGCTGAAGCTCTGTCTTATGTCCTGGAAGGGTATAAACTGAACTGTGGTCACACATGCATCCATCATAATGTGGGCTCTGAGAAATCCATTCTCTCAGGCAGTTTCCACTCTAGACTTGAGGAAAAAGAAATGGGAATCCTGTTCAGGTTGTTGGATAGACCATCTTCTCTAACCCAGCTTGAATGGGAAGTCTTGGTCTTTGGGCAACAAGCCTACACTGGCTTAATGTCCATTTTCATCCACTACTTTTTCCTCACTTGGCAAGAATCAGTGAGACATATGTTCATATTTTAAGTACCTGCATATTCAAAATACTCCATACAATCCATTATCTTATTTCATAAAATACAGATTCTATGTTCATTTCAAAATGGTGTTGATAATCCACTCAATCTCATAATAAACAAAACTCATCCTATTTCAACCTTCAAATCCATGTAGTATCCAGAGTGTCACCTATCTATAGACAGCTATTGCAGCTATGAACTCTTACATAAGCTCAGGAAGTTTGTTTATTCCTTTTTATTATCCTACAATTAACTCTTGCTTGTTAATTTTGTAAAAATCATGACATACATAACTAAAAGAAAAGATCAAAATTACGTGTCCCACCAAGAAGTTATCAGTATGCTGTGCATAGTTTTGGACTGTCATTTTGTGAACATACTTATGTGCGTATCTATTCATAGATACTCACAACATTAGTATGCTACACAGCGTGCCCATTAAAAATATTGTTAATATATTTCTATTCCTATGGAAGCTTCCAGGAAATATTTGGCTGGTGAGTTAATGCATTTTAATGGCTCTAGGATTTTCAATAGCATAAAATTCTGTTGCAGTGAAGAATCTTCTTGCTTGCCACGATTGCAAAGAAACAAAGGTTATCTTGCTTTTCAAAAAGTTCTTTTCTGGTTACAAAAGTTATGTTACTTCACTTGCTTTCTATGAAAATAGAGCTGCTTAATTTACATCCAGGTTATGAGACATAATTGCCTCATATTGGGTAATGCCTGGAAGGTAGTATACTCTCGGTACACAGGACCCAGCGTTTTAATGACTACTTGGAAATTTTCATTGTATAAAAAATATAATGAAAATGTAATAGTTGGGAGGAGAGGATGTATCTATTAAATTCTTGTCCAATTATTAGTGGTTCCTACCTAGTTTTATGCAGTGTTATTTCATTTTCTCTAGCTCCTAGCTTTTCTCATACTTTAATGCCATGTCCCTAAGGAATTTTGGTTCCACAGGAGCAGTGTATTTTGAGAAATAAGATTTGAATCTTCCCAGGAATTTTGTGTACATGGAGAAGACAAAACCAGTATAGTGAGACTATGACTCTCAACAACACAAGAGTGTTATGAATATCATTAGCATTTTTCTAAATATAAAATTTGCACTCACTCCATTTGTGTCTCAATCTATGACAATATGTTTAAAATGAAAAATCCAGGCACAAATTCAGACAAGCCATTTGTCTACAGTGGTATGATACTTTAAGGCAGTCCAAGGATTAGGAAGGTAGCCCTTGCTTTTTTAGCTTCCTTAGCGGTTCATAACTTTATATGATCAACCCTTATGAAAAATGAAAAAGGCAATTAGAATGTATTTGTACATGATCCTTTGGTCAGATACAAGTATTCTTTTTTTTTCTTTTACATCTGAACAAAATGGGTCCATAACACGAAGTCAATTTATTTCATTTTTGTCCTTGATTCTTTTAATTGTACTCAGCATCCCCTTTACCATTTGTAATCATTATTCCCAAATCTGCCTGTAGCAGCAATTTCAAGCCTATGGAACAATGTAAGATATACTTTTCTTTAATGGATTATGCTAAGAAATGTCTTACCTTAGGCAACCTATTGTAAATTACCTCAATGGTGACTATATTATTCATTGCCTCTTCTATTAAAGCTTGGCCTTTTGGAAAATTAAAAAAAAAAAGAAAGGAAGGAAGGAAAGAAGGAAGGAAGAAAGGAATCCTGGCACTTAGGAGCTGTATTTCTACTTGCAGAAAAGAGTGGTTGAAACCAATGAAACAGAAGTTTAGAAGAGAAGACAGAAGAGGGCAGAAAGAATAATTGCTTCTGCTAACCAAAATCTTTTGATGTCTCTGGGGACATCAGAAGCCAAAGGAAGGGTAGTCCAACTCACAGTCTTCGAAAAGGAAGTATTGTCCTATTCCTGGATTGAGTCGTGTCTGCTTTGCGGTTGGTTTTTCTGCCTTTGATTCCTTGGGCTAAGTTGCTTATTATCAAAAGAGTGGGAGACTGATCCACTCCTTTATGTGCCAGTTCTTGGTGATCTTCCTCTTAGATATCCTCTCCACTGCCAGAGAAACCACAGTGCTGCCCCTCCTTGATCCTCTTTTATAAGCATCTGGTTTCCCTGGACCCCCATTGGAAAGCTGGATCTTCACACCTAATACTAGAAGGACCCACCCATATTTTTTGAAATGTGTGATCACTGCAGATAGAAGTGTTTCCACATATTTGCTACAAATCACTTCTGAGGATATAAGTATTCAGTTTCCTGCCTTGGGGCTCTCGAGCACAGAAAATCCCCTTTTACAGATCATATCAGGATTTCCAATGACAAACCCTTGTACACATTTCCAAAGCAATGTGATCCATACCTCATGTATCATCTAGGGTTCTCCAGAGAGTCATAATCAATAGCCTATCAGCACGTATAAATACAGAGAAGAGATGTATTAGAGAAATTGAATGATATAATCATGACAGGCAAGAAATCCTCAGGATGTTGGTAAGCCTGAGGTGTTGTAGAACATCCAAGATCTGACAGTTTCAGAGCCAGGGAAGTTGATGGGAAGTTTCTGCTTGAGGCCAAAGGTACAAGAATAGAGAGAGAGTTGCTAGCTTAAATCTTGAAGTCCAGAGATCAGAGGGCCTGGCATTCTCATAGGTAAGAGCAGAAGAATCTTTTAGCTCTAGAAGTGAGAAAGAAGCTTATATTTCCTATGCCTTTACTCTCTGTTCATACATCAACCCATCGGATGGTGTCTACTCGCAATTACTTGATCCTTTGCTCACTCTACTGAACTTCAGCCTGATCTTTAGAAATTTTCTTACACAGCTGGGCCAGGGCAATTATTCTAACCAAACATCAAAGCACCTGAGTTTTCATCCGGGCAAAGAGGACTGGGCTCGGTGCACACTGGATTAAGAATAATTGGTGCTTCCCTAGTATCTGGATTCCCTTCATCAGTGAAGTTGGCTTACAAATAAGCATCAGGAGTCTTCCCTTTGTTCAGGTGTCATCCTGCACGTCTCTTTGAACCACACTTTGATCTCCAAATGAGGCAATGTAATCCACTCATGTGAGAGTTATCCTGCATTCAGCTGAAAGGCCTGGTCCCTCTCCACAGAGGAAGTGTAATTCCCAGATGATGTGTTCCTACCTCTTGATATGCTAGAACTCGATGTTATGATGGAAAGCTAATAATACTTAAATGCTGATATAGGTTAGGTCTTATTTCATACGATAAAGGAATAATAAGTGTGAAACAAATGTGTTATACACGCTCAGACACACCAAGAAAAAGTCTAGAGAAAAATACTGCACTATACTTACCATAACATATTTTCAATAAAATAAGTAGGAAGTGTTTATAACAATTAAGGTATTAATCTCTATAAATAGTTAGATGCTTAAATTGGTATTGATTGATTGATTGATGATTGATGGCTTGAGATACCTCAAAACTATCTTATTGTGTCTGCCTTCTAAGTGCTGGGCTGACTGGCATGCTCTACCATGCTTGGTAAACCTGACAGTTAAAACTACTTTTTTTGTTATCAGGTTTTTGCTTGTTTGTTTGTTTTTGTTTTGTTTGCCAGATAAAACATCTTAAGTATTTAAAATTAAATTTCACACCCAAGGCCTAGCCCCATAATCCCATAAGAAGTTGGTATGGATGTATCCACACATCCAAAACCATCCCATATCCCTACAAGCTTCCCTCTAAGGGGGGAGAGAGAGAGAGAGAGAGAGAGAGAGAGAGAGATGTCAAAGGGCTAAGTGTGTCCATTTCTCAAAGAAATAAAGACTTGAGTTGTTTTATTGAATGAACTTACTATTTTGAAACTTTGAAAGAACCAAGGCAGATGATGTTAGTTCAAAGAGAAGTGGCAGGCTGACCTTGTGTTTCACAGAGTTTAGTTGTGAGAGGTACTCATGGCAGCATAGTCTCAGGCAGGAGCAAGCCCATGTGTGTCCCTATGATTTTGGCTAGAAGATGACATTTTATAGAGAAGTCAGGGACAAAAGTTACCAAGCTTGAATGTATCCATTTTATATCATGCTAAAGTCAGAGAGTCAGGTGTATTCCCAGCAGCACAATCGACTCATAAAACTCTACATACCACTACAGAGGTTCTGTCTGTTTATAGTCTCCTGGGTAACTTTGCAGGGACAACTGACTAGCTTACTCATGGGTAATGGGGCAATCACAATAGTTATATATCAAGATGGCTGTTAAACTCAGTTAATGTATCTAACTAGCTCTTAAAACCTTACAGTATCATCTCCCACCACACACTCACACCTTTTGCACTACACCCTGGGCCTAGAAGGGGTTTTACCTTTGTGTAGCAGTGTTCTGTGAGGCCATTCATTTGGCTTGTCAGCAGCACCCATGTCAACAGTAGAGGCTCACGGACCAGAACAGACAAGGACAAGAATGTGAGGGAACATAGCAATCTTTGTTTTCCCACCAGTAACCAAATCAATGATCAATATCTTTCCTCTAGAAAGAACAAGATCAGACAAGGAATTAATTCGCGTTTAACAGGTTCCAGACAAAAGCAGCAGGAGAATCCAAATGTGTATGCAAAAGTGTTTAGGAGGGATTTGTAAAAATAGATTTAGGTCATTTCACAGGATGCTATTGATGTCACTGTCAATATATTAGCCATTAAGCAGGCTGGTGCTTTTAGGGGAATCTTCTAGTTTAATACACCTTAAAGTAACCTTTCTTCTTGTTTCAGCTAAGACGTTTTTGGAGGGAGGGTATGTGGGGGAAACTGAGCATACCCAGGGGCATTTCCGTCTATCATCATTATGAAACGAGATAAATATTTTCTAAAGTGCCCCTGTCTATCCTTTTAACCTCTTGAGCACATGTTCCATCATTCTGAATAGAGTATACCCCAAAAGGTGCCTGACATCTTTCTTCTTCAGCTATTCTCTGGAACTGAGCATGCTCACAGATGTGCTCACTCCAAACATGCTTTCCTATAAGAATACATAAGTTCTGTAAATAAACTCCACACTTCCTTTGTTTGGGGAGGTTGTTGCCCTGGAGAGATTGCCTACGCTCTCCTTTCTTGCTGCAGTGATAAACCCCTTTCCATCCTTTTATTTCTAGCTTTGGCTCCATATGTTCTGAGATGTGAGTCCATCATATATGATTATAAACACAGCAGTAGTTATCAGGGAATCAACAATCTAGTAACAGGACAGGGTTCCTAAGTATTTCCCCCAAGGGATCGTGAAAGACACATTTTAGACCAACCGTGGGCCTATCAGATATTTTCTTCACCCTATCCAGGACATAAACTATGGCCACTCAGATAGACTTCAAGAGGATAGATGGAAACCGAATTAGAAGAGTGTCCTTGCATTGACTGTAGCTGTCCAGAGTCTAGATCCACATTTTGGGTATGGACGGTATCAGTGGCAAGTGACCTCATACATTCACATGTGACAGTCAACCATATGATTATGCCATGACTTATCAAGCATTTAGGCACATTCTTGGATGATGTGTCCTGGTCACTGTCAATCTGTTATGGATACACCTGCACCACAGTGAGCTCCCTAACGCCTTTGACAGTGGTGATTTCATGTTCTCTCTTGGTAGGACTGGTGAGATCAGTAGACCGCATTCTTGCTTGCTGAAGTGGCATCCACAGTCTATGTGCCTAATGTGCTGCTCAATCACAAGTACATCTAGCTCACGGCATGGATCATATGGTACTCACAGCTATGCTCACTGACTGTTCTGATTGCCTTCCACTTTAGGAAAACGTAAGTGTCGGATTATACCACAGCAGTAATCAACACATGTACCCCACCATCAATGGACCCATGTGTTTACCATACATATCCGTGTATGGAAACTATCTTCTCTTGAGGATGTAGAATCTAAGATACACATAGCATCCATGGTTGTGGGGTAGTTTCATAGGTAATCAGAAAGCATCACAGTCCATAACTCAAGTTACATGGTTGTAGAACTCATACCACTAGTTAGAGCAGGAAGATACATCAGAGTAGTAGATTGTACTGACATAATAAGCTGTTCACACACACCCTTTATGGGCTGGTCAGTTCCTACTGTCACTCTGTATGTACTGGTCAATGATTCCAATTATGGTAGGATGTTGTACACCAGTTCTGGTGTTCTAGGGAAGGTTTGTCTAGCTTGAGTTGCTTATAACACTGTACTCAAAAATGTAGTGGTTATATTTTGTTCTTATTCTTGCCAGAGAGCCCACCTCATACATTGCAGGTGAGATCTAACTACATGGCATTCCTGGTATCCCAGCTATCCCCAATCCTTGACTTTCAGGTGCTCCTTTCTGGGGAAAATCCTGTGTCACTCTCTCTTTAGTTGGCCAATATACTGGGCATTGACATTGGGCTGACTAAAGAATAAATGTTTACCAGTAACACAGGGTACCACAAATGCCTGCACATCATTGATCACGTAAGTGTGGGGAGGTTTTGCTGTTGGTGTTGATCTTGTTTTGATCTAATACCGCATCTAGAAACAGACAAGTCTTATCCATACAGACCACTTCTAGGTGCTTCTTGTACAGTCCACAGCCTAGAGTCTCTTGGGAATTGACAGCCCAATTCTTGCATGCACACTTGAGTGAGCTAATGCTTTGCTCAATCATGTCAGCCAGTCTAATCTCCACAAATTAGCATATCATCTGGATAATTGGACCAGAAAATCAATAGAGAATGAGAACAATGGAGGACCCAGGCAACCATGACCGGACATATTGTAGTGTTGAGTGGATACCTGGAATGCTAAATGGCTCCAAATGAATGCTTTTAAGGCATTTGCTGAATCTAGAATGAAGCAAACATGGCCAAAGAAGGCCTTTTAAAAATATCTAAGTGATGTTAGGCACTGCAGGAAAGATAGGACCTTCCATCTGGCCAAGTAAAGCTAGCTGAGGAGTTACAGACAGATAGACTTACAAGCTGTTCCCACTCCTGTGTATTATGTCATGCCCATATGGCCACCTGGCAGCTAGTCTTGCCTGAGATTCACCTGCTTAGGGCCTGGATGGCTAGCGGGGTGCCATACACCCCCTTTAACTTTACCTTTGCTATCCCCTGACACTCTGCAGTGTCCTTCTGAGTAGAATAACCTTTTCCAGACAGTTTTTGAAAAGGCCCAGAAGTCAGTACCCAATACCGAGCGGCTGCCTTTTGTTTTCCCCTCACTTTCATTAGGCCTTTGGAAATTCTACACAATGCATTTGGATCTTAGTCTCTTTCTCCCCAAAGTCTTCCTAGATACCATCTTCTTTTTGTACCCACTCAATTTTGTGTCCTGTTTATTTTATTAAAATGTTTTTTAGATTTACTTAAGTATATTAATGTTTGCCTGTGTGAGTTTGGAGGTCAGAAGAGGGTGCTAGATCTCCATGCAATTGGAGTCACTGATGGTTGTGAGCTACCAAGTGGGTGCTGTGTCCTCTACAAGAACAACCCTCACTCTTAACAGCGGAGTCATCTCTCCAGTCTCCTCTTTTTAGTTTTATTTTAAACTCAACAAGTACAGATGCTGTCTGTATGTCTGATGGTCTCGGATGTCTGGTCTTCCACCGATGGAGCATGGTCAACCCACCAGGGGCCACCCCTGTAAAGTACAGTGACTATCCTTCTCCTAGAAGCTGTCATTTGTCAATAGCTCCTTAGCTAGGGGGTGGGACTTACTGCTCACCTTTCTTCTCAGCACTGGGATTTTGTCTGCCTGCAGCTTGCTCAGGTCTTGTGAACGCTCTCTCAATTGCTATGAATCCCTATGTGGAGCTGCCCTATTCTGTCCAGAAAACACTCCTTTCTTCCAGTCCTCCATCACCTCTGGCTCTTACAAACTTTCCACTCCCTGTTCCAAAACCATCCCTGAGCTTTGAAAGGAGGGGGTAGGCTATAGCTCTCTCCCAATTCCAGAAGGGACAATTCTCCCTTCGTCCTGTTGTGCTCTTACTGTTATTGGAAAACCAGACCAGATTTTGCTCTGATGCTCTTGTTGTTGAATGACCAGTAGCAGTGGTTCTCTTATGAGACCTGTTAAGTACCTCATTCTGATGTGACTGTGGCACACTTTAATTGGGAGGAGTGGGAAGAAGCTACTCCTTGCAACTGTGGAGGCCAGCTTCTAGCTCTTCCTAGATAGGGAGGAATGGGAAGGGTTGGAGTTGTTGCTTAAGCAAAAGCTCTTTCCCCAACTCTCCCAAGCTTGCATAAAGCTTTTAAAACTATCTTTTCTTCAGAAGGCCAGCACAAAGCAGGCCATGTCACACCTGCGTCATATCTTAACCGGCTTCTAATTTCTTTCGTTTCCCACTTTAAATTTGTTTCTTTCTCTAGTCAGATTTCGTGACAAGACACTCCCTGTCCCAAATGTGCAACAGCCTCGCCCACAAGATAAACATCATTGGCTCTCAACCTTCCTTATGCCATGGCCTTTGTTTTTTTTCAGTTCCTCATGTTGTGGTGAATCATTTTTATTGCTATTTCATAACTGTAATTTTGCAACTGTATGAATCATAATGTAAATATCTGTGTTTTCCAATGGTTTTAGGTGACCCTTGTGAAAGGGTCATTTGACCCCCCAAAAGATTGCGACCCAGGGGTTGAGAGCTGCTGCTTTAAGAGGAAGCATGCTAGGGGTTCCTTTTTCATGCCTAGCAGGGTGGATGTGATGAAGAATGTCGGAGACACACCCAAGTTTTCACTCATCTGAGAACACTTTCTTTTTCTCTTTTTATTCTCTATAAACCATTGCAGTACTATTATTACTATTGATTGGCACATAATTGTTCATCTACGTAGCTTTTAAGACAGGTGTGCACATGCTTATATTACTTAGTGTTTGTCTACAGACAGCTGACCTTTAAATTTTATTCTGACTATGAAACTTTCATCATGTCACTTTTTTTCCCTGAGAAAAGGTTCCATGTTACCCACGTATCCCAGACTGGCTTCTAACCCCTTAAGTACTTGAGGGTGACCTTGAACATCTGATCCTCCTTCTTTTACCACTGAGTGTTTGGGATTGCAGGCACCCACCGTCATGGCAGGGTTACACAGTCCTGGGCATCACACCCAGGGCCTTGAGCATGCTCGACAAGTACTTTGTGAGCTGAAATACATCCCTTACCCTCACATCAACTTCTTAATGAATGAAGCAACATATCAATGCTTCTGTCTTGTCAAATGCTGTGTTTGCACAGAAATTTGGAGAATTTTATACCTCATTGACATAATGAGTGATCCTTTCCCATGACTTGTCCAATGTGCGCTTAACATTTCCCATGGGTATTTTACTAGAGGGTCTGTGTTGGTTAATTTTTGTGAACTTGACGAAACCTATAGGAGGAGGAGAAAGAGGGAGAGGAGGAGGAGGAGGAGGAAGAGGAGGAGGAAGAAGAGGAGGAGGAGGAAGAGGAGGAGAAGGAAGAACCCTCAATTGAGGAAATGCCTCCCTCAGGTTGTATGCATGTCTGTGGCCATTTTCTTGATTGCTGATTGCTGTGGGAGTGATACTCAAGGGCAGGTGGTCCTAATGGTGTAAGAAGGCAGGCTGAACTAGCCACAGAGGCAGTAAGTAGCATTCCTGTGTGGTTCCTGCTTTGGTGCCTGGTGCCTGCCTTGACCTCCTGTTGTGGTTTATTTTAATGACTGACCTCTAAGCTTTCCTCCCCAACGTTGGCTTTGGTGTTTGTTTGTTTTGTTTTTTTTTATCATGGAAACAGAAAGCAGGATCATTTCTAATTTACTGATACTTTACAATTCACCCACTGGCATTGTTATGCAAAGAACAACTCTCTTAGTGTGAATGGCCCTGTGCCCACGACCTGTGATTTTAACCCCCCCTCCCCCAGGCTTATATATGTTTTTTTTTTAATTGGATATTTTATTTATTTACATTTCAGATGTCATCCCCTTTCCCCATTTCCCCTCCCTAGAATCCCCTATCCCATCCCCCCTCCTCCTTTTTGCTTTTATACCATTTTAATTACATGCAAGGAATCTAAATCTTAGGCTAGAACGAAGAAGTAATTTCAGGCAGGAATCTAAATTTTAGGCTAGAACAAGGAAGTAGACTTCAGACATGAAAATGACTTTGAGCTAGGACAGGGAGGTTGGCTCAGATATTTTGGTCATCCTAATAAGCTCTTAGAAACACTGATGACAGCATTTGAAATTCTAATATATGTTGGAGGATAATTTGGTCGAAACTATTTTTTTTTTCCTATGTTGTCCCCTTACCCCATCCCCCACCACCCCCTCGGAACCCCCAATCCCCTCGCCCCTCCTCCTTCTTCTCTGTGGATGTAACCTCTATCTACCCCCCTAACTCCCACCTCCCCACCCTCAAAATTCCCACTCCCTGGGGCATCCAGCCTTCATGAGGTCAAGGTTCTCTTCTTCCACCTATGCCCAGCAGGGCCCTCCACTTTTACATATTCAGCTGAAGCCCTGGATCCCCCCCTAAGTGCTCCCAGGCTGGTGGTTTAGACCCTGGGAGCTGTGGTTGGTTGGTATTGTTGCTCTCCTCATGGTGCCTCAAATCCTTTCAGCTCCTTCAGTCTTCACTCTAACTCCTCTATTGAGAACCCCATGATCAGTTCAATGGCTAGTTGTGAGCATCTGCCTCTGAATATGTCTGACTCTTGAAGGCCTCTGAGGAGATATCCATATCAGGCTCTTATCAGCATGCACTTCCTGTCTTCCACATCAGCATCTACCTTTGGTGATTGCACATGGGATAGATACTCAGGTGGAGTGGTCTTGAGACGGCCCCTCCTTCAGTTTCTGTCCCTCACTTTGTCTCCATATTTGCTCCCTTGAGTATTTTGTTGCTCCTTCTAAGAAGGACCGAATCACCCTCACTTGGTCTTCCTTCTTTATGGGCTTCATGTGGCCTGAGAGTTGCATCTTGGGCATTTCAAGGTTCTGGGCTAATATCCAACAATCAGTGAGTGAATACCATGTGTGTTCTTTTGTGATTGGCTTACCTCACTCAGGATGATAATTTCTAGTTCCATCCATTTACCTAGGAACCTCTCGAATTCATTGTTTTTAATAGCTGAGTAATACTCCATTGTGTAAATATACCACATTTTTTGAATCCATACCTCAGTTGAAGGACATCTGGGTTCTTTCCAGCTCCTGGCTATTATAAATAAGGCTGCTATGAACATAGTTGATCATATGTCCTTATTATATGTTCGAGCATCTTCTGGGTATATGCCTAGGAGTGGTATAGCTGGATCCTCGGGTAATGCTATGTCCAATTTTCTGAGGAACCGCCAGACTGATTTCCAAAGTGGTTGCACCATCTTGCAGTCCCACCAACAATGGAGGAGTGTTCCTCTTTCTCCACACCCTCGCCAGCATCTACTATCACCTGAGTTTTTAATCTTAGCCATTCTGACTGGTGTGAGATGGAATCTCAGGGTTGTTTTGATTTGCATTTCCCTGACGACTAAGGATGCTGAACATTTCTTTAGATGCTTCTCGGCCATTCGAGTTTCTTCCGTTGAAAATTCTTTGTTAAGCTCTATACCCCATTTTTTAATAGGGTAATTTGGTTTTATATATGGTTTTGAGCCTTTGGAACTAAAGTTGCTTCTGAGAATGCAAATGGTTGTTTAAGGAGTAAGAGTGAGAGGAGACATAGTCATAAGTGTTTACAAGGTAAAGAGAAGGTGGATTTTATGACCTCTTGATTCTGCTCATAGCCGGAGGGAACTCCTAAAGGGGTAACACAGGTTGATGGTGTTAGAGAAGAGAATGAATGTGGCGCTTCAAGCAGCAGAAGGAGATGCTGCCACAGAGATGTCACTTTTGACCCAGAGGGAAGATTGGAGGGAACGATGTTTTGAGGGTAGGTGAGCCAGGAGTTTGAGTCAGCTTCTATTTGATGGCTTTGATTATCTGAATGATGTAGGAGACAAAGCTATGTTCTGCGGTGGCTAAGGTTGGGGATCACTGTGGGATATTAGAAAAATATGAAGAACTAGTCATTGAGAACATTATGACAAGAGAAAGGTTGGTAGCTTGGAGTACGACTGGTCCTGATAACACTAAACATCATGCATTGTCCTGTGTGTCCACGTCCACCTCCAGCTTTATCTTTTCTGATGCATATGTATATATGTATGTATGCATATATATATATGTATGTATGTATATATATACATACATACATACATATGTGTGTGTATATGTAATATAAATAATATATTCACAGTACTTATCACATTGTGTTTAATGTCTTCCTCATTTCATTCTGGTCAGTGTAGATATCCCACTGTTAGAATGTAAGCTACATATTGTCTGTTTTGATTTCTGATTCAGTCTTCAGGCATGCTGGTACAGAATTTGCACAGGCACTTGCTTGTTGGTAAATACCTGAACTGCTAAGCTTAGTGAAAGCAGAAAATGGAGCTTCAAAGAGACTCCAGAATCCAGACGTGGTTTCACTCAGCAGAGCTTAGAGAAAGAAGTAAGAAATTGATCTGAGCTTTGGATTAAGAATTTGCTAAGTGGATGCTGCAGACAAACAGGACCTGGGGTGCTACTGAAGTTGTTAGGGTCAAAACCTGGGTCCTGGTGGCTTTAATAGACCTAACTACTTATCCTCAGTAAGCCAATGAAAGAGAAAAGTAAAAGTGGGGAGCAGAAAGGGAAGAGTTATTCAATATATACACTTTAGAAACAGGGGTTGGGGGAAGAGGCCCATTGGTCTTCCAGGCCCATCCTCAGGATCCTGGAATGAGGAAGAGGTTTGAATGGTGGGTAAGCAGAAGTCAGCAGTGCAGGACAATGTTTGTCTTACTTGTCACTGTCTGCTACAAGGGGTCTGACAAGCTGGCAGAACTGTGAAAAATGTCTTTCTGATGCTTCACTGACTGACGTCTCCCAGACCTAAAAACAAGACAATGAAACTCTAAAACTTCCAGAGGAAAACAGAGGAAATACTCCCAAGATGCACGTAAAGGCAAAGGAGAACTTTCCGAGAACTTTAGTGTTTCAGGAAATAATTGCAAGGACTCACCAGTGGGATTGCATGGCATTAGAAAGCCCCTGGAAAGTAAAGGAAACAGCCAAGAGAGCAAAGAGTCGGCCCGCAGAATGGAGGAGCATCTTTGTACACCTTAGCGGGCTAGAGTCAGCCTGCAGAATGGGGAGCGCCTTTGTATACCGGAGGAAGGGTTAGAGTTAGCCTGCGCTGAATGGGGGAGCACCTTTGTACTTCTTAGAGGGCTCGAGTTAGCCCGCAGAATGGGGGAGCATCTTCATACACCTGAGGGGGGGGCTAGTATCTAAATATGTAACATAGTAAGAAAAGATAATACCACTAAAAATAAATAATCCAATTAACATGTGGAGAAATAAACTTACATACCCACTTCAAAAAATAAAGAACAGAGAACCAACCAAACGACAAACTAAAACCCCTAAACATCAGGCCTGAGTGAAATGCAAATAAAAGCTACATCTCTGTCAGAATTGCTGTCACTAAAAACAAACAATAGCTGGTGAGACCATGTGAGATACATCACCAATTAGATTGTAAAGTAGCACAGACACTATGGGAATCAGTATGGAGGCTCCTCAAAAAGTTAAAAATAGAACTATATGTATGATTCAACTACACGACTCCTGGTATTCAGAATGGCCTAAGTCAGCATAATACAGACACAACTGGTTATTCATATTTACTGAGGCCATGTTCATGATAGCCAAGTTACAAAATCAGCGCTAGTTGCACTAAAACAGGAACGGATGAGAAGAATGTGGCTTGTGTACACAATGGAATTTTATTTAGTCATATGGAACAAAATTATGTCATTTTCAGGAAAGTGGACAGAAATTGATATCTATTAATAAGTTTAATTAAACAAATTAAATCAGAAAGACATATGACATATCTTCCTTAATATATGATACCCAGATTTTACACACACACACTATGAGAATATAAGGAAGATTGTTTAAGAAGAGGAAGGGCTTCCAGTGTTGGGTAGGTCAACAGGCAAGCTTGGGGGCCGCTGAAGATGAACCCTCTTTTCCATAAGGATACCACCTCCTATTTTCCTGATAATACAGTAGTTTTATTTTAGGAAGGAGGGAAGGAGAGACACATGTGCCCTTCCCTGAGACTTAACATACGGTATAAAAAGGAGTAAGATGGTGCTTTGTTAAGTCCCATTACAAAAAGCCATTGCTTCTTGGTAGCATGATTATTTTAAGACTTATTTTTTTATTTTTCTTGAATTCTCTCTAGTATTTTCTATTATATGAGTTTTGAATAAAAGAAAGAGATCCAAGTTGTTCCTTTGACAAGGGACACGGGGTAGAGACATTATATTCTAAATTGCCCGAAATGTAAGAGTTCAAATACATATGTTTCCTTTCTTAAGAGTTAATCCATCTGGACCTGTTTTTCATGTGGCCAGAAGACCACTGTTCAGGAAAGCTGATACGTCTGAAGACACGCCAAGGTGGGAGGAATAACTATCCCTCAGTGAGACAGTGCACTAGAACAGGCATCTCAGGGTCCCTCTCTTGAAGCACTCGCTTACCAGTCTTCACTGCTAACTATTTTTCTTTCCTGAGTTCTAACTCAGAAAATGTAGGTTTTTCCTTTACCCCCATGCTATCTCTTCTTTGGACTCCTGCCAAAACCCTAAGCATGCTTGCCATGCCACTCCACACACCCTCTCACTGTACAGAGGCACCTCCCGCCCTGCTGCTGTCAGATTTATCTCTAGCTCAGAGTGTGGCTTTCTCTGTTCTTCTTTTTTCTTCCTCTTTCTGGGACATGCTGAGATTTATGATTTCTTTGCTTTGTTATTTTTCTCTTAAACTTCGATGGGATTGACCATGGATTTCCTTCTGAGTTCACTTTTAAGTTATTTTGTCTATGAAACTAAACCTGCAAAAGGAGGTTCATGTTCCCTGGTAACACGGGGAAAGGAGGGGGGCAGGAGAGGGTAACGCCCAATGAATATGGTCAGTGTAACTTACATATTTTGAGAGAACTCTCATGAAAGAAAGAATCATGCAGAAATGAAGATTTTAAAGCATGAGATAATATTATAGCCTTAGTTAATAGTCTTTCCTTGTTGGGACGGACGACAGCTCTCTTACCCTAAGTTATCATCTGTAGCTAACTCTGCTGATGGGGGAGCAGTCATGTATATCCTTTAAGTTCAAACAGGTTAGACTAGTTATGGCATGCCAAGATGCCATCTCTCTTTCTTACTGAATTCCTGAGCTGAGCAGAAACAAGCAGCCTCGTGTTCTTCCCTGTTGGATAGAGGTCTTTCTACTCTTCAGCATCGGCTTTCCACACTGGAGGGTGTCCACGCCGGAGGGTGTCCACACTGGACGGTGTCCACTGTCCGAGTCACTGACCTCCTCTTGCATTTGTATCCACCTCTTTAACAGGATTTCATGTACTTGTGTTTACTTTGCACCTGGATATTGTCTCACTAGAGCTCAGCAGCTTTTCTGCCAGGGGCAGCAGTCTTTGCCTGGGTGTATTTGCTTTCACTTGCTTGAGGGCAGTTTTGTGGGCCTCTGGGCTGCCATGTGCTTAGAGAGAGAGTTGAGGGCTCTGGAGTTGGAGCTGTAGCAGTGCTGAACTGTCTACACTTCCTGACAAAGTGATTTTGGAATTATTTCTTCTTCTCCCTCCTCTTCTTCCTCCTCTTCTTCCTCCTCATCCTTCCTCCTCATCCTTCCTCTTCTTCCTCCTCCTCCTCCTCCTCCTCTTCCTCCTCCTCTTCTTCCTCCTCTTCTTCCTCCTCCTCCTTCCTCCTCTTCCTCCTCTTCTTCCTCTTCCTCCTCCTCCTCCTCCTCCTCCTCCTCCTCCTCCTCCTCCTCCTCTTCTTCTCCTTCTCCTTCTCCTTCTCCTTCTTCCCTCTGGATCTTATAATCTTTCTGCCCCCTGTTCTGCAATGTTCCCTGAGCCTTAGGTGTGAGAGGACAACAAATCTTCAAGTGAACAGAGGTTCATTGAAGAAATCAGAGAGCAAATGTGAAAACCCTCAGAGTCAAATGAAAATGAGAAGACAACCCACTAGAACATTGTGGGCACTGCCAAAGTTGTCCTTCAAGTAAAGCTTATAGCCCCAAAGGGCTCATGTTAAAGAACATCCAAGAGATCTACAGTTACAGAGCCCAGTGATGTACCTGGAGGTAACTGTGAATGTGAACAGTGCTGCACACCTAGAAGCCCTTTTGTTGGCTAACACGCATGACACATAACAGCAGGAAAAAAATGTTGCATAGGAAGATATTTCTAGCATATCATACATTGACAAAAAAAAAAAAACAGAAAAGACCCAAGCACATGGCTCTTTAAAACAATCATATTTTAGTTTTACTAAACAATGTAAAATTCAGTATTCCAATATTTCCCAGTGTTTTAATAATCCAACTTTATGCTTTCCTTTAGTCTCTTCCTGTTCAGTGCATCAGAAGTTACAAGAGGTAGAAAGTGCCACGGCCTCACTAAGTCACTGAAACCTGACAACCACAGTTTCTTATCCCATGCTGTAATTACCTTATTTTCTTTGTTATTTTTCCCCACATGTCAGGCTCTCCTTTCCCCTTTGGTGGGTCGTATTTGGAGGAACAGAAACTCTTGCGCGGTGTCTTCTCTCGTTCTTTTCTATTTAAAGCAAACACCGTCTCTTGAAATTGCTTTTCTTATCCTTGTGTGCAAACTACTTCCTTGGATGTAGATAATTCTGTAGTTATAACTGAGGATGATTTCCACCTAAACCATTGATAAAACTCTTTTCTGAAATAGAAAACACAAAGAACTAACCCAGATAGAAGAGAAATCAAATATAACTTGGGTCCTTGGTTTGGCAGAAAATTTGTTTGTTTGAAGTATGATGAGTGTACATGCTGTGTCCTCTGCCATCTCTTGAATTAAGTTTATTTCTTTCGGGATGGCTCACCACAAAGCAGTCTTATTGCTATTTCTCTTCAGCTTAGTTTTGTCAAGCCAAATATGGCTATAGTACAGTATATGATGTCAATGCTTTCCAAATCCAGAATCATGGGTAACTTGTCAGGGCAGAAATGATTAAACAGTTTGTATTAAAGAAAGTAATCTTGTAATTAGAAGCTTAATCACTTGAATGAATGGAAACAAACAGTGACTTTTTGGTGTAGATTTGAGAACCGTCACCACATCTTCTGTGCTGTTCTTAATATGGTTGTATTCCAGTTTTATTTCCACTATCTTGTAAAACTTTGTGTGCTTTGTCTCCCTGTCTCCATTTCTCCCACTCTCTATCTCTGTGTATGTTCTACATATATTTCTACACATGGATATTATATTCCATTTTATTTCTTGAAAGATGGGATTCTGAGGTATAGAATGTGTAATGTTCATCTATGTTGTAATGATATAGGTGATGAAATGAAAATCAAGACAAAGAACTGTATGCAAAAGTATTATAGTATGGCAGTTGGTGTCAAAAGTTGAGCCAGTATTTAGTCAGTACACATTCTAATTAAATTTCCCCATATCATGATCACAATGTACTGGTTTTTGTTACTTTATGAAACATAAGCCCCACATAAAAAGTGAGTTAAACATGCATTAAAATAGCAGAGTTAGTTCCAAGTCTTTGCATCTCAGGCTTATAAGAACAGTCCATACACTGGAATACAACCCTGTGTCCGTTCGTGCTATCACAGCAAGGTGGTTCCCCACAGTCAGTTCAGGCAAAACTATGTGGTTTCTGTGATGAAAGTTTGTAAGTACAAATGGCATTTCTAGCTTTGTCCTGCTTAGGAAGCAATTTCATTACCATTCTGCTTCAATGTAACTTTCTGAGAACTGTGAGGGGATGGATTCTCTTCTGAACAGCTTTTCAACCAGCCAAAGGGACACAACACTATACAAAACAACACAGGGCAGTGCTTCTCAGCTGTCTGCAGGGGGCAGTAGGTATGGGTGTCCTAGGATATTATGACTGTGTTAAACTTCTGCTCCTGGGGGACAGAGTCTTCCTGGACCCACTCCCTCACTGGTTGCACTAATTCACATGTTTCCTCAATGGTCATTACAGAGCCAGAGATACTTTGTTTCACTTGTTAATGTGGCTTTAAGTAAAACTAGTTTGGAAGCACCGTTGTGAAAAGCTCTAGTGTGAGACCTAGTAGATACAGTAGCAAGGTTATGTACCAGTCAAAGCTCTGCTGTGCTCACCTCCATCTGCTCTCTGCTTCTCCAGCACCACTGTCCTGGAGGTGGTATCCATCCTCCTTGGGCATGTGTAGTGATGCGATTACATAGGTATGTATGGACACATTCTGTGATATGAAGAACTTAGTTTTGTCTATATTTTGTAGAAATTTTTCAAAAGATAACTTCTAATTAGATACCACTTTTATAAATGAAGTTTGATTCATTTGTATACAGAGACTAACAGCCAGACATTATGTAGAGAGGGAGGGAGGGAGAGAGAGAGAGAGAGAGAAAGAGAGAGAGAGAGAGAGAGAGAGAGAGAGAGAGAGAGAGAGAGAGACAGAAAGAGAGACAGAGATACCTTGGAACACACAGCTCTAAATGTGATATCTCCATCAAATCTCTCCCCCATTCTAGAAGTTAGGCAACCCTGTGGAAGAAAAGGCAGAAAGACTCTAACAGCCAGAGGGGATGGAGGACACTAAGAGAACAAGACCCTTTAAATCAGCTGAGCAAAACTCATATGAACTCACAGAGACAGAAGCAGCAAGTCCAGGGCCTACATGGGTCTGCACAAGGTTCTCTGTGTATATATTATAATTTTCAGCTTTTAGTATTTTTATGTGACACGTGCGTGTGAATGAGCAAATCTCTGGTTGTCTCAACTTCTATTGGGGATCTTTTCCTTCTCTTGAGTTGCTTTGTCCAATTTTGTTGCAGAATGGAAGTCCAAGAAAGCAGCCCTGACAAGATCCACCCTCAAGGGTTTTAGGATGCTTGAGCCTGCCTCAGTCTGCTTTGATGCTGTTTCCTCGAGAGACTTGCTTCTAGAACAGCTTCAGAAGGCTGCGGACCTCAGATGATCTCGATTCATCCAGGTCTACAGACCTATCTAGTAAGGACTTGACTTAAGCCTGAACTTTCTTAACACAGAGACTGAACAACAAATGATGCCAGCTAGCTTTCTTTTGACTTAATTCATTTCCCCAATTTCCTTTTGGGCCTCCAAAAGAAATTCTTTGCCCTAATTCAGCAGGAAGCAATTATGAAAAGACCATTGTCCCAGTCCATTAAGTTGTGGTGGATAGTTTTGGTCATTTATGAATTATGTTGTCATTATAAGGAATGACTACAAATAATTCTGGTCTTGGATAGGGAGAAAACAAAATAGGAAACTTAGTCTTGGGGATTTCTATCTTTACTTTCCTTTTCTCTATCTTTCTTTCTTTCTATCTAAAAGGAAGGAGGTTGAGAAAGAATGGGGGTATAGAATTATCATATAGGAATAATAAAAGGGTAGATTATTGAATCTACTCTTCAACTTAAAGGTATTGCTATTCTCAAATAATACTATTTTGTTAAAGATTGTTGTTTAAGGTTTTCAACGATATGAATATTTGTATATTGATATAAAATGTAAGGCTAATTTTGTTACAATATAATATACATATGTTTCAACTCTTGTATAGATATTTTGCCTATGCAACTCATTTAAAAGTACAAGGTTTAGTCCTTTTAATAGCTGCTATTGCAAACTGTTAGGAATGGTTGAAAAATAAGAGTTAATAATCAGACCGTCAAACTCATGATCATGTCAGATACTAGACTGGATTATCACAGAAATATGCATCCTGGGTTGAACAAATAATAGATAGCTGGAGACAGGCAATGCTGGCTTGTTTAAATACGCTATGAATAGGTAGATGGTCTTCAAAAACTTCAGAGACTCACAGACTATGGCATTCAAAGATTTTAAAAAATCAGCTTAAGTTTTTTTTTTTGACATCGAGACATGTAAGCTTCTGGCAGCACCACATTCAACTTGGAAGAAGATGATGAGCATCAAAGGATCCCCATCTGGGGATGGCTTCATCTGTGGCAAGCTAGCCCCCAGGCAAAAGAAAATGCCCTAACTTCATCTGCAGACAGAATGCTGGCCAGAAAGGACAAACAGTTGCAGGGAAGTCACTGCCGCTCTCTGCTAGGACAGGGTAAGCAAGTTCTTCATAATTTCTGCTTCACAAAAGGTCTGTCAGATATTCTGGGCCAAAAGGTTGAACATAGATGCTCCCACATTATAGGGAATATTGGAAACTGTGCAGGCAGTCAGCTGTCTCTGTCATTTCTATAATTTTTGGAAGCTGCATCCCTGCACTTCCTGCACACTCAGGTAATGTTTATTCCTTCTCAGGCCTCTAATGGGGTTGAAGACCAGATAGTCACAGTCCTACGATGAGCTTAATTTGTTTAGGATCTAAGATGTTCTAGATCTAAAAGACTGTTATTAGGATGATGATACAAGTTAAGGATAGAAACTGAAATAGATATGAAACTCTAAACTCACCAGGATAGGTTAGATGATAGAATACTTTCTCCGGAGTTGCCAAATACAAAGAGACTGGACTTTCTGAATGTAACTTTCACATAATAATTTTCATATATTTTCATAATTGTTTCAACTGTATGTTGTTTATTATTATAAGAGAGGCTTTTTATTCAGACAAAAAGGGAAATTGTTGAAGTTTAGTCTGGTGCTATGTATTGTAATGCTAAATTCTGTACCCAAAGGAAGGTTTAGTTGCTTAAGAGTTAATTGAGTTTACCCGCTTTTGTTGTGCAAACCTTGTTCCTAAATTTAAAACTATTGGTTAAATAAAAATGGCTCCAGCCAATTACTAGAGGGATTAGAGGCAGGCAGGTGTTTTGAGTTACCTGGATGAGCAGGAGCAGAAGGAGGGGAAAAGGAGAGCAAGGAGGACAGAGAAAAAGGTGCCACAAGAAGAGAGAGATGATAAGCCAGGAGAAACAGCAAGTATTTAGGGAACACTACTGGGGAGGTAGCTAGGTCAGCAGTTACAAAATTAGATAAGGTTACCCCCAGTGATTGTTAAAGCCAAATAAAATAGCCATAGTCTGATTCTCATATATTTGTAAACTAGTTGGGGATAAGTTTAAATTTGGTGTTCTATACGATTTTGATGTTGTGGTTCTTGTTTTATCTTGTTCTGTTTTGTTTTGTCATGTTTTGTTGTTATCTCTTAGAAGCCTGTTATTTTCTCATGAGAACAGAAAGGGAATAGATCAGGATGGGAGGGCAAGTGAGGAAAAACCAGAATGAGCAGAGGGAAGGGAAACTGTAATCAGAATATATTATGTGAGAAAAGAATCCATTTTTAATTAAAGGGGGGAGAACTGCTAACATCTTCTGATTTACTTTTGCTTTATTCGTTCTGTTTCATATTAACTCTATCTTCTTTTCTCAACGTTTTCCTCTTCTGGCTCTTCATTTCACTTTTGCTATCTTTCCTTTCACTACTGGGAACTTATACTTTCTATTTTTTTCCTCCATTTAGTCTCCCCCTCCAATCGTTCGGGATATGAATCAGGGCTTTCTGCATTCTGAACACTCTTAAAGTTTACTATGAATACTTGACTAACCATGGCAACTAAGAGAAACTAAAGTAACAACTGAAAACATTATTACAAGTGGCTATTTACATTTTATTTTTTTAAATTTTTTCTACAATTGAAAGTAGAATTTTTCATACAATATATTCTGATTATAGTCTTCCCTCCCACAATTTCTCAAGGATTCCCCCCCCACCTCCTAGCCCTTCTGAGTCCATGTCCTTTCTATCTCTCATTAGAAAGTAAACAGGTATCTAAAAATAATAGTAAAATAGAGAAAACCCAAACAAGCCAGAATAGAAGCAAGCAAGCAAGCAAACAAACAAACAAATAAACAGAAGAAAAAGACCCAAAGAAAAAGCACAAGAAATACATAGACACAGAAACACATACTTACACACAGAAATCTCATAGAAACATAAAACTGGAAGCCAAAATATAGATAATATACATAAAAATACATAAAATAAAAAAGAAATAAAAATGTCCTGACAAAGTATTCATAGACAAAGGACCTTCAAAGATTCCAGTAGGTTAATTTTGTATTGACTGTCTACTGCTGGCCATGGGGCTTGCCCTTAAAGGTTGTTTATAACTCCAGTGAGACTCCATTGGAGAGAACTAAGTTTTCACTTACAAGTGGATATCAGTTGTAGATAGCTTCTGGGTTAGGGACTGGAGCATGTGTCCACTTCTCCTTTCAGCACTGGGAGCCTACCTATCACAGACCTGTGAAGACTCTAGGCATTCTGCCACAGTCTCTTTGAGTTATCATGTGCTAGGTTGTGCTATGTTTGCAAGGCCTCTTTTCTTTGGTCGTTTCCACCCTCTCTGGCTCTTACAGTCTTTGCATTTCTTTTTGGTTCTTCTTCCACAGGGTTCTCTGAGTGTTTGTGTGTTTGTGTGTGTGTGTGTGTGTGTGTGTGTGTGTGTGTGTATATATATATATATATATATATATATATATATGGCATCAAGTCTCTACAGGATTAGGTGCATCCTCTCCCACTGAGACCAGACAGGGCAGTCCTCTGCTGCATATGTGCCAAGGGGCCATGGACCAGCCCATGTGTGCTCTTTGCTAGCATGCAGATTACCTCCCTATACCATGAACACTAGTGCAAGGGAGTGAAGGCTCTAGTTAAACACCAGCTCAGTTGTGTAGGTTTTGTGTTCTACAATAGGGCATTACTGTTAGTTTGTGAAGAGAAACCAACAGCTTTGACAATATCCTGAGTTATTTAGGGGATCCCACAGTCCCTTTTGGTCATCAGTTGGATTAGAAGTAACCCATTTCAAGCACTGGAAGCTTCATTTGATGATGAAAGATGTCCAGTTGCAGAACCATCCCCCCTCCCTTACTTGGCAATTCCATTTAGATCACCTTCATACAAGTATATGTTTTATGAATCTTTTACAATGTTAGGTTTATATGACCCTTTAAATGGCCCTTAGTTTAATCAGTTCCTCCACATTAAAGGCTAGAGGAAAATACCTTTTAAATTTTCATTTATTGAATTTTATGTTTTCTTGTTATTTTATACTTATCCACTAAAAATTCAGTTATTTATTTTCTGTTACTCTTTAGACTTACCGAGTTTTAGTTGCATCTCACATCTTATTGTTTCTGTCCTTGCCAAACTCTTCTCCTTTGAAACCTTTCCTTGGCCTTCTTTCTCTGCTGACCAGAAAACCATAAATTCCATCTCTGTAGAAACCAAGAACCACAACACACAACAAAAATTACTTTGTTTTTTCTAGTTACTCTAGTTTTTAAATTTTTTATTAAATTATTTTATTTATTTACATTCTAAATGTTTCCCCCCTTTTCTGGTCCCCCTCCAAGAGTTCTTCACCCTCTCTCTCCTCCCCATTTGCATCTGAGAGTGTACTCCTCCCCATCTCACCCCCCTCAGCATTCCCCTTCCCTAGGGCAGCAAGTCTCTACAGGATTGGTGCATCCTCTCCCACTGAGATCAAACAAGGCAGTCCTCTGCTACATATGTGCCAAGGGGCCATGGACCAGCCCATGTGTGCTCTTTGCTGAAGAATGGATATAGTAAATGGGGTTCATTTACACAACGGAATATTATTCAGCTATTAAAAATGAAGACATCACCTTTTGGCTGGGCCAGACACCTGGCTGGCCTGCTCCTGTGAAGACACCATATCCTGAACCTAACTAGAGCAGCAGAGCAGCAGAGGAACCACTGCACTCAGAGCAGCTGATGAACCACTGCATTCAGAGCAGCAGGATTTCAGGACCCCAGAGGCAGCCTGAGTCCCAGGAGCTCTTCCACCCAGGAGCTCAGGATCACAAGACCACAGAGACATCTGAACTCTGAGGAGTTCTGACACATTCTAGATAACTGGAAAGACAGGCTCCAGTCAGAGACAGTGAGTGCAGGTAGCACTAGAGTTAACTAGATTGTGAAAGGCAAACACAAGAATATAAGCAACAGAAACCAAAATTATCTGGCATCATCGAAACCCAGTTCTCCCACCATAGCAAGTCCTGGACACACCATCACACTGGAAAAGCAGAATTCAGATTTAAAATCACTCCTCATGATGATGATAGAAGACTTTAAGAGGGACATAACTCCCTTAAAGAAATACAAGAGAACACAAGTAAATAGGTAGAAGCCCTTAAAGAGGAAACACAAAAGTCCCTTAAAGAAATGCAAGAAAACACAACCAAATAGGTACAGGAATTAAACAAAATCATCCAGGATCTAAAAATGGAAGTAGAAACAATAAAGAAATCTCAAAGGGAGACTACCCTGGAGATAGAAAACCTAGGAAAGAAATCAAGAGTCAAGAGTCATAGACGCAAGCATCACCAACAGAAGACAAGAGATAGAAGAGAGAATCTCAAGTGCAGAAGATACCTTGGAAAACATTGACACGTCTGTCAAAGAAAATGCAAAACACAAAAAAGCACCTAACCCAAAACATCCAGGAAATCCAGGACACAATGAGAAGACCGAACCTAAGGATAATAGGTATAGATGAAAGTGTGTCGGGCACTGCTCGCGCCTAGGGGTTGCAGGCGGTTGTGCTGGCATGAGCAGAAGCGCAACAAGACCAGGCGGAGACATCCTGGGAGAGCCGTGCAGCAGCAGCGGTGGCGCAGCCTGGGGCGGGGCGGTAGGCACGGGAAATGGCGGCCACGGGCCGGGGGGCGTGGAAGGTGCTGGCTGAGCCGGCCCAGGGCCCTTGGTAGCCAGCAGGATGGTGGGGCTCGTGCTCTGCAGCAGCCTCCGGTCAGCTCGCGACCCCCAGAGGCGGGGTGGCGACAGTGGCGAAGAGGGAGAGCACAGCTGTGAGCTGGGGCACAGCACGCTTTTTCAGTCGCACGGAACAGGACCTCTGTCCCAGCCTCCAAATGCGGGAGAGTGTTACTTCCTCTTTCAGTTCCCTCTTTCCAGGGGGCAGCTCGTGAGAGCCCAGGGAAGAAAAATGTTACCGCTCTCTCAGTTCACTCTGCCCACTGAGAGGAGAGGAGAGTTGTTGTCCTTTGAAATGCGCAGGATAGCGGGGGACTGGCGAGGGATCGTGAAAGCACTCTCGACAGCGGGAGGTCTTACACCACACAGCACTCTTTACTTTGAGCTCTGGGGATATATATACAGTTTTGGGGGGGAGAACAGGTAACCTCTATTGGTTTGGTTTGAGGGCTTGGGGATGCCTTATTTGCATGGAGGTGTTATTCCTACGTGGTAAAGGCCACGGAACTCTCCGTGGGAGGGGTTGTGGGAAGCAGAAGCTAAGAGAGCCATATATGGCTTGGGAAGTCAGAAGCAACCTTCCGTCCTGCTGGCCCTCTTCAGACCAAGATTTCCGGGGCTTCAAGGCTTTCTACCAAGCTTTCTGGCTTTTCTCATAGCCTACTGCCCCACAAAAGTGAAGATTCCCAACGTAAAGGGACAGTAAATATCTTCAACAAAATTACAGAGGAAAACTTCTCTAACCTAAAGAAAGAGATGCCCATGAACATACAAGAAGCCTACAGAACATCAAATAGACTAGATCAGAAAAGAAATTCCTCCTGTCACATAGTAATCCAAACATCAAATGTACAAAACAAAGAAAAAATACTAAAAACAGTAAGGGAAAAGGTCAAGTAATGTATAAAGGCAAACCTATAAGAATTACACCAGACTTCTCACCAGAGACTATAAAAGCTGGAAGATCCAGGAGTGATATCATACAGACCCTAAGAGAACACAAATGCCAGCCCAGACTACTATAGCCAGCAAAACTCTCAATCACTCTAGATGGAGAAACCAAGATATTCCATGACAAAACCAAATTTACACAGTATCTTCCCACAAATCCAGTCCTACAGAAGATAATAGATGGAAAACTTCAACATAAGGAAACTACAGTATAGAACAAGAAAGAAAGTAATCTTCCAACAAACCCAAAAAAGGTAGCTACACAAACATAATTATATCTCTAATAACTAAAATAACAGGAAGAAACAGTCACTTTTCCTTAATATCTCTTAATATCAATGGACTCAATTCCCCAATAAAAAGACGTAGACTAACAGACTAGATACGTAAACAGGATCCAGAATTTTGCTGCATACAGGAAACACACCTCAGCGACAAATACAAATACCACCTCAGAGTAAAAGGATGGGAAACAATTTTCAAAGCAAATAATCCCAAGAAACAAGCTGGAGTAGCCATTCTAATTTTGAATAAAATCGACTTTCAACCAAAAGTTATCAAAAAAGATAAGAAGGACACTTCATACTTGTCAAAGGAAAAATCTACAAAGATGAACTCTCAATTCTGAACATCTATGCTCCAAATGCAAGGGCACCCACATTCATAAAAGAAATTTTACTAAAACTCAAGGCACACATTGCACCTCACACAACAATAGTGTGGGATTTCAACACCCCACTCTCATCAATGGACAGATCATGGAAACAGAAACTAAGCAGAGACACAGTGGAATTGATGAAAGTTATGCACCAAATGGATTTGACAGATATCTATAGAACATTTCATCCTAAAACAAAAGAATATACCTTTTTCTCAGCACCTCATTGTACCTTCTCCAAAACAGACTATATAATTGGTCACAAAGCAGGCCTCAGCAGATACAAAAATATTGAATTAATCCCTTGCATCCTATCAAATTGTCATGGACTAAGGCTGATTTTCAATAATAACAAAAACAATGGAAAGCCCACATAGACATGGAAACTGAACAATGCTCTACTCAATGATGAATTGGTCAAGGAAGAACTTAAAGACTTTTTAGAATTTAATGAAAATGAAGGCTCGCCATACCAAAATTTATGGGACACAATGAAAGCAGTGCTAAGGGGAAAAGGCATAGCTCTAAGGGTCTACGAAAGAAACTGGAGAGAGCATACACTAGCAACTTGACAACACACCTGAAAGCTCTACAACAAAAAGAAGCAAATACTCCCAAGAGAAGTAGATAGCAGGAAATAATCAAACTAAGGGCTGAAATCAACCAAGTAGAAACAAAAATAACTATACAAAGTATCAACAAAACCAGGAGCTGGTTCTTTGAGAAAATCAACAAGAGGGATAAACCCTTAGCCAGACTAACCAGAGGGCACAGAGACAGTATCCAAATTAATAAAATTAGAACTGAAAAGGGAGACATAACAACAGAAATTGAAGAAATTCAAAAAATCATCAGATCCTACTACAAAAGCTTATACTCAAAAAAACTGGAAAATCTAGAACCTTGAAAACTTGGGCACAAGGGAAAAGTTCCTGAACAGAACATCAATGGCTTATGCTCTAAGATCAAGAATTGACAAATGGGAACTCATAAAATTGCAAAGTTTCTGTAAGGCAGAGGACACTGTCAATAGGACAAAATAGCAACCAACAGATTGGGAAAAGATCTTTACCAATCCCACATCTGATAGAGGGCTAATATTCAATATATACAAAGAACTCAAGAAATTAGACTCCAGACAACCAAATAACCCTATTAAAAATGGGGTACAGAGCTAAACAAGGAATTCTCGACTGAGGAAACTCGAATGGCTGAGAAGCACCTAAAGAAATGTTCAGTATCCTTAGTCGTCAGGGAAATGCAAATCAAAACAACCCTGAGATTCCACCTCACACCAGTCAGAATGGCTAAGATCAAAAGCTCAGGTAATAGTAGATGCTGGTGAGGATGTGGAGAAAGAGGAACACTCCTCCATTGTTGGTGGGATTGCAAGATGGTGCAACCACTCTGGAGATCAATTTGGAGTTTCCTCAGAAAATTGGACATAGCATTATCTTAGGACCCAGTTATACCACTCCTGGGCATATACCCAGAATATGCTCGAACATATAACAAGGACATATGCTCCACTATATTCATAGCATCCTTATTTATAATGGCCAGAAGCTGGAAAGAACCCACATGTCCTTCAACAGAGGAATGGACATAAAAAAAAATGTAGTACATTTACACAATGGAGTATTACTCAGCTATTAAAAACAATGAATTCAAGAAATTCTTAGGTAAATGGATGGGACTATAAAATATCATCCTGAGTGAGGTAACCTAATCACAAAAGAACACATATGGTATTCACTCACTGATAATTGGATATTAGCCCAGAAGCTCACAATACCCAAGATGCAACTCATAGACAACATGAAGCTCATGAAGAACGAAGACCAAGTGTGGGTGCTTCAGTCCTTCTTAGAAGGAATAACAAAATACTCAAGGGAGCAAATATGGAGACAAAGTGTGGGAAAGAAACTGAAGGAGGGGCTGTCTGGAGACTGTTCCACCTGGATATCCATCCCATGTGCAGTCACCAAAGTGGAAGCTGATGTCGATGTCAGGAAGTGCATGCTAACAGGAGCCTGATATAGCTGTCTCCTTAGAGGCTCTACCAGAGCCTAACATATATAGAGGCAGATGCTCACAACTAGCCATTGAACTGATCATAGGGTTCCCAATGGAGGAATTAGAGAGAAGACTGAAGGAGCTGAAGGGGTTTGCGGCCCCATGAGGAGAGCAACAATACCAACCAACCAGAGTTCCCAGAGTCTAAACCACCAACCTGGGTGCACATAGGGAGGGACTCATGGCTCCAGCTGTATATGTAAGGGAGGATGTCCTTGTTGGGCATAGAGGTGGGAGAGGAGATCCTTGGTCCCATGATGGCTGGATGTTGTAGGGGAATTCGAGGGTGAGAAGGTGGCAGTGGGGTATGGGTGGGGGCACATCCTCATAGAATGCAGGAGGAGGGGGGGTAGGATAGGGAGTTCCTGGGTGGGGGGAAAATGGAGTAAGGGGATAACATCTGAAATGTAAATTAAATATTCAATACAAAAAAGTAAAATGAAAATAAAAGAGAGAACATCATGAGTTTTGCAGTCAAATTAATGGAACTAGAAAACATCACTGTGAGTGAGGTAACCTAGACCCAAAAGGACACGCATGGTATGTACTCACTGATAAGAGGATATTAATCAAAAAGTACAGAATACTCATGATATAATTCACAGACTGTATAAAGTTTAACAAGAAGGAAGGTCCATGTGAGGATGCTTCAGTCCCACTTAGAAGGGGGAACAAAATCATCAGGGGAGGCAGATGGAGGGAGAGACCTGGATGGGATAGAAGAGGGTGAAGGGAAAGGGGGGAAGAATCAGGTATTGGGGGAGACAGGAGAGAAACCCAGAGGGCCAGGAGAATGTGTGTGGGGTTGTTGGATGTGGGGGTGAAACTCCCAGAGACTTGGGATGTAAGAGGCTCCTAGGACTCAATGAGGGTTCCCTTAGCCAAAATGCCCAATGGTGGGGAGATGAAACCTGAAGAAACCACCTCTAGTAGATAGACAGGGCCCCCAGTGGAGGGATAGGGCCACCAACCACCTTCAGAAGTTTTGACCTAAAATTGTTCCTGTCTAAAAGATATGCAGAGACAAGACAAAAATGGAGAAATGACTGAAGGAAAGGCCATCTAGTGACCAGCCCAACTTGGGATCCATTCCATAGTCAAGCACCAAACCTGACACTATTACTAATACCATGCTGTGCTCGCAGACAGGAGCCTGGCGTGGCTGTCCTCTGAGAGGCTCTGCCAGCACCTGACTAAGAAAGATGCAGATACTTACAGTGAATCATTGGACTGAGGTCAAGAACCCCTGTGGAAGAGTTAGAAGAAGGATTTAAGGAGCTGAAGTGGATGGCAACCCCATAGGAAGAGCAACAGTATCAACTAACTGGACCCCTCAGAGCCCCCAGAGACTAAGCCACTCTAGTTTTTTAAAACTCTAAATATATTTTCTCTAGTAAAGGTATTTCACTCTTATTTTTTTCTAGTAAGAGCTGTTAATGCAATTGCTGCTTCTTTGCTTATCATTTTTTCTTGTTGTGTACTTAAGATTTTTGTCTTTGTCCTTGGCATTATGAATTGTCATTATATCTTAAAACTTTGTTCAAAAGTATGTATGCATCTGCAGAATCAGATTCAAAATAATGCCCATGAAATTCCCAGTCACTCCATTCTGTTGCTGTCTCAGGCCTCAACATTAGAGCTCCTG
Source organism: Grammomys surdaster (assembly GCF_004785775.1). Classification (NCBI taxonomy): domain Eukaryota; kingdom Metazoa; phylum Chordata; class Mammalia; order Rodentia; family Muridae; genus Grammomys; species Grammomys surdaster. The sequence goes on from NW_021604588.1 coordinate 11,776,492, forward strand.
TCAGCTGTGTGACTACTCATCCTCTCGGTAAGTACTCCAGAAACTGGGGTCACACAGCTTCCCAAGTCAGCCCATCTGATCATAGAAGCTCCAATGATTAGAATAATCTTCCAGACTTAGAGCAGAACTCTATTTCTTTAGAATATTTTCTTATAAACCCTAGCTTTGTCTTCTTAGACCATCCAGGATTAGTACATTTCTTTAAGTGACAATTCCCAAATGTTTGAAAAGCCAATGCCGAATTCTCTTTTCTTGGTGACAATCTGGAGTAAAAACAGGAATAGGTTAAATGTATGTCTTTGAGGAGTTCTCTCAGCAACAATACAGAAAGTATAATAATCATGTCTCTTGACAGTGCTCTACAGAGAGAGCAGGGATGATGGAAGATAGTGCTTTTGGTTGTTGGAGAAAGAAGATAGGATGTGAACTCTTATTGTGGAATGACTGAATTTAGACATATATAGGTACAAATCATAGAGTGAACATTTAAGTAGACATTGACAAGGTATTTTCATTATGTTACTCCTCAAGCAGATATACATTTCTTGTAGTTATATGTTATAAGCAGACCAACATTTAGACCAGGTCCCATGCAGAAGCATCACATTCTGATACATCCCAAAGATGGCAGTGGGGATTAATACTTGTTATTCTCTTGAGGTGAAAACCTAGAAATAACTGCACCTGCAGATGGTGCCATTTAGTGACTGATGCTGACCAGGGAAGGCAGAACAAAGGAGAGACAAGAAAGAACTTTTGGCAAATTCTAATTAGTGCAACTTGAGATGGAAGATTATCTGTGATTTGTTGTTGGGTGTAGTTTTTAAGTATGGTCTATATGTATTCCAGGCTTATGATCTTTCAAAGAAGGGGCCAAAGAGTGGTACTGTTTATGATGGGTTTTTAGGGTGGAGAAGAAGAAAAGTACTGATTTTCATCAAAGCTTTGTTCTACATCTAAGAGCAAGTTATGTATTCTGTTTCACTCAATACTTGGTTTGATGTTGACCCAGGTCCTGTGTCAAAGGTCCAAAGCAGAAGCCATTTGTTGTGACTTCAAGTGATGAGGAAAGCCTGGACTGAGCACTCTTAATTAATTCTTTCCTTAGCACATTGTAGCTGGTGGCAGTTTACCTAGACTAGGGTAGATTTATAGGTTCAATTGCTGAAGCTCAGTAAAATGATTCTTTCTAAAATGTATACATAGCTTAAAGAGTATAGCTTTGAAATCCTTAACTGATGGCAGAAATAATGCAAAACAAGTAAGAAGAAAGTCTGAGCCGACACTTCTCTGACTCTCAGTGTAAAATCAAGGACAGAATGTCATTTAAACAGAACTTGAAGATCTCTTGTGTAGTCCTTTCTCCACACCACTGTATGCCAGGTACCTGAAGTTCTACCAGCCATTTGAGATGGGTTTGAGGGTTCACCAAACAAAAACACTGCTGATGAGGCACAAAGTCTGAATCCCAGGAGCTTTCTTTCCAGCTTGCAAGGAGACTACTAGAGTCCCCTCTCCTCAGCTATTGTTTACAGCCTTTATAACCTCGGGGAGGGGCCTAGTGAGTGCCATTCTTTTCAAGAACTTCCTAAGCCTTGCAAGTTTCATTGTCTTCAGTGTTATGAGCTTTGCTTCGAAGCACTCCCTTCCCACCTCTCTTCAGGAAGGAAATTTTAGTTTCTAGGAAATAGCTATACAACAGAAGGGCTAATGACTGATGGAGAACTGTTTCCCAGTCAACAGTCTTCCTGCAGTCTTAATGTTCTGGAGCATCAAAACCAGGACTGTCACAGGAGGTATGTTTACTACAGTATATGGTCACTGCTTAGAAGAGTCTCCCATAGAAACCTCTTCCTCATTATAGTACATAAATCATTGTGGAAGTATGTTGTTTAAATTATTTTTTTATTTTGAAGTTCTCAAGTTTACAAGGGGGCTGAAAGATTAATGATATGAACAGTTGCACAACTTTTAACCAGGATCACCATCTGTGGAAATTCTGTCCCTAGTATTTTCCTTTTGTGGCTCTTGCTCTGTTCCTGTCTGTCTCTCACACGCAGATAAACTTAAACATATATTGTAAATAAAATATCCACATCATGCTACTTAACTCCTACTTTTGCCTACCTCTTAGAAATAAGAATATTCTGCTACATAAACATAATGCTATTATACCACACAGTATCATTATTAATTCAATAAAACCATGTATATATTAAAATACCCTCATTTATGTTAGAATAGCCATTTAGTGTTCAGATATTTTCATTGATCATTATAGCACTGCAGTTTCCTTTATTTGGAATGGAGCTAAGATTTACTGGGAATGTTGCTTTTTTTTTTCTCATTTTCGGGTTGTTCCTTAATTTTATTCATGCTAAACATTTTGGCAGCAGCTGGAGAAATCAGCTCCTAGAGCATTGTATCAGGAGCTGCATGCAATGTGTCATGTCAACTAGTAGCATTTTTACACATGGTACTGTTTGACTAAGTGGTAAGTTGATGAACGTCATATCTTTCTACTGATAAATCTTTCTCAGGCATCGCCCAGTGGCTGGCACTGTCTTACAATCCCAACATGTGGTAGTAAAGAACATAAACTGGAGGTCATCCCAGACTGCTTGCACACTGAGACCAAGTCTTAAAACTAAGCACCAACCAACCAACCAACCAACCAACGAACCACTTGAAACAGCTATGATTTTCTAGGGGTTCAGAATGGGGAAGATGTTTTGAGATTATCAAATGTACTTTTAAGGTTTTTTTTTCTGCTTAAACAGTCTCTGAGATTTTAATAAAACAAATTTATTCTATTTTTAGTTATTCTTCATGGTCATGTTACATATAAACTTCTCAAATTATTTCAAAGTATGTTTGGGAGTAAAATGATAATAACTGTACCCTTTCAACCTCTCCTTATTAAGTCATTATTAGAGTGATTGTGTGTGCATTTGAAAATTCAGCTGTAAAATTTGCTTAATAAACATGTTTCCCTTTAGATATACAATTTAATTAACAGTAGTTTACTCTCTAGTTGCATAAATATCTATGTCAATATGAGGTTAGTGACTTGTGGTATACATGATAGCTAATATGGAAATAAAGAAGAAAACTATAACAGAAACACTTTTGACCCAGAACAGATGAGAGAGGGAGGTCTGAAGGTGTTTGACCACACGGGTTCTCAGGGGCTTGAGCATCCTTTCTCTCTGAGTGAGAATGGCTTCCCGAGCCCCCGCCCATTTCCCTGGCCCCTGTAGACGGTACTGGTAGGAGGTACAAGGACCCCAGAAAATCTCCTTGGCGAGCTTTGTATCCCAGAGAAGGAGAGAGAGCAGGTTGGGTTTGACACCCATCTCAGAAGCAATTTCATCCATGTAGTCGATGAACTGCACTCGGCGAGTGTCTCTGAGACTTTTCTTAGAGCTGGATTGTGGAAGGAAAGACAACAAGCATCAGATTTCAGTCACTGTTGTCCCTAAATTTCCAGGACAATTTGCTTTTATTTGCTTCTTCAATGCTTTACAGGTGTCAATTTTTAATTTAATACATTTCCTCATCTCCCTTAGGCACACTATGGTCTCTTAACACATGATGTAAATCTCTGAGGGTTTTAAAGTTCTCATGTACCTAGCAGAGTGACTGGCATATATAAAAAGGAATGACGTCTTATATCTGGATTTCCCTTGTAAGTACAGAATCCAGTTTTATTGTATGAATTAAATTACCAAGGAGTATATAAGTCACAGTGTATGAACCTCTATTGCTTACTTCATGATTCCAAACTACATAAAATATCTTCTCCATGTACTAATTCTGTATACAATTCTTCCTTTGGATATTCCTAGATAATTATAAGTTACTATCTATTTTTTGTAATTTTCAAATACTTGAGAATTAAAGGCCCCTCTGCAAGCTGGCACAGTGACACGTACTTGTAGTCCCAGTATTCGGGGGCCATGGAAAGAGAATCACAATAAGTTCAAGGTCAGCCTGGGGTATGCAGTGAGTTCAAATTAGCTTAGGCTATCAAATGAGGCCCTATCTCAAAACAAAAGAATACCAAACAAGAAGCCACTCTGTTAAATTATCCCTGGGTAAAAGAAACACAAATAAAAAATGCTCCAATTTAAAAAAGATATTAAAACTTTTCACAGTGTCGAGAGGAGATAAATTTGTATCATTTAAGATAAACATAGTAAAAAGTGAATAAAGGTAACCAAGTAAGTTAGAAATAAATGTAATAAGGCTAAATAAAGCAGTACTAAAGCATTTATTACCGAATTCTCGACTGCAGGGGAAGAACGGTCATCACTGATCTTACCCGGCTGTGACCCTTAGTGAACGTCAATACCAACCAGTCAGGCAAGCCCTGCCCACTGGTACAACAGCAGCAAGTCTGATAAGGGAGCAACCAACCACCCTCTGATTGGATCTGAGGATCCACAGGAGGAAGTACATGCCTCATCCTAGAAACTCAGTCGTAACTCCATGAATAAAGAGTTTCGAGGCAATAGGAGAGAATTGACTATTTTGTAGTAAAACTTGTGTGACTCCAAACTGCCTTCTATATATCTGTGTTTATACACTTAGACAAATATTGCTACTCTCAGCCTTGACCGAGCAGTTTCTCTTTGTAATGAGCAGTGGTGAATTCATGACTCAGGGATCTAAGAAGAAGCAACATCTAAGCTATCCCTAAGCAGGATATTTGTATCACGCCCTCCAAGGCTTAGAGAATACCAAGGAGGAACAGAAGGTAAACACGATCAACCGGAAGAGGGAGAGAAGGGCTGCAGGATGCTATTTTCTGGGTGTGATGCACCCTTCTTTGTTCTGTTTTTTAAAAATTACACAGGGTTACCTAAGAGAACTTTCATGCAAGTATATGATGTATCTTGAGCATACAACCCCTGACTTCCCTACCCTTTGTCTCTCACCCTCTATTTCCCTTTAGTTACCCAGATTGTTTTGTTCCTATTTCCATGTAAACAGCACATATGATTGTATGTATCTGTACTGTCTGGAACCAACAAGTGAGAGAAAAATACAATACAACACCCTTTTCATTTATGTCTATATTCTTGTGAGTGGTATATCTTACTCTTATTTAGGACTAAAAACTCCATTGTGAACACAATATACATTTTCACTCTATTCCCGTGGACACCTGCATTGTGTCTCTAACCTAGCTACTGTGTCAAGGGATTACAATATATATACTGATAAGCAGTTTGACTCTGTGATGTGTTGGCCTGGAGTCTTTTGGGTAAATACTTCAAAGTGGTATATCTGGTAGGTACAGGTTTAGGGTTTTTAAATATCTATTCTTGTTTTCACAGTGAAATTACATCCTACTCTGTGATTATTTAACATGTCGTGTCTGATTTAGTTTCCACAATCAGATCCATGGGAAAAATGTCAACATGACATCACTGAACTAAAATTATCATATTAGGGTTCATGTAGGTGCAAATTATATAAAAAGCAAAATCAAATATCCTCCTCTGAACATGTTTCATTTACTTTAACAGAAAATTAGGCTCCTTACTCTTTGGCCACTGTTCGAGCTTTTCTGTTGATGTCGGCCATCATGGCTGTCCTTGAAGGCAACTTGTTTACTCCTGAGAAAACAATGTATAAACATTGGAGGGTTGACACAAGGACCAAGGTATACACACACACACACACACACACACACACACACACACACACACACAAATGGTTTCAAAATATCGTCAGACCTCTATAAAATTAATAATCAAAGCCTCATGTTTAAAAAATTCCAAAGGAAGAGAATTTCTTTTACACAATCATGCCCAGGATGTCCCTTAGGGTAATCTAACTTTCCTTTAAGATAAAAAGTGTTTAAACTTTTCTTAGTTTAAATGTACACTCAACATCCTTGACTACTATGAATGCCTTTAAGAACATCTCTTAGTTTTCATTGTGCTTTCCACAAGTACACACTGACGGAAAAGACCCCCTGAACTGTGATAACTACATTTTTAAAGGAGAGCAAGTAATTGCAGGCAAAAATTTTGTATGCATGAATGTGTCATGGACAAAGAAGATACAACAAACAGAATGTTAGGTTGTGCTAGAGAGACAAGACAGAGAGTAGCAGACACGATGCTTATAGACTGTTTGCCTTGTTGATTCACCAGGTGTCACACAAGTATCCTCAGATGTTTCAAAATACAGTTTCAAACACGAGTGTGGAAAGCATGAAAGGAACAGAACTGAAGGATTGAAAATTCATGCAGCTCTTTAAATTGCTACTGTGCATGTATCTGACTTGTGCACACTTCTTTTTGCCCAAGTCTTTCTCCACCCACTTTTTTCCTCCTCCAACATCTCTTCACTATCTGCTTGAACAGTCCTGCCCCAGTATTCATATAATCTAGGATTCCATTTGCACAAAGGAAACAGATTAAAGCTCTCAGACACTGCCAGGAAATTTCCTCCAAAACTGACCTTGATTTCATCCTAATGGTGAATTTGTTTTGCTCAGAGCATCACTTTGGGTAATTATTTGAGAAACGAATTGAGACTATGGACTACAAACTTGGAGTTGGTTACTACATTTCTGAAATGTGTCTCAGGTGGTTTATCTCTTGTTTGTTTTCCTACTTTGGACCATTTCTGCACCCATAAAGCCTCACTCTAAGTTAGTTTTCTGTTAAAAAGAAACAGATAAGTAGGCAGTTACATTAAAATATACTCTCATTATGATTTTCTTGGTTTTAAAATTTTTATAATTTGTGTTTTCATTTTAATAGAATTCTCTTAAAAAAGAAGTATCAACCTTCAGAGGAACCCAAGGTAGTTTATTTTTAACAGTGAAATTTTAGACAATTTAATTAGAATGAAAGAGATCAACAGAATAGTAGACCTCTGTGTTACTTTTAAATCACAAAAAAGTTTGGAACATACTATATTCATGGCAAGACAAGTACATACCTGTGAACACACTCACAACCCATCGGCTTTGGAGCTCAGATGTGGGGATGATGGCTCCTGCTGGCTGGAGGATCCCAATGAAGGCTAGCGTTGGCTTCTCTAGCTCAGGAGGGAAGACATATTTAAACATGGAGTACTGGCTGTCTAGGATTCCTGAGTCATCACTCAAGAAAGGGAATGACAATCTGTAGCCTGTGGCAAAGATGACAACGTCTATGTTCTCCTCTGTTCCATCCTCAAAGATGGCCGATGTTGAGGTGAATGCTTTAACATTTGGTTTTATCTTCACTTTTCCAGTAATGATGCGATTTGGCAGGTCATCACTGAGAACTGTTTTTTGCTGGTCAAGAATTCTGTGCACCAAGAGATGAGTATACAACTTCTTAATAAAAATGTAGTAGCATGGGCAAAAGCTATGGGAAGTGTTTACATAGCTTCAGCAATTTTTATTCTGCTTTTCAGCATCCTCAGAAGGCAATATAGATCATTAGTAAAAACTGGTTATCTGATTCAGAACTGAACTGTGATACTTGCTCAGTCTCTTACCCATTGGAAGACCTTGGACAAGCCATGAAACATTTCAATCTCACTTTCTAATTATAGAACTGCAATAATGTTATAACACCAGATCACATTTGTTAACACATTACTAAATATCTTTAGGTAATAATATTTTTTCAAGGAATAAAGTGTGTTAGTCATTTATTGAGTCAGGAACTCACTACGTAGCCCTGGATGGCCTGAAACTCACTTTGTTGCTCAGGCTACTCTTTAACTGACAGAGGTCTGTCTGTCTTTCCCTTCCACGTGATTGGATTAAATGTATGTTAATTTTTGCTGTACTATGTAAAATCAGTTGACATTAATTCATCAATTTTTATCCAATTACTGATTTATTACGTTTATTTATTTATTTAGTGATATGTGTGTGTGTGTGTGTGTGTGTGTGTGTGTATGTGTGGGTGTGAAGATGTGGAGGTCAGAAGACAACTTGTGGAAATGATTCTCTCCTTCTACTATGTGGGTTCCAGTTTCAAACTTGGTGCCAAGTGCCTTTACTTGCTGAACTATCCTGCTAGCACAAGTTGCTAATATTTTAAAGGCCTAAAAAGTACATGTGTAACATTTAAGAATGAATCTTGAATGAGAATGTTCGTGACCCCTGACACTTGAGAACTTTGGTTTATTTCAATTGAAGGTTTGAATTATGAATTGGTAGCAGAGAGTCACATTTTTCTGTCAGTATATTAGTAAAAAAGTAATATCATTAAACATATCGCATAGATTCTGAATAATTTCTCCCTAAAAAGAAACTGAAATTACAAAACTATGGTTCAATACAAAACTATGTATGCATACTTCCAGATATCTATTAATATTGATTTTCTGTTTTCATTAAGTCAAACCTTTATTATATTTTCCTGGAATTAAACAATTTCATCTATCTATCTATCTGTCTGTCTGTCTGTCTGTCTGTCTATTTATTTATCTATTTATGTGTATGTGTGCCCATTAAGTGTGCCACAGTGTATGTGTGGAGGTCAGAGAGTAACTTGTGAGAGTCAGTTTTCTCTTTCCATCATGTAGATCCTAGGGATAAAATTCTGTTATGAGGGTTGGGAGTAGGTACCCTTACCCACTGAGCCATCTCTCCACAGATAGGATTTGAAAATTTGATCCAGTGAGCTACTTAGGATTAAAAGGAAATGGGATCAAGAGCAGATATATGGGTAATACCAAGTCTTACATGTCTTATGGAGGGAAGAAGAAGAGGAGAAAGAGAAAGAGGAGGAGGAGGAGGAAGAAAAGGAGGAGGAAGAGGAAATGAAGGGAGAAGAATGAAAAGAAGGGAGAGGGGAAGGGGAGAGGTAAGAAGGAAGAAGGAGCAGGAGGAAGAAGAGAAGAAAGAAAAGATGCAGAAGCAGAAGCAGCAGCAGCACAAGAAGAAGGAGGAGGAAGAGGAGGAGGAGGAGGAGGAGGGGGAGGAGAAGAAGAAGAAGGAGAAGAAGGAGGAGGAGGAGGAGGAGAAAGAAGAAGGAGAAGGAGAAGGAGAAGGAGAAGGAGAAGAAGAAGAAGAAAAAGAAAGACAGGGTCTGAGAAATGGCTGGTGTTGAGTGAGGTGAAAGAAAGCAAGCTAAGGATCCCATAAACATTGCAATTTTCAGTGATAAGGGCTATCTTGGCTGAGACTAGGGGTCATGCAAATGTGATAGGACAAAAAGCCAGTGCAGGTGCACAGGTTAAAAGGCATGAGGGTGTTGTATATGGATAGTGCATCGTCTTGGTTGATGGTGAGTTTGAAGGTAGGCATGCAATCAGAGTTCTTAATTTAGAGAGTGGACACACAGTAGTTCGCAGAAGAGTATGCGTAGTGAGTGACCTTGTATGAATTTCAAATAAGTCAAAGTTTTAAAGTCTTCACTTCCCAGGCTGCACAACTCTTACACCTCAGTGCAGTGATTCTCAAACTGTAGGTTACGACCTCCCTTCCCAGGAGTGACATATCAGAGATCCTGCATACCAGACAGTAACATCAAGATTCATACCAGTAGCAAAATTACAGTCGTGAAGTAGCAGTGAGGATAATTGTATGGTTGGGAATCACCCACTGTAACATGAGGAACTGTCACAGCATTAGGAAGGTTGAGAATCACACTAGTGGGATCCCCAAAAAACCTTCAGTAGGAAGGGAATAATCTGGATATTCCCCATAAAAACAAATGCCATGAGGAATTAATGGTATTGCTCCCCCCATTCATGTACTTATAGCTTACATATTTAATTGACTTAACTAGTCCACTCACTCAAAAGTATTGTCTGCTTAAAATTCCCAGCTTTACCTGTGCTGAGGCAGCAGCCCGTAATTGGCATGGTTAAACCTCGCGTTCAACTTCTTCTCCATGTGTCTATTGATCAGGTATCTGGGACAAACCTTTCGAACAGCTCTATTATAACGAGTGAAGACTGTGGCGTCCATGGGATCCCCATGGTCCCAAACCCGATTCCATATCCATGCCCCTTGTCTTGTGCTGAGGAAAACCTTCAAGAGAGGAGTGGTTGCTTAGTAAGTGTTTAGCTGCTAATCAGATCCTTGTTGTGGTTGTTGGTTGGTTGTTTTTTTGTTTGTTTGTTTGTTTTTGTTTTTAAGTTCTCAAGGAAATGGAATTAACTTCTCTCTGCCTTGTCCCCTTAGCCTTCTTTTTTTCCCTGCCTCTAATTGAGCTTCAGTGGAAAAGGATGCCCTGGGGAAGGGAGATCTCTCTCTCTCTCTCTCTCTCTCTCTCTCTCTCTCTCTC
>NW_021604588.1:11786850-11804374 GCF_004785775.1 Grammomys surdaster
TGTGTGTGTGTGTGTGTGTGTGTGTGTGTGTGTGTGTGTGTGTGGTGTGTTAAGGATAGGAGGGGATGTGTGTGGTAGAGCTGGGGGGTAGGGGTGGTGATGGGAAGATATGGGAGTGGATGGGGATGAGGGCACCTTTTCAGAGGAAAAAGGGAGGGAGGTGGGGTGAAGACCTCTTGGAGGGGGGACTGGAAATGGGGCAACATTTGGAATGTAAATAAATAAAACAATTTTTAAAAAGAATAAAATATATAAAGACCGCCAACAACAATGTAAAAGATCTGCTTACTGAAAGTCATTTCAATTAACTTAATGTTTGTCATGGACCTACTTGCCTTGTGACATTTGCTCCAGCTACACTAGATGTCTGGAGTGTCTGAGGTCCCAAAATATAGGGAAACCCCATAACAACACCATAGGTTGTTACACTGAGTGTTAGAAGCTAGTATTCAGATTTCATGGGAGCTCTTTCCGTTGAAACTTCCAAGAGATGGAGAAGCACATGAATAAAATGTTTTGGATCAAAACGAAAAATTGGGTACAGAAATCCACAGTGGAATTTACTCACTTTTACAACAGAAAAAACCCTAACAAAATGTTGGCAGTGCAAATATATATATTAATGAATATTTTAGTTTCTTTTGTGTTATTTAACAGAGACCTTGAAAAGAAAGCTTTTTACTGATGTTACAACCGCTACTGTGATATCGTTGTCATAGATCAGTGACTCAAGTGTCTCAGAATCATAGCACGGTTAGCAATTTCCAGAAAGTGCTCAATATTGGAAATCTTGTATCTTTTCTATGAAGTAGGAATCAAAAGTTAATTTTGACTTGTACGAATGCCCTTCCATGCTCTTTAGGAGTCAGCGACAGCCCCTGCAGAAGAAGGATTGTTCCTCCTTCCCTGTTTTTCATTTATTCACAGTCTTTGGGAAATTATTGAATCTTTCCTTTACACAGACCAATGATATATTTTAAATACTCAGGTTTGTGTTCATTGATTACTCTTTAAACTTCATTTCCAAAATGAAGTGTCTTCTGTAAAATTCACTTTATTTTGAGATTTCTCACTTAGCTCCCTTTAATTAATTTTAAGTTTTGTGACTCTTGTTGGATTGCTACTTTCCCTATTCTAGTGCATTATGTATGGGCCAGGAGCATTGTTACTTTGGAATTCTGTGATCTCTTATTCATATTTAGTCAGCAGAAAAACATACCCTCGAAACCCAAATGGGAACATGCCTGCTAAAGTCAGGGGAAGTCTAGACTCACAGTCTCTGCAGGGATCAAGGTTATACCCAAAAGCAAAATCAGGATATGACACCAAACCTGTGTAGCAACCCTGCTGATCTCGCCTGCCACATCTGCTCCAGAATTCCCAAGGCCAATCACAGCCACTCTCTTCCCTACAAAATTGTCAGGGTGCTTGTACTCCCAGCTGTGGAGGCAGCTGCCTTTGAACTTGCTGATTCCTGTGAAGGAAGAATCAACCCATCAAATCGAAGTAGAAGTGGAAAACACCACTTGATAAATTTCGTTCCTAAGCTTGAAGTTCATGTTATTTTATTCTCTTGTTTGCACTTGGACTTGATACCACTATTACAGAATATTGTCCTCCAAGGGAACAAAGCATTCAAAAGCAACCAAAATCTGAACAGAGTTTTTTTTTAAGGTAGTTGATAAAAATATGCCTTTTCAACATTTACTCAGTGTGTTCTTTGTCGCTTTAGAGTGTCACTGTATTTTTCTAATTTTCTACTCACAGATATGAGACTGTTTCTTCACTTTTTATAACTCTTTGAAAGCCCACAAGTTTGTAAAGAATCTTAGCAACATATTGGTGTTATTCAGAAGCAACAGAAGACACACATGAAGCTTTAAGGTCTCAGGACCCCCAAAGTACTGAGAACGGTAGTAATTTCAAGTCCCTATTTTACTTAACCCAGGATAACCTGAGATGCGAATGTATAGTTAATGTAAAGTTATTGGTGAGGTTTCTTTATGTGCTCCTACTGTGTTTTCTAAGTGTGGTGAATATTTGACAAAGGAAACATCTTAATTTTGTGTCCTTCACGTAGCAGTGGCTCATCAGCAACATCTGGCTAGTGGCCACTCACTACTCTCTAAAACATGAGAATGGGATAGGAGAAGTTTCAAGACATTCCAGAAAAGTTATATTTCAAAAATTTTAATTGTCATAAATTATAAAATTCTGTGATGCATAATCTGTCACTCATTGAGTGTTCCAAAGAATTCTAAAATATCTCCACAAATCCTTCTTCCATGTTTGATTCAGACTTCATCATCATTATCTCTGAAATGGACTCTTCAAAGTCTTATTTCCTGATGCTTCTGATTCAACCATCTTCCCCTATCAATTAATGTTCCACGCTCCTGCAGGACTGACTATATACTTGCTTCTCCTGCATGTATGTATGTATGTGCACACACACACACACACACACACACACACACACACTGAAATGCTTTTCCATTAACTCTTACCTGCTTCTCCCAACCTAGGCACACCAAGTGTGGGCCAATCCCCAAGCTCTCTCCAGGACTGCCCATCTACTGGCTTTTCCCCCATTACTACCTCATCCATGAAAGTCTTTCTTGGACCTTGTTTGTTTGAGGAACTCTAGTTTTCAGTTCTGTCTTTACTCTATTGGTAGATCTTCTCTGACTGTTCTACAAAGTTACGACGCCCCCTCTTGTATTCTCTTTATAAACACCGTTATTCAATGCCTATGATAGGAGAGGCATTAAGATATTTAGAATCCTAAGATTTTTCTCACATACACATTAGAGAGATACCTTCAAAGTCTTGTAAAGGAAAGTGCTTCTCCGAGTATTGACCACTGCAAACCATTATCCCATCAAAAATGTAGGTTTTCTGCTTCTCCTCAGCCTCTACCACCACATCCCATTGACCAGAGGATGAAAAATCTGGGCGTTTCTTTATACTGCACACCTTTGTCTAGGAAACAGAAAACAAAGCCTGTGCTTTAGGACATTTTAATCCTTTTTTTTCCCTGTAGAATTCTATGTTTAAGTAGCTCAACACATGGCTACTAGGTGGTTAAGAGTTATGTGCACATAAAGTTTCTAAAATGATCATGTCCCAAATGTCATAGCTCATTAGAGCACAAAACACATCAGTTTTATTTTTTAGGATCTACGTATTTTTACTTTACAAAATGAACCAAAAATTAGAATTTGGGTTCCAGCTGGGACAGTGCTCATATGGTGGGTAGATAAGACAAACCTATCTTGATGAATCGTGAGCATGGGGAGAGCTGGAAAATGCAGGTTGAAACTGTGCCCAGCTGGCTTGTGTGTGGACTTTGCCTTGAGCAGTGTGCAGGCGGTGGGCAGGGTTTCACTCCTTACCTGGAGCTGGATGTGTTTCATGAGTCCGAAGTGGCTGGCGTACATCCTGAGATACTCCATTATTTTGGAGTTGTGCATGAAGTTGGGGTAATGGTCAGGGATGGGGTAGTCGCTGAAGGCCGTCATCTCCTTGGATGTATTGCAGGTTAAAGATTTGTATATCCCGGGGCTACCGCTTACTGTTGTCTCCTAAAGGAGATAAATCAACCCTTGGCTTCAGGAGTGTGATAGAGAACCAGAACTGAGGTATTTGTTATACTTTTCTTTGAAAAGTGGTGATTTCATTTTCAGGTTTTGTGATAGTATTTAGCAGAATGAGGCCATTAGACTCATTTACTAATGAGGATTTCTTTTTTTATAATTCTATTTATAGGATCTGACTTTGTAGCAATGATTGTAGTAGCAATGATTATTTTATACCAGGAAAGAGATAGCAGGTTCCAAGAATGCACATAACATAAATCAAGAAAAAACAAAGTTGAAAAATAACACAAAGAGGATCTGATGAGAAACTACCAATGGATAAAATCTGTCTCACAACTGAAGAGATTTTTGTTTAAGAGAATCTAATAGAGAATAAAATGCTTATATAACTTGGGCCTGAAATATATTAAAATATATAGGAATAACAACCACAACAACAAGATAAAAGTGATGAATTAGTAAGAACTGCTCTTAATGAGTTTATATCATGCTTCAGGAAGACACATCCAAGTTAAGACTCCCCTTCACCCTTCTAACTCCTGGAGACACTGTAAGATAGGCCCACTCCTTTAAGTTATTATACATGACTCTGTAAGCAAGCACATCTTTCTTGGTAGAGACATGCTTTTCCAGTAACTAATAAACAACAAAAAACAACATATAGAGTGATTTACAACACAGAAGTAAACGGCACAACTAATAACAAGTTTGTTAGAGGTAGAAAGGTGTTTGCATGCTCTTTGAGTTTCAGAGCTCTCAAGCAAAATTTGGATATGAATATCCTAAATGTTATATGTGGGGTTTTGAGAGACACAAAACTGAATAGGACTGTGCATATCCCACGAGAAATTTCAAATTTATTGAAAGATGTATCACTAATTTGGAAAGTATACTTAAGGGACAATTTATATTATCAGAGTTTTATTTCTGAGTTGAATAGAAACTCCAATGCACACAGATAATGTCATATTCTGAGAATATTTATAAAATTACCTCATATTTCCACAGTCCTCCGATGTCACTTTTCTTTTCAAAACACGTAGGTTCTAGTCCTTCCTCCAAACAGCACTTAATAGCACCTAGACCGCTGACCCCGGCACCAATCACTGCAACTCTTTTTACCCCCATGGTTTCTTGAATTAAGAAGAATTATTTCAGTATGTTTTTAAGCAACAACACCAAAGTTCATCACTGTGTTTGTGTCCAACCCCCTTCATTTCAGCACTGACATATTTAGAGGCCACAATTTTAATTGCTTTTATTACACCTTATATTATCTTAGCATATATATTCTATTTTAATTATATATTGCATAACTCTTTTTCTCCATTTCAGAATGCTGTGCACCCACATATTCAAACAACAACAGATGAAAAATTTTCTTAAAATGTACATTTCTACTGAACAGAGATTTTTTTCCCTTGTAATTATTCCCTAAACAACAGTGTCTAAAATCTATTTAGAAAAGTTGGTAGATGTGACCAGTAATGCAGACAAGATTTAAGGTTTATGGGACTTTCTGGATAGGGTATATGCATAAATGATGCTATATACATAAGAAGTGGACATCTGCAGACTTCGATGTTTGTAGAGGATCCTAGATCCAATCACCTGCAGGAACAAGGGATGACGTGATTGTCATTTTAATAGAACATCTGGTCAAAACAAGATTTGCACTGAATTTCACAATGATTAGCCACACTTTATTAAAGAAACCCCTTATTATTTAAATTTGATTTTTAAAATGGTCAGTTATGCAACGATGATTGTCATGAAATAATCTGTTTAATAATAGCTAACGAGGTGTACAAGGTTGTCACAATTTCCTGTTGGAATATTATCCTGAGTCTTAGTATTGTATTGTTTCTTCTCTATTTTAGCTCTATTATCTACTCAATTTCTTACCAGTTAGGTCCAATGTATTCTATTTTAATACCTGCCCAGATATGTAAAGGTAAAGGCAAGCTTGAATAGTAGTATCTGTCTGTCCATCTGGTTTTAGTGCTCTTGGGTGATGTCTATGAGGAAAGAAAGTGCTAGCCCAGGGACCAAGGATAAAAGCAAGTACTACTACTGGTCTAAAACAAAAATAAGACAACCCCCTCCCAAATGTAGTGATAGAATGACTCCTAATGACATTCTGCTAGACTCATAGATCAGTGGCGCTCAGCCATCATCAGAGAAGCGTCCTCCTGTAGCAGACGGGAACAAATACAGAGACCCACAGCCAGACAATGTGCAGAGAGTGAAAGATCTTGGAACATTCAGCCCTAAACAAAATGTCTCCATCAGATCTTTCCCCTCAAGGCTCAGGGAATCCTGGGGAAGAGGAAGTGGGAAGAGTGTAAGAGCCAAGGTAGGTGCAGGACATCAGTGAAGCAGACCCTTAACGTCAACATGAGCAGAGCTCACACGAACTCACAGAGACTGAAGCAGCAAACACGGGGCCTGCACAGGTCTACACCAGGGCCTCTGCAGATACACAGTGGCTTCCTGTTCAGTGGGTTTTGTGGGACTCCTGGGTATGTGAGTGAGCGGGTGTCTGATTTTTGTTTTTAACTTGGACTGTTTCCCTTCTGTTGGGTTGTCTTGTCCAATTTAGATGTGATAGTTTTGTTTTTATCTTAGTCTACTTTATTTTTTGTTGTTGTTATATTTTTGTTGTTAGCTCTTAGGAGCCTGTTCTTTTCTAATGAGACACAGAGAAGGAGTAGATCTGGATGGGGGGGGGAGCAGGGAAGGAACTAGGAGGAGAAGGGGGGGACCATAATTAGGATCTATTTATGTGAGAAAATCATCTATTTTCAATGAATTGAAAAGTCTATTTTCAATCTATTTTTTTTTAAGCAATGAGAATCCTAACATGTGGTACATAGGATCCCAGCATCTCTATCTGGCTTCACCTTACTCTTCCTTCTTGTCTGACACCGCCCTCCTTCTTAATTGTCAGTATGCACTCACACAGAACACTGTGATCATCTTCCTTTGGTATCTTTCTGCTTATTTCGCCTTTTGTACAGAGATGATTATCTTTTCCATCTACAGCCGTCTGTAATTCTCAATGATATCTTCTATTCTCATAGCTGACAAAATACAGCACAGCACTTCAGTCTAGATTCTACTGTTTCTTTATTTAACATGGTTTAGAGTATACCATGCCTTTCCTCATTTAGGTGGTAACATGTGAGTACAGGGACATCAAATCCTCTGAGGGTAAGCATTGTGGTACCAGAGGGCAGTATAGAGACTCAATGACAAGTAGGTCCAGTTTCTTGAAGGCCAAGTGCTGTTTTGCCTAGTCTTGCCTTGATAGAGGGATTTCTAGTGTGCTTCAGTTTTAAGGGCCATTATTTCTTGTTTCTTCCTCTGACTCTACATTATGACTATTAAAAAATACTTATGTGTATGGAGTGTTTTGCCCTCATGTATGTCTGGGCACCACTAGCATGCCTGATGCCAGCCAAAGTCAGAAGGTGTTGGTTTCCAAGGAACTGGAGTTACAGGGGGTCACATAGGTGCTAGAAATGTAATGGGGTCCTGTGCAAGAGCAGCCAGTGCTCTTAACCTCTGAGCATCCTCTTTAGCCTTCATACATTCGAGGAATGGTCCTATTCAGGTGGGCTAAAACTTTGCTGTCTATTTTAGGATCTGAAGCAAGAGCAGGGCTCTTCTGTCTCTTTTTCTGAGGCTCTTGCTTTTGTTCTTGAAGGGGATGAAACTTACAGTGGTCATCCATACAAATGATAAGCTCTCTGAAGAATTCAGTCTCTCAGCTCTATAAGTTTCAAAGTACAGTGGAAGAAGAAACAGTAACTTTGTTTAGTTAGTCGCATTCTGCAGCTCAGAGTGAACAGGGAGGCATGGACTTTAGGAAATAAAGCCATTGTGGTGTCTTAATGCCCCACTTTCTTTTTCTCACTTACTAGAACTAATAAGTGATTATATATATATATATATATATACATATATATGTGTTTAAAAAGTAAGATGTATATATTTATATAAAATAATACATAGAGATTTTAAAACTAACATATACATATATAACATATTATATATAACACATTGCTTCATAAAACAATTTATGAGTCATAATCATTGTAGGATCTTCTCTATATAATTTTTCAATGGATATTTTAGATTTTCTTCCACTATTATCAATGAACAAAAGCTTTCTTATTGTTGCATCTTTTCCTACTATAAAAGTACTTCTGCTTCATTAACATCAGTTGTCTCCATCACTCTCAGGCTTTGAGAGCACAGGCATCTCTCTTGGAATGGTGCCTGGGGCATTGTATCTATTTGTTAGGGAATGAGTCTGCTCATTCAGGGTTCCCTACCTGCTTGTATATGTTCTTTTCATTCCATTATTGGTCATTTCTGATTTGCCCCATCTTGTCCTTAATTTCATGCCCATATGAAATTTTGATAAAACAGACTTGTGTTAAGTAAACATAAGGTAAACAGAGATAGTTTATATAGTGTGAGGAACATTTGGCTGGAACCACGTGCACCAGGGCAGCAGTCTGGGTGGTACATAGTAAAACCTACATGCCAGTCTGAGAACTGCTACATCACCAGAGTATAGATATAGTTGACATTCATTTAATTTATATCTTAATCTAGGAAGAAAAAACTATTTTAGATCAAGAAATCCTGGCAATAATGAACTATAATTTTGCAGTTGGAGAAGAGTGGCTAAAATCAATGAAGTATGAATTTAGGGAAGAGGAGACAGAGGAAGGCAGAAAAATCTACAGAAGTGGCTCACTAAGCACAATCCCTTGGCGTCCCCAAAGTATGGTTGTCCAACTTACAGAGAAGTTGCCCTTTTACTGGATTCAGCAGTGTTGATTTTTCTGTCCTTTAGTCCTCAGGTTGGGTGCTTATGTACCCAGGTGTGTCCAGGGACTGTGAGCAGAGCTGCAGTCAGCTGTCCTTGGCTAGTCCCTGTGGTCCTCTTCCTGGGTGGCTTCTCCCTGTGGTGAAGCTGGGATGCTGTTAGTTCCTTCTTCTCAATCCGCTTTTATATTAACCTTGTCCCTTTTTTTTTTTCATGAGAAGGCAGGATCTTTATACATGCTCCTAGAAGGATCCACCCTTTTTGATTCTTAGAAAAAAAATCATGATCATTGCAGATAGAAGCAAATGTTTCCAGACAACTGCCAAAAATCACTTCCAAGAAAGATCTGCCTCCAACTTCCCCTTTTGGCACCTTCAAGCACAAGTCAATTCTCCTTTACAAGTTTGTTCAGGATGAACACCTTGCCCCGAACAAAGCACCACAGGGTCCTTTCCAACATGCTGTGCTCATTCCTTACCGCCTGTGTTAGAGGTCTCCAGCCCGACTCAGCAGACACCAGGACACGGATGCAAACGCAGAGGCATAGGAAGTGACTTCACCGTAACAAAGTAACAGTTTGCTTCCATGGCCATCCCAGTTGATAAGTCCCTCAGCAAGCCTCAGACCATGCGGTGCTGGCAGAGTACCTCAAGCCAAGCGTTTGGTGGTGGTAACTCTGCATCCACAGCTGGAAGTCTGGAATCCAGAGAACTGAAGTTTGTTTGCTTGTTTGTTTTTAATACTTATTTTGTTACTTTATACTAGTTGCACAAAGTATAAAGTTTATAAAATTGCACAATGTTTCACTGAGACAATTTCATGTACATGTGAAATACCATTCATTATATTCCCCTCACTTCTCTTTTTTATTCTTTTAACATTTTAATTAGTTTTTTTGAGAATCTCATACATGAGAAGTGTATTTAAATCATTTACACCTCTCCTCCCACTTCAACTCTTTCTGTGCCTCCCCCCATTTCCTGTCAAATTGATGATCTCTTCTCTGTAATTAACTTTGACCTGCATACAATTTTGAATTTTTTTTTAAAAAAATGGAGTTAGGTCACATGAGAATGATAATGCTCTCCCCAAGAGCCATAAACTAACAAAACCTCCAGTGTTAGTCCTGGAAAACACCCTTTTGAATGTTTGCCCAAGGGAGTCCAAAAGACTTCTCAGTCAATATAGGTAGTTACCATTGCCTCTGATTACTTCACAGGACTTAAAGGCAAGGATCTAATGCTGAAGACACTACACTTTGGACACAGATCTTGGAGGAACTGGGCTGGAATCAATCTGTAAGCCTCCTCCTGAAGACTAGTTCTCGTGTCATCTGAAGGAGCCATGCAAGCAGCCATGGAAGACGAGTGAGCCATAGTTCTACCCAGTGTTAGAACCTGTGAGCCTCACAAGTGTCCTGCTCAGTAAGACATCACCGTGGTGCAATGGTGGTACTTTTATCATGAGAGTAACCCACAGCTCTCTAATGGGACTGAAGGGGCACTTAACAAGAGGAACTCCATTCCTTTGGCTGTTAACCTAGACCACTACTCATGGCTGGGGAGGTCATAGACCCTAGGGGAGAATCTACTGCTCCCATTTTCCTAAATAGATATAACCTCCAATTAACTGTATTCTAAGTAGTTAACCTCATATCCACAGATAAGTGTACCTCTCTTCTCCAAGGATGCTTTTGTTTGCAGCAGATGGAGCCTCACTGCAGATAAACTCAGGTGCACATAATGTAGAGAATGAGTGGCCAGGGGGTGCCCAGCTCCGCTTGATATGTCGGTAGTATGACCTGTACACCGAACGCTTGGGCAAGATCAAGGAAGAGGCATGGAGAGATTGTAAGAGGAAGAAGACCAGGATGCTTGTTGCAGGAAAGTTCCTTCTAGACATGAAATGGGAGATGTACCCACAAAATTGCTCTTGTAAATGCTGGAATCCCAAAGCACAAGAGCTTGGAGTTCTGATGTCCAAAGGCAGAAGAATATTCCAAGTCAAGGAAAACCAAGAACTCTGTCTTTCTTTCGCATGTTTACTCTATTTATGCCCCTGACCAGTTGGATGGTGTCTGCCACACTGAAGCTGGATCATTCCAATTCAGCTGACACCTGAGTCTCACACCAGTCTTTGGAAACACCTTTGTGGACACACTTGAGTTAGTTCAATCATTCCAACAAAATGCCAAAATATCTGTTTCCCACCCAGCAAAGGAGGAATTGGCTTACTGTCCAGTGAACTTTGAGAATAATGCTTCACCAGCTTGGTATCCTTTAATCCTGTCAAAGATGTATACAATTCACCACCTTTTGTTAATTTTGCACCTATATGTTTGTCCTTTAACTGTACTTAATCTTTAATCAGGCTAGTCTAACTATATAGAGGTTCATCAACATGTATCAGCTTCCAGTCTGCTTAATTTGTGTGTGTGTATGTGTGATTTATTTGTATGTTTTTGTATAATAAAGTTTATTTTAAAAAGCAAGTGAAAGCAATGAAAAAGTAAATGCTCCACCCAACATGTCAATTGACTATGACTATTCTTCAGGTGAGGGAAAAAACACTGAACTCTTTCCAAAAGAAGAGAGAACCATACTTGGGTGAGGTTGTTTATGTTCAGATGTCCCCAATCTCAAATGCTATGCCAGACAGACATAATATAAAATTAACACTTAAGTATTTATGTAAACAGTACGTACATGATGGAGTGATAAGCATAACTAAAATAAATCCATGCCATATACTCACAAACACACTCACACAGAACATAGCATAACAAAACAAAGATGGAATATTCCCAGCAACGGTAGCACCATTCTTTCAACCATGGTCATAATTGATCAGCACCTAGAATTTCTAAATCTCTGAGTCAGTGTATGCCCATTCTTGAGTATGTGAATCTGTATGAAGTCATGCTTAGCCACTGGTGCCAAGTTTGGGCACCAAGAAACACTGAGTTCTTGCTATACATTGCAACGTGTGCTGTTCTATGGTTGGCCTTGAAACAAAAGGTTATCCCAAGTGTGGCATGGTGTCACCAAATCCATGCAAAGTACTCAGTGTTATAGAACTTCCAGGAACAGGCTGACTTAGTATTTCCTTGTCAAGCCATGGATTCTTGTCAATGTCTGACTTAGTATTTTCTTGTCAGGCTGTGGATTCTTGTCAATGTCATCCAGTGTAGGATCTGTGGGTTCACAGAGGCCTACTGCCAGGGAAAAGGCCCTTTTCTGGGCCCAAAGTACGAAGTTTCCTTCAGATCCAGGCCTTGGGTAACAGTCTAGAAAAAAGTCTTTTAGGCTTCTTGAGTTCTATTTATACTCTGGATTATGTTGGGAGTCTGATTTGATGGTACTGTGAAGTCTTCGTCTTCTCAGCTACGTAGATCTAACACTCATCTCAAATCTATTATCTCTGTTTTCAGTACTTGAATACTCTAGAATTTGACCTCTAGAATCAGGACTCAAAGGGTTGGTCTTGTTTTCAGTTTTCCCCAGGACCAGGACCCTGGTCTTTCTGGGGCTGCACGTGTATAAGTGGGATATAGGGGGGAGGGGTCATCATTTACTCATTGTTAATACACCTGGTGAACTTTGGACCCGGGTACATATCTAACTTTTCAACAGTGAGCCTGCCTATGGAACCACTAATGTCAGAACCCTGAACTACTGCTACATTGGGAGGCCTTTTGGGAACAAAGACTTGCTGCCTGAGTGGCAATGGTATAAGCTCTGGTCTAATCCAGAAGCTGCCGGTGGAGGCATCCTGGAGGCAATTAAGATATTTAGTGCTCTAAAAGGCATAGATGACTTTTTTTTTGTTGGAAAGGCACTAGGCAGTGTCAAGAATGAAGAATCTCTCTGTCCATATGGAAGCCTATTACTGCTCCAAGTTTTACATCATAACGGGTGTTTGGACCTCGCTTATAACAGGATCTTCATCTGGCCTGCTATAAGTAGCCTGGTTCTTGATGGTGAAGGCTCAAGAGAAGTGTAGAGTGAAGATCAACTCCATTCCTTGGAACTCCAAATGCTCCATGTGCAGCTATCCAGAACAATAATCCATAGGCTTGTAGCAGTTCAAGTACTCCAAATAGCACAGTATGCCTTGTGTATTTCGCTCAACTTCTCCCATGGAACACTGCAGATGGCAGAGGGCAGGCTGTTGTTTGCTCACCTTCTTGGTGAGACCAGCAACTAGGGGTGAGAGCTTGGAGTTGCCAGCACACCTCTGAGCTCCGCTGCTTTCATCCAGTTCCATCCTCAAACCAGGCTGCTTAGGGCATGTTTAATCTTCTGGACCGTGCTACATACACTGGGAGGGGCAGGACATTTTGTTTTAAGCCCAGTGTCTGGTGAGGTGAAAGTGTTCAAATGCTTCTATTGGCATATAATCTCAAACAAAACAACAACAAAACAAAACAAAACAAAACAAAAACCCCAAAACAGATTTGATGTACTTTCTAGGCAACTGGGGGACCCTGAGACTCAAAATTACTCAACATTAGCTTCTTGACCACTCACAAGCTCATCTGGAAAAAAATCTCACTACCAACCTATTTTTAACTTCTTAAAACATGCCTGGATCACCAGCTGGCTAGAAGCAGAGGTCTTGGAGGCAGATCTATCAGGGATACCCTTAGCTTTAGTAACAATAGCAGCCTTTTATCCTCTGGTTGAATGAACAGACCCTTTTACTACTCAGTGGGTTTTTCCATTCAACTTCCACTTAAAGACTTTGTTTTGTACCTGGGAGGGTGATCTATCTACACATTCTTTTTGAGAAATCTGAGTAATTATCAGTCTTAATCTAATCATGTTGTAATTTCCAAAGTGTCTGGAAATCAGTCTTGACCCCAAGTTTAATGGAAACACCAAATTGCAAAGGGAAAGTATTCCTTTCTAAAGAACAAAGACATCTAGGTCAGCAAAGGATAAAACCATAGGAACAGGAAGTAAATATTTGCTAATGGGTCATTATTAGTAATAGAGACTGGGGCCACTTTTCATTTCTACCCTCTAATTCTTGTACTTGTGAATCTCAGCAACGGAGGAAATGATGAATTGTATTAGGCACTGATTTAAATCCTGTGCAATGGAGCTCCAGGGTAAGATGGAAGATTAGAAACTGACTAGGAAACAAAGGAGAAGAAGTAGAATAATAAAGAACAGGCTATCCTACAGAAAGGCAGCAGCAGAGAGAAGCAAGCGCCACAGCGAAATGGAAGAAGCATCTGGTAGCTTCCCACTAAGGTTCAGGAAAGTATTTCCCACTAAGTAGCCAAAAGTTGCCAGTGAAAAGAAACTTTTTTCTTAATAAAAAGATTTGTTTTTATCAATTTATATATGTGTGTGTGTGTGCACATCTGCGTGTGTCTCTGTGTGCACTGTGTGCACTTGTGCATGTGCATGTGTTCACTGAGGCTAGAAGAAGACATTGGATCTGTTGGCTGGGAGTAGAATTCTGGTCCTTTGAAAGAGCAGCAAACTTTTACCACTGAGCCATCTCTTCAGTCCTGTTCCTGAGTGTTTTTTTTTCCAAAAGCTTTTCTGTTTTATCCTTCATTCTTCTTCCTATTCTATCAAACTTTTTTCATATGTTTATCCTACTAATTCCTCTCTCCCTTCCTAACATGCTTCTCTTTCTTGTTCTTTTCCTTCTCTTTTATTTCAACTTCCTATTTATTCTTTCAGTTTTTCCTCTTGTGGCTTGAATGAAAACTGTCTTCCTTAGATGCATAACTTTCAACACTTGGTCCCTACCTAGTTACTGGTGCTCTTTGGGAATGTTTAGAACCCTGCTGAGGTGAAGCTTTGCTGCAGGAGTTACCTCACTGCCAGGTGCCTTCTGTTTTCTTTCTGCTCCCTGTGTGCAGATGAAATCTCTGCTTCCTGACTGCCAAGAGAGCCTCACACTATGCTGCCATCCCTTCCCTGTGCTGGGGGATGCATTTCAGTTTCGGAACTGAAAGCAAAAAGAAACCCTTTCTTCCAAAACTTGCTTTTTTTTTTTTTTTTTGGTCTGACTAATTTATCTCCACAACAGAAAATCAGTGAATACACCCGTCCTCCTTGTTTACACGCCTACTTGTTACTTTCATTCTGACTATAATTAATTTTAACTTTATGCCTTGTGTGACTTGACTTCTGTCATTTTCTTTTCTGTGGTTATTGGTTTGGTGGTCTTGCTTTCTCACGGCATTGTTGAGTTATAGTGGTTCTCAGAGCCTATGTGAGATGGCTGATCACTCAGGAGACCCAATAGCGTACAAACTGGAACAAAAATATAAGAAACACAAAGACATCAGACAAATATACATCTCTTGAAAGGCCATAGCCATACCTCAATAAGCAAGTCAGAAGGCACTGAAGTACTGGATAGGAAAGATAAAAATGAACAGAAAGTTCAAAGAGCTATGGGGTTTGAATCATTCTTGCTTTCACAGGGACATGAGGTACATCATT
Organism: Grammomys surdaster; assembly: GCF_004785775.1. Classification (NCBI taxonomy): domain Eukaryota; kingdom Metazoa; phylum Chordata; class Mammalia; order Rodentia; family Muridae; genus Grammomys; species Grammomys surdaster. The sequence continues at coordinate 11,801,763 of NW_021604588.1, forward strand.
ATTTTTAACCTTTCAGATTTTTAAATATAAGTATCATAGGTATATGAATAATTCTTAAAATAGCTTTAACTGTCTCAAAGTTTCTGGTAATTTGTGCTTTCATTTTCATTGGATTCAGGTAATTTAAAAATTCCTTATCTGCCATACAGGACATTAAAGAATGTATTGTTCAGTCTCTATGTTTCTGTGTAGTTTTTGTAATTTTTCTTGCTATCTGTTTCTAATTTTATTGCATTATGATCTGATAAGATAAAAGAAATTATGTTGTTCTCTTTGCATTTTGAATCAAATTGTTTTGGTTCTTTGATTCTTTTTTTTTAAGATTTCATTTGTGGCCTATAGTATATTATATTTTAGACAAGAGTCCATGGGCTGCTGAGAAGGATTTGTGTTCTGTACATGTTAGGTGGAATATTCTGAAGACGTATGTTAAATCCATTTGCTTTATGATATAGCTTAACTGTGAGTTATGTTTGTTGATTTCTAGATTGAATGATCTATCTAGAGATAAGAGTGGTTTATTCAAGTCACCTATTATTATTGTATGGGGGATCTACTTGACCTATTGTGTTTAATAAACCTTGTTTTAAGAAATGGGAAGCCTGGTGTTTAGAGTATATATATCATATAATATTAATATAAAATAAATATACCTACTATATGTATAATAATATATAATATATATACATATACATTTACAATGGTTATGTCTTCTTGATGGTTTGTGCTCTGACTAATGTATAGTGGCCTTCTTTATAATTCTTTGTAATTTTGACGTTCATTTTATCTGATATTAGTATAACTATCTCAGCCTACTCAAGGCTCCTACTTGCTTGATAACTTATTTTCCATTCTTTGGCTCTTAGTCTGTGGGTGTCTTATATATGATACACATTTCTTAGAAACAGAACAGATAGTTGGTTAGATGTTTAATCCAATCATCCGGTTTCCAGTCTACTGCTGAATTGAGTCCATTCGTATTTCTAGTTATCACTTAGAGATATATGCTGATTTCTGCAATATTGGTTGTTTTCCCTTGTTAGTTGGATTCTTATTTGTTCTCTGCTTTCTTCTCTATTTGTAGCCGGGTTCTTTTTGTGTATCACATTAGACATATTTGATTCCTTCCCAGCCCTTCTTTGTCCATCCACTTCTGTCATGAAATATTTCCTTCCCTGTGCTCTTGTGACTAAGACACTGTGGCGTACCTATGTATAGAGTAGTCTAGACCATTGAGTAACTTCCATAACGCTGGCTGGATGGTCATAACAGGCTATCATTTGTGCTTGTCTTGAAATGTGCTTATTTCTATATCTGTTTTTAAAAGGCAGATTACTGGATGTGGCTTTTTTTTTTTTTTAATCAGAGGTTCCTTATTTTCAGAGCTTGAAACATTATTCCAAGATTTCCTGGCTTTTAAGATTGATAAGAGGGCTGATATTTATGTGTTTCTGACTTTGTGGTTGTACTGCTGATTTAATGTTGTTCTTGATTCTGTGTTTATGACATACTGATGATATATCATGGAAAGATTCTTCTCTGATCTTGTCTATATGGGCTCTAAATGCTTCTTATGTCTGCATATCTATTTCTTTTTCTGGATTTTTTTACTCTAATTTCATTGAATACATTTTTAAATTCCTTTAATGTTTATCTCAGCCCCTTTTATCCCATAGAGTCTTAGGTCAGTTTCTAAATCATAGGTCATTTTTTAGAGTTCTTGGACTTTATGACCATGCTCAGTTTGTTTTGTTTTCTGAAATTATTTTCATCCTGTGTGTACAGGTGTTTTACTTACATGTGTGCCTGACTTGCATGCTTGTGCCTGAAAATGCCACAAGAGGACACTAAAATGCCCTGGAACTGGACTCATAGATGGTTCTGAGCCACTATATGGCTGACGGGAACTGAACTTGAGTCCTTGGAAGAGCAGTCAGTTCTCTTAATCACTGAGCCATCTCTCCAGCCACTCGTTTTTTCTCTCCTTTTCTTTCATTTTCTTATTCACTTTACATCTTGATCACTAACCCAGTTAACCCCTCCCACAATACTTCTCCTCATTCCCCCTCCCTTTCTCCTCTGAAAGGGTGGAGTCCCTGTGTGCCTACCCCATCACGGTATATCAAGTCTTTGTGGAGCTAGAAGAATCCTCTCCCACTGAAGCCAGACAAGGCATCCCAGCTAGGAGAACATATCCCCTTCATGAGCAACAGCCCAGCTAGAAGAACACATCCTATAGATAGATAACAACTTTTTGGATAGTTCCTGCTCCGGTTGTTCAGAACCCACAGGAAGAGCAAGCTGCACAGCTGCAACATATGTGCAAGGCACCTAGGTCTAGCCCTTGTATGCTCTTTGATTGGTGGTTCAGTATTTGAGACCTCAAAGAGTCCAGGTCAGTTAACTCTGTTGGTCTTCATGTGGAGTTCCTATTCCCTTTCGGGGTCCTTAATCAACCTCATTAGTCATCATGGAAATGCAAATCAAAACAACTCTGAGATTTCATCTTACACCAGTCTGAATGGCTAAGGTAAAAAACTCAAGTAACGCCTTTGGACAGAGTCAGTCTGCTCCTGTCCTGTGGAGAAACTGAATCCTGAGTCATCGAGGAG
>NW_021604588.1:11804384-11808818 GCF_004785775.1 Grammomys surdaster
AGAAACTGAATCCTGAGTCATCGAGGAGCCACTGCACTCAGAGCAGCCGAGGAGCCACTGCACTCAGAGCAGGAGGATTTCCAGATCCAAGAGGTGGCCTGAGTCCCAGGAGTTCTTCCACCCAGGAGATTAGGAACATAAGACCACAGAGACATCTGGACTCTGAGGAGCTCTGCAATAAGCAAGATAACTGGAAATACAGACTCCAGTCTTACACAGTGAGGGCAGGTACCACTAGAGTTAACCAGATGGCGAAAGGCAAGTGCAAGAACATAAGCAACAGAAACCAAAGTTTCTTGGCATCATCAGTGCACAGTTCTCCCAATATAGCAAGCCCTGAACACCCCATCACACCTGAAAAGCAGGATTCAGAATTAAAATCACTTCTCATGATGATGATAGAGGATTATAAGAAGGAATTAAGTAACTCACTTAAAGAAATACAGGAGAGTACAAGTAAACAGATAGAAGCCCTTAAAGAGGAATCACAGAAATCACTTAAAGAAATGCAAGAAAACATAAAGAAGGAATTAAACAAAAACATTCAGGATCTGAAAATGGAAATAGAAACAATAAAGAAAGTTCAAAGGGAGACAACCATGGAGATAGAAAACCTAAGAAAGAGATCAGGAGTCACAGACGCAAGCATCACCAAACGAATACAAGAGATAGAAGAGAGAATCTCAAATGCAGAAGATACGGTGGAAAATATTGACACAGTTGTCAAAGAAAATGCAAAATGCAAAAAACTCCTAACTCAAAACATCCAGGAAATCCAGGACACAATGAGAAGACCAAACCTAAGGATAATAGGTATAGATGAGAATGAAGATTCCCAACTTAAAGGGCCAGTAAATATCTTCAACAAAATTATTGAGGAAAACTTCCCTAACCTAAAGAACACGATGCCCATAAACATACAAGAAGCCTACAGAACACCAAATGGACTAGACCAGAAAAGAAATACCTCCTGTCACATAATAATCAAAACATCAGATGCACAAAACAAAGAAAAAATACTAAAAGCGGTAAGGGAAAAAGGTCAAGTAACATGTAAAGGCAGACCTATAAGAATTACACCAGACTACTCACCAGAGACGATAAAAGCCAGAAGAGCCTGGACTGACACCATACAGACCCTAAGAGAACACAATTGCCAGCCCAGATTACTATACCCAGCAAAACTCTCAATCACTATAGATGGAGAAACCAAGATATTCCATGACAAAACCAAATTTGCACAATATCTTCCCACATACCCAGCACTTCAAAGGATAATTGATGGAAAACGCCAACACAAGGAGGGAAACTACAACCTAGAAAAAGCAAGGAAGTAATCTTTCAACAACCCCAAAAGAAGATAACTATACAAACATAACTTTACCTCTGATAACAAAAATAACAGGAAGCCACAATCATTTTTCCTTAATATCTCTTAACATCAATGGTCTCAATTCCCCAATAAAAAGACGCAGACTATCAGACTGGATACACAAACAAGACCCAGAATTTTACTGCATACAAGAAACGCACCTCAGTGACAAAGACAGACACTACCTCAGAATAAAAGGGTGGAAAACAATTTTCCAAGCCAATGGTCCCAAGAAACAAGCTGGAGTAGCCATTCTAATATCAAATAAAATCGACTTTCATCCAAAATTAATCAAAAAAGATAAGGAAGGACACTTCATACTCATCAAAGGAAACATCTACCAAGGTGAACTCTCAATTCTGAACATCTATGCTCCAAATGGAAGGGCACCTACATACATAAAAGAAACTTTACTAAAGCTCAAAACACACATTACACCTCACACAATAATAGTGGGGGATTTCAACACCCCACTCTCAGCAATGGACAGATCATGGAAACAGAAACTAAACCGAGACACTTTGACATCAATAGAAGTTATGAACCAAATGGACTTAACAGACATCTATAGAACATTTCATCCTAAAACAAAAGAATATACCTTTTTCTCAGCACCTCATGGTACCTTCTCCAAAACAGACCATATAATTGATCACAAAACAAGCCTCTACAGATACAAAAAGATTGAAATAATCCCTTGCATCTTAGCAGATCACCACGGACTAAGACTGGTCTTTAATAATGACAAAACCAATGGAAAACCCACGTGCACATGGAAACTGAACAACTCTCTACTCAATGATGACTTGGTCAAGGAAGAAATAAAGAAAGAAATTAAAGACTTTTTAGAATTCAATGAAAATGAGGACACATCATACCAAAACTTGAGGGACTCCATGAAGGCAGTGATAAGAGGAAAACTCATAGCTCTAAGTGCCTACAAAAAGAAACTGGAAAGAGCACACACTAACAACTTGACTGCACAACTAAAAGCTCTAGAACAAAAAGAAGCAAATACACCCAGGAGGAGTAGAAGGCAGGAAATAATCAAACTCAGGGCTGAAATCAACCAAATAGAAACAGAAAGAACAATACAAAATATCAATAAAACCAGGAGCTGGTTCTTTGAGAAAATCAACAAGATAGATAAACCCTTAGCCAGATTAACCAGAGGGCACAGAGACAGTATCCAAATTAATAAAATCAGAACTGAAAAGGGAGACATAACAACAGAAACTGAAGAAATTCAAAAAATCATCAGATCCTACTACAAAGGCCTATACTCAACAAAACTGGAAAACCTGGATGAAATGGACAATTTCCTAGACAGATACCAGGTACCGAAGTTAAACCAGGAGCAGATAAACCATCTAAATAGTCCCATAACCCCTCAGGAAATAGTAGCAGTCATTAAAGGTATCCCCACTAAAAAAAGCCCAGGACCAGATGGTTTTAGTGCTGAATTCTATCAGACCTTCAAGGAAGACCTAATACCAATTCTCTTCAAACTATTCCACAAAATAGAGACAGAAGGACCACTATCCAATTCGTTCTATGAAGCTACAATTACACTCATACCCAAACCCCACGAGGACCAGACAAAGAAAGAGAACTTCAGACCAAGCTCCCTTATGAACATTGATGCAAAAATACTCAATAAAATTCTAGCAAACCGAATCCAAGAACACATCAAAACATTCATCCATCATGATCAAGTAGGTTTTATCCCAGGAATGCAGGGATGGTTCAATATTCGGAAATCCATCAATGTAATCCACTATATAAACAAACTTAAAGAAAAAAACGACATGATCATCTCACTAGATGCTGAGAAAGCATTTGACAAAATTCAACATCCCTTCATGATAAAAGTCTTGGAAAGATCAGGAATTCAAGGCCCATACCTAAACATAGTAAAAGCAATTTACAGCAAACCAGTAGCCAACATCAAGCTAAATGGAGAGAAACTTGAAGCAATCCCACTAAGATCAGGGACTAGACAAGGCTGCCCACTCTCCCCCTACCTATTCAATATAGTACTGGAAGTCCTAGCCAGAGCAATTAGACAACAAAAAGAAGTCAAAGGGATACAAATAGGAAAGGAAGAAGTCAAAACATCGCTATTTGCAGATGATATGATAGTATACTTAAGTGACCCCCAAACTTCCACCAGAGAACTCCTAAACCTGATAAACAACTTCAGCAAAGTGGCTGGTTATAAAATCAACTCAAACAAATCAGTAGCCTTCCTCTACATGAAAGATAAATAGACTGAAAAAGAAATTAGGGAAATGACACCTTTCACAAATAATATAAAATACCTTGGTGTGAATCTAACCAAGCAAGTGAAAGACCTGTATGACAAGAACTTCAAGTCTCTGAAGAAAGAAACTGAAGAAGATCTCAGAAGATGGAAAGATCTCCCATGCTCATGGATTGGCAGGATTAATATAATAAAAATGGCCATCTTGCCAAAAGCAATCTACAGATTCAATGGAATCCCCATTAAAATCCCAACTCAATTCTTCACAGAGTTAGAAAAGGAAATTCTCAAATTCATATGGAATAACAAAAAACCCAGGACAGTGAAAACTATTCTCAACAATAAAAGAACTTCGGGAGGAATCACCATCCCTGACCTCAAGCTGTACTACAAAGCAATAGTGATAAAAACTACCTGGTATTGGTACAGAGACAGGCAGGAAGATCAATGGAATAGAACTGAAGACCCAGAAATGAACCCACACCCCTATGGTCACTTGATCTTTGACAAAGGAGCTAAAACTGTCCAGTGGAAAAAGGACAGCATTTTCAACAAATGGTGCTGGTTCAACTGGAGGACAACATGTAGAAGAATGAAAATTGATCCATTCTTATCCCCTTGTACAAAGCTCAAGTCTAAGTGGATAAAGGACCTCCACATAAAACCAGATACACTGAAACTAATAGAAGAGAAGGTGGGGAAGAGCCTCGAATACTTGGGCACAGGGGAAAAATTCCTGAACAGAACTCCAATGGCATATGCTCTAAGATCAAGAATTGACAAATGGGACTTCATAAAA
>NW_021604588.1:11813818-11835552 GCF_004785775.1 Grammomys surdaster
ATAATCAGTGAGTGAATACCATGTGTGTTCTTTTGTGATTGGCTTACCTCACTCAGGATGATAATTTCTAGTTCCATCCATTTACCTAGGAACCTCTCGAATTCATTGTTTTTAATAGCTGAGTAATACTCCATTGTGTAAATATACCACATTTTTTGAATCCATACCTCAGTTGAAGGACATCTGGGTTCTTTCCAGCTCCTGGCTATTATAAGTAAGGCTGCTATGAACATAGTTGAGCATATGTCCTTGTTATATGTTCGAGCATATTCTGGGTATATGCCTAGGAGTGGTATAGCTGGATCCTCAGGTAATGCTATGTCCAATTTTCTGAGGAAGCGCCAGACTGATTTCCAAAGTGGTTGCACCATCTTGCAGTCCCACCAACAATGGAGGAGTGTTCCTCTTTCTCCACACCCTCGCCAGCATCTACTATCACCTGAGTTTTTGATCTTAGCCATTCTGACTGGTGTGAGATGGAATCTCAGGGTTGTTTTGATTTGCATTTCCCTGATGACTAAGGATACTGAACATTTCTTTAGGTGCTTCTCGGCCATTCGAGTTTCTTCCATTGAAAATTCTTTGTTAAGCTTTATACCCCATTTTTTAATAGGGTAATTTGGTTGTCTGGAGTCTAATTTCTTGAGTTCTTTGTATATATTGGATATTAGCCCTCTATCAGATGAAGGATTGGTAAAGATCTTTTCCCAATTTGTTGGTTGTTGTTTTGTCCTATTGACAGTGTCCTTTGCCTTACAGAAACTTTGCATTTTTATGAAGTCCCATTTGTCAATTCTTGATCTTAGAGCATATGCCATTGGTGTTCTGTTCAGGAACTTTTCTCCTGTATATTTATAAATTCCCACAAATATAACCAACCTTCCTGCAACCGGTTCCAGTCCATTTGGAGGCAAAAGTCTCTCCAGCTTTAAATAAAGTCTCAAGACTGTTTAAACATAAGCTCTTCTTGTGCATTCAAAAATGTTTTATAAGTGTTGATGAATACCCAAAGGACTCTACTACGTGTAAAGACTAAACATTTCTGTAGCTATAGCAGTGTTAAATGAGATTGCAGTATGCTACTGACTAAAGGCTTTGCAACAACCTACAAGGAGTAGAGGTACATGTTTTTCCTACTAAACAATTCATTCATTCATTCATTCATTCATTCATTCATTTGTGTTCATCATGACAAATATAACTGAAGTATGTTAAGCTTGTAACCAAAAATCCCAGGCCAAATAGTATCATCTTTATCCAAAAGAGACCTGAGGCAGAGCCACTCTTCTCACTAGTAATTCGAGTCTTCAAGGGCTTGATGATTCGTTCTCTCTGAGTCAGGATGGCTCTCCGTGCCCCATCCCATTTCCCTGGACCTTGCAAACGGTATTGGTAAGGGGTACAGGGCCCAAAAAAGACTTCCATGGCCAGCACTGGATCCGAAAGAAACAGGCACAGGAGGTTGGGCTTCACCCCGGCCAGAGAGGCAATCTCATCCATGTACTCAATATGATCCACTTGGATTGTGTGCCTGGCTGTCTTCACATACCTTAACACACAGAGACAGAATATGCAAGATTTAGCCTCCAGCACTGGGCAGAAGCTTTAACTATTTCTACCTTAGAGGTAAAGAAATTGAGAGCGAGAAAACTTCCCTGAGAAACCCAGCACCACCCAGATGTTGAATAGAATTGAGGACACAGAATCCATGTTTCTCCCTCCCCCATCCCCCACATGTACCTTCGTCGCTTTTTGGCACTAGGATGTTGAACTGCAGACCACATTCTCAGTGATCTCTATCCTTTAAGGTACCTTTCTTAGAAGTGATTCTTGTGTATTCATTTATTCTCTCTCTCTGTGTTTGCGTGTGTGTGCGAGTGTGCATAAGTGTGTGTGCATAAGCGTTGCAGTGCACATGAGTGGAGGTCAGAGACAACCTCATAGGAACTGGAACTTTCTGCCAAGCCTGATGATATGAGTTTGATTCCAAGAACACATATAGTGAAAAGAGATATTTTTTTTTTAAATGAGAGATTTTGATGTAGGGAAACACTTAGCTGCGTGATGCATAGACGGGGTGGAGAGCTTGGTTTCTAATCCTCTCTGTATTTATTGTTAGCTAGAGATGGGTCACCAGATAGTCACTAGTGTGCTGGCCTCAGGTCTTCAAATGTACCTTAGCCTTAGGCCACTAGCAGGTAGGTAAGAAACATGGTTGTGGCAAAACTCAGAGACTATTGTCACATTGGGGAAGTTGGTTAAGCTTCCATGATAAGACCCTGAAAAAAAACACCGCTAAAGATGGAGTCTAAAGCGGTGGGTGCAATTGCAGATTTAATAAGAGCTGGAGAGGATAAACACCTCATTGATGTGGTCGTTCACCACAGGACTGGGCCAAGGAGCTAAAGGGTGTACTTGGTATAGGGAATGGAGAAGGACAAGACAGACAGGAAGAACAGAGTTAGAATGCCACACTAAGAATCCTGCCATCTCTTAGAAGTTTCCAAATGCTTGCCACTGCATTTTTATTTACCGTTTCTCCATAGCCTTTTTCCTTTGGTCGATGTCTGCCTTCATGGCCTTCACTGAGGGTAATTTGCTCAGCCCTGGAAGTGAAAATTCCATTAGGATTTGCAAGAATAAGGGCATGTGTAACTTAAAGACATGCTCAACATCCTTAGACAGCCGAGAAATGCAACTAAGAACTACTTTGAGATTTCATCTTGTACCTGGCAGAATGGTTAAGATAAATAACACGTGTTATAGCTCAGGAGAACATCCATCTATTGCTAATGGGAACACAAACTTGTAGAGCCAGTATGGAAATCAGTGTGGTGGTTCCTCAGAAAAATAGGAACCAATCCATCTCAAGATCCAAGCTATAGCACTCTTGGCATATCCCCAAAGGGGGTTTCATCACAAAGGAGGTTGCCCAAAAGGTCCCGTGGCAATCCCTAAATAACCCAGGTTTTTGCCAAGACTATTAGTTGTTCTTCACCCCAGCCACTAGCTCAACAATGTTCACTGCTGCCTATGTATAACAGACAGAAGATTAAAAGATTAAATCATGGAATTTTCAGGTAAATGGACGAAACTAGAAAAAAAATATCCTGAGTGAGGTAACTCAGACACAGAAAGACAAATATGATATGTATTCACTTACATGTGGATACTAGCCGTTAGGGTAATGATAATCCATAGAACCACAGAGGTTAGGTATAGAAAAAGGAAATAGAGAGACGGATAGATCATACTAGGAAAGGAAAATAAAATAGCTCTGGATAGAAGGCATGGCTGTAATGGGACGATCAAGTGAGGAGAGAGAGGGGAGCGGGAGACAAGGGAGGAAATTTGGAAGAGATTACGAAAAGTAAATGTAATTGGAGGGCTCTTAGGAAGCCTAGTACAGTAGGAGCTTCTCAAAGTAGATATACATATGAAGGAACTCTAAATGAAATTGCTTCCAAGTGTAACGTGGAAGACAAATCTCCAACTGGCCATCTCTTGTCACCATGTGAAGTTTCTAGTAATAGGATTGAGTTGTATCTAATTGAGTTGTTGGCCAAAAGGGTCCCATGGCAATCCCTAAATAACCCAGTTTTTTGCCAGGACTATTAGTTGTTCTTCACACACTGATGGCAAGGCTCCATTGCTGAAGACAACTCCATATAACCCATTGAATGTGGAGACGCTGAACTGGTGCCTACATAGAGCTGTCACCACTATGTGCAAGCGTTCATACAGAAAGGTACTCTGCACAAACCCAAAGAGAAACATAAACACCAGTCCAGCTACAAACTGTTTGATCTACAATGGTGTCCTGCTTCCACGACACGCTAGGACATTGGTAACACAAAGCTTGTGAGAGAAACCAACCAACACTGATTTGACCTAAGGCCCACACCATGAAAGGAAACCCATACTCAACAATGCTTGGGTGACCAAGAATCTGAGACTAGATAGCTTGGGGACCTAGGTTAAAACAAAATTCTACTGTTCTAAAAACAAACAAACAAAAACATAGCAATAACAATGACTCTTAATGACGTTTTGCTATAATCATAGATATGATCATGGTCAGCCATCATCAAGAGAAGCTTTCTTCTGCAACAGACGGGAGCAAGTACAGAGGCCCACAGCCAGACATCATGCAGAGAGTGTGAGGCCTTGGAGCAGCAGCCCCAAAAGGGATGTGTCCCTCAGGTCTCAGGGACTGTGTTGTAGAGGAGATAGAGTGTAATAGCCTTAGGGGACAGAGGCATCAAGCAAACAGACCCTCTAAATCCAGAAGAACGACACACATATAAACTCACAGAGACTGAGGCAGCATGCACAGGGCCGGCCCAGGTCTGTACTAGATGGGGTCCTAGAGCCAAAAGGAGAAGTAGACAAAAGCTACATCCCTAACTCAGAAGCAATTTCCAATTAATAAGCACTTGAAAATGAAATTTTATTTCCCTCCAAAGGAGTCTCACTGTGGAAACAAACTACTCTTAAGAGTAGGCTGCATGCCCTGCCATAGATGGCACACAGAAAACAAACTTGACAGCCTCTTTGCAGGTTCTTTATCTCTTAATGTAGTGACAGTACTTCTCTATTGTTAATAATAATAATAATAATAATGATGATAAAACAATAATAATAATAATTTGGTTTTCCAAGACAATGTTTATCTGAGTAACAGCCCTGGCTGTCCTGGAACTCACTTTGTAGACCAGGATGGCCCTTTAGCACACAGAGATCTACCTGCCTCTACCTCCCAAGTGCTGAAATTAAAGGCATACACCACTATGCCTGGCTTTTACTTTTTATTTTTAATTTTATTTATAACCTTTTTTCTCTCTTTTTGCCCTATATGTCCTTTACATACATATAATATGGGTTCCAGCTTAGTGTTTTTATGGAATTCCTTAGTGCATGAGCTAATAGGTGTCTGTTTCTTGTACCTTCTTTTGGGCTCTCCTCCTTTTATTTGTTTGTTTTGTCCAATTCTGATATGTTAGTTTCTGTTTTATTATTATATCATTATATCATATCATATCATATTATATTCCCTTAGAAGCCTTTTTTTTTCTAATAAGAGACACGAAGAAGGTGGATCTGGATTGCAAGGGAGGTCAGGAGGAACTGGGAAGAGTAGAGGGAGGGGCAACCATAATTAGATATATTATATAAGAAAAAATCTATTTTCAATAAAAGGAAAAAGGAGGATATGTTTAATCAGGAAGAGGAAACTGGTATGAAGAAAAAGAAGAGGTCACTTTAGGTGAACCACCAGGCCCCTCAGAGCCTTTGCGTACAGACCTTTGAACACCCGCACAGCCCAGCGAGACTGAAGCTCTGCAATGGGTAGGATGATGCCCAAGGGCTGGATGAGTCCAATGACAGCCAGTGTTGGCTTCTCCAGGTCCAGAGGGAACATCAGCTTATACAGGGACACTTCATTGTCAGTAACTGCAATCAGACCCTCAAGGAATGGAAAAGAAAAGCTGTATCCTGTGGCAAAGATGACAACATCAATATTTTCCTCCGTCGTGCCATCATCAAAAACAACTTCTGTTCCCGTGAACTCCTGCACGTTAGACTTCACTTGGACTTTTCCAGAAATGATGTGATTCGGAAGGTCATCACTGACGGTGGGATGCTGACTCAGTGGCCTGTGCATGAAAATAAAAATCTAAGCAAATCTAAGGAAGAGAGAGCAAGATATGGGAGAACGGACTGAAGCTTGCAATTCCCCTTGTCAGTTGTGTCTGCAAACACAGTGTGTGTGTGTGTGTGTGTGTGCGCGCACACACACATATATGCACATGTGTGCATGCATATGCGTGCAGCCATCGGTCAGAGAAGGATGTAAGGCATCTCACTCTATCAAGAGCTCTTATTCCCCTGAGATAAGGTTTTTACTAAACCTAAAATTTAAAGTTTTGGCTAGGTTGCCTGGCTATTGAGTTCCTGGATCTACCTGCCTCTTCCTCCTAAATTTGGGATTCAGGATGTGGTCATACCTGACTTTAAACTTTATTTTTCACATGGGTTTTTAACATTCAAACTCAGGTCTTCATGCTTTCACATCAAGAGCTCCTATCTACTGAGCCACGCCCTTCCCCCTGGAGTATATTCTGTATTCTGACTACTTAGTGGCCTTCTCAGCTCTACTTTTCTTCAAGTATTTTGTGTCATATTTTATCTTGAAAAATATGCATGTATCATATCATTCATTAAGATATTTCTCATTTACTTTTTTTTCTATAAAATATTTGCACTTTTTAGATTTTAAGGAAAAAAATGATGTTGGACTTTTGAAAGCAAGCCATAGGCTGTTTTTTTTAGTCTTTCTCTTTCCTCTTTTCTCTCAATTATCTCCAGGTAATTGTTGCTTGTAAGGAAATTAAAGTCTAAATTAGACGTAGGAATCATTTGTAGAATAAATGGGTAGCCACAAGGCCGTCTGACACCACAGCGCCTGCTCAGGTAGTTGTAAAACAGCTAAAGTCTTGCCTTGAGTAACTGGGCCCCAGGTACTGAACCCATTCTCCAGAGAGGAATTGTGACAGAGGGAGAGAGCAGAGACTACACATGCTGACTGTGTGCGTACTAGTCTCAGAATTCTAGTCAATGAAGTCCCATTGGAGGAAGCCATGTCACCTGACCACATTATCCAGCCAATCTTCTGTTTCAGGACAGAAGAGGCATCTTGTAAACAACTGAGAAAAGTTCTTCTATAGAGGTAAGATTCAGACTGAAAATAAAATAGAGAAGTGATTTATTATGATTATAAATAAAATATATAGTCAGGTCAGGAAAAGTAAGAATAAATAGTTCTGTGCTACATCCAGGGTTTTGGCATACGTTAACCTACCAAATATATGAGAGTGATTGCACTAGAACCGCAACATTGTCGTTTAGTGACCTCACAGCAATCATATTGTAGCCCAGTGCTCATGTGTGTGGAAATGCTGGTGTAAAGCAGGCTACTGTGTGTCTGCCCAGCAGGTGAAAGCCGACGTACAATTATGCACAGTATGCAATAGCTAGAAATGATAGTAACTAGCTTCCATGTATTTCCTTTACTACATGAACACTTAGTGTTATTTCTGCTTATGAATAAAAACATGACTGTCATCAGTATGCTGCATTGCACCAGCAGCCTTGTATACATAAGAGTGTGTCTTATGTTTGGTGTGAGGACATCTATAGGATGGAGTGGAGAATGACAGTGTAGGGCTACCTGGTTTCCACTCAGCCTGGGGATTTAGGGCTTCTGATTAGCATGTGTTGCTAGATTCCCCCCTTACAATCATCATGGGCAAATACATTCTTAAGTGATTAAATACTTATGCTCAAAAATATTTGAAAATTCCAAATGTACTGAGTAAAACTTGAAGAGTAGTTTTGCATTCTTCAGACAGGTGAGCCTATCTTTATCTTGCTTTTAAAAATAAATTATGAGAGAAAAGATGGACAGGTGTGATTTTTTTTTAAAATTTAAATCTTTGCATAATACAGCAGTGTCCCAAGCTAAATCAGTGGGAAATATGATCAGGGGAAATGTGATACGCATTATTTAAACATAGATTGGCTTCCATAATATTTCAGGAGTACCATGAAAAAGCATGTGTGTTTTAACTAAGAGGGATTTTGATCATTCAGTGTTTAATTCCAGAGGTTTTATGCATTTTCTGAAGTGACACTGTAGCCACTATTTAGCTCATATAAACTCCCTCATTGCTCCTAGAGTTTATGAAGGTGAACTACATTCAGGGATGTTTCCATTCACTAGCACTCGGACCACACAGCACCAGAAGGAATGAGTTGTAGCTTGATTGTTTTAATCCATCCATCCATCCATCCATCCATCCATCCATCCATCCATCCATCCTTGTATCCATCCATGTATCCATCCATCCATCCATCCATCCATCCATCCATCCATCCATCCATCCATCCATGTATTCATCCATGTATTCATCCATGTATGCATGTATCCATCCATCCATCCATGTATCCATCCATCCATCCATCCATCCACCCATCCATCCATCCATCCATCCATCCATCCATCCATCCACCCATCCATCCATCTAACACCAGAGGGAATAAGCTGTAGCTTTCTTGCTTTAATCCATCATTCCATTCATCCTTTCTTCCTTCAGTCCATCCATTCATCTGTCTGTCCACCCACCCACTCCCTACCCCTCATCCATCCATCCATCCATCCATCCATCCATCCATCCATCCATCCTTCCTCCCATCCATTTATCCATGTCTATCCATCCACTCACTCATCTATTTACCCCCATAGCCATACATCTTCCTTCTTTCCTTCCTTCTATTTGTCTGTCTGTCTGTTCACCTACCTACCCCCCATCCAATCCCCCATCCATCTACCATCTACCCACTCTCCATTCACTTACCCTTCCTTCTTTCCTTTATTCTTTCTTATTTTGTTTTGTGTCTTTACTTCTTTTTTTATCCACCTCTATAAACATTTAACCACACATAGATATTTATCTCTCTCATAAATACCTTTCTCCTTTCTCCTTTTTCTTCCTCTATTCTACTGAGTTACCAGCTCTGATTCTTCTCTGTTGTGGACCCAAGCTCACATGACTTTCTTTTCTTTTTATAGATTTAGGAGCCCAAGGTTGATATATTTTCTATCAGAATCTGTAGATCCATTGCAGTGTAGTCTCCAGTGCTGTACATGTGTAGACCAACAAAAGCCAGAGTGTGTTTCCTGTCTGCTACTTGTTCCTTGAGTGGAGCCATATTGGTACAATTTGCCTAAGGGTTTCATCTGTCTATGGGTTCAACTGGAGACACTCAAAACAACCCCAAGAGGTAATTGGGTAGAATTCTGAAGTAAGGCTTACTGAAGCAGGCTCACATGTTCAAAGAATATACTAGAGGAGATTACTGGAGGCTGCAGTGTATCCTGGTGGAACAAGATAAGAGATGACCCAGTGAGCAGGCTGGGCTGTGAAGTGTGTTGATGAGTTAAAGAAATTAACTTAAGTATGGGGTTTTAGTTTTCTGGGAAAAGACCTAAAGGCCTTTATAAATGCCTGGGGTTCTTCAAGACCCAATATCAGGCTAAATTGCAGGAGACAAAAACATACAGCTGGTCATATATAGTTCATTGAGGCAGAGAAAATGTGGAGAACTGAGACCCTTACATAAAGAGTGTCTGTGCATGTATGTGGTCAGTATTGTATCCTGGAGTCAGCAGCCCCCTTTCAATCTGGAAAACATTTTTCTTCTGTTCCTTAATTAAGTATTGAGTGTCTTCTATATTCTAATTTTCCATTGTTCTAGCAAGCATTTTTCCTGCTACCTGCCTTGGCTGTTAACTGGGAAATGATATTTTTAATTACCACAGACTAATTCCTTGTAGCTTTGAATCTCTTTATGATTGCTTTTTATTTTCATGCAAGACGACTTTTCTTCTCCACTCAACTTTCCTGCCCTGATTTTCCAATATATCATCTGTCTGGATTCTGGTTATTGACATAAAGAAGTTTGTCTTTTGTCACTTTCTACAAGCTGCCTTTGGTGACTGCAGGCACCTTGGGTGGCTGTTCTGCATGTGGCACAAGGTGAATGGGCCAACTCTGTGAACTAAGATGAAAGGTCCTAGAAAACATCCTTGTTCTTGCTGAACTATCCAGAGAAAGCCTTTGTCTCCTTCTTGGGTACAATCACCTCAGGTAGGATTCAGTTTATTCTTCCTCATCTACACTTCCTCAGTGCTAGGGCACTGCTTCAGGAGGAACTGATGCTGCCTTTTAGCTAATAGCACACCAAGCTCTTCCCAGGGTACACCACTGTTTTACCTTTGGGATCCTTAAAATTGATCTCTAGGTACTTATCTGACCTATGGAGAAGAAAGACTCATATACTGTTTGAAGCCTTAATGGATCCTTTTGCCTCTCGGCCCTAGACATTTAAAAATGTAGTCTTATTGTATGAGCCCTAAATCCTTAGTCTCGGTATACACTCGAAAGGGATAAACTCACTGCCATCAAGACCTATCCGCTCTCCTTGCTCATTGTCTAATTCGTGATAACCAAAAAATAAAGAACCAAAGTGCTGCTCCATGACTAATGAGTAAAAAACTGAAACATGTCTGCCTGTCTGTCTATCTATCTGATTCTCCAATCTTCGACTATGATACATACGTACAATGATATGTTATTCAGCCTTAGAATTGGGTGCTAGAACATCTGTCTAGTAGGTGTAAGAGTCTGTGTTCAAAGAGTCAATGTCAAGCAGCACATGAGCAGCACAAAGTGGACCTGATGGTTTAAAAAAAAAATCACAACATTGAGTGTGTTTGGGGTGTGCAGATCTGGCAGGAATTTCGGGAGGAGTGGATACTGTCAAAATACATTATAGGAAATTCTTTTAAAAACTAATAAAAATTAATAAAAAAAAAAGAAAATACTGCCATTAGTCACAGTATAATAAGCCTGAGAAATAGTATGCTATGTAAAATATGCCAGATACTAAAAAAAGGAATATCATATTATATTATTACATGCTGTATGTGAAAAAGTTAGAAGAGTAGAAATCACAGTGGCTGTTAGCAGGTCTTAGGGGTGGAGGAGAACATGGAGAGAAGTAGGCCAAAGGAAACGAAGTTGCAAGTGTGTGAAACAAATAAGTTAAGGTTCTGGTTCACAGCACTGGGACTATAGCCAACAACAGGATAGCATGAAGAATTTATATGCTTTTGCTAAAAGGTCTAGGTGAGATCATGAATGTTATGATTGGTCTCACTATAGTAACAGCTTCACTGTGTGTGTATAACAGAGCTTGCTAGACTCCTTAAAATTATGCAATTGTCTTACAAATGGACAGAATCCAAATTTTGGCCCACGTTCCATCCCTATGTGCCTTGGCTTCTGCCTGTGATCCTCTTGCTGACTCTGTTATGGTGCCTGGTTCTCTTCTGTTCCTCCCTTTGTAACTATCCCCTTCCTAGCTCAAGAATGATTTGCTTGGGAATCTTCCTATAGTCTTTTTGCCTGGAAAACTTTTCATGGTGGCTCCTCCTTGCCCTTTAAGTCTTAACTTAAACCTTAGAATTGCTTTGTCCACCATCCTACAAGTGGATCCACCTAGGTCTACCCCTAGACAGCCTATACCACATCCTGATCCACTTTCTCCATAGTTCTAATGACATTCCATAGATTTAAAAGGCACTCATCATAGAATGTAACATTTTCATCCACAGCATAAGAGAAAGTCACTCAATATGTTTTAGTGAACAAGTCAATACATATCACATTCTTTTCTCCCTTCTGAAGAAACGCATGAACGGGGTGGGGACACTGTATAGTTAAGTCCATAAGTCCTAGCAGTGTAAGGATAAAGACTTGAGTTTCATCTCCAGTACCTTCATCAACCTGGGCACTTCAGTGAGTTCCTACCATCCCAGCTGTGAGAAGGAGAAGGCAAGAGGGTCCTGGGAGATGCTGCCCAACTAGTCCCACTGAATCGGTGCGCACCACATTCATTGAGAGATCCTGTCTCTGATAATTAGATAGAGAGTAATTTCTCAGGATGTCTGACATCAAGTTCGGGCCTCCTCATACACTTACACACAAACATGTATGTACAGCACACACACACGCACACACACACACCCTTGGAGACCATAAGTATTTATATAAGAAAGAGAATATTTGTTTACCTTTGCTAGAATAATATATAAGACTGGGTAATTTATAAAAGTGTGTAACATTTATTGATTTAGATGAATCATAGAGACTCAGTGTCAAGGGGTCACATCTAGTGAGTACCTTCTTGGTGCTGGGGATGCTGCATAGTCTGAAGTGGTATGAGAAACCACATGAGAAGACAGGGCAAAACCTCTAACTCAGTTGTCTCTTCCTCTTCTTGTAAGAACCCTGAGCTCTCCTATGGTCCTCATCCCTATGATGTCATCTAATTTCAGTTACCCTTGATGGTACCACATCAACATAGCTTTGAAATATGAATTTGAGGATAAGTATCCCATAAATGAATTCTGGGACACCTAACTTGTTTGAATATTTCTTCATTGTATTTATTTTTTCTTATCTCACCTAACTCCTGATCCTACTCTATCTTTTGCTTGTTAACTAAAAGCTACTAACAAATTTTGAATCAAGGAAGCTTCATGGGTTAAGACTTGGAGTCATAGGGGTACTCTTACAGAGGGAGGATCTCTTAGGTAGCCCCCCTTTCATGAGACCTTCACTGAAGCATCTACCCCAACCTCAATGAATGAAGCTCATTCTCCCCAACCTGACTATTTCTAATTTAGACCTAGATGCACCCTGCTCTGACATCCACCATGGCATCTCACATTGCTTTTGCACAAACCTATGTCTGTGTCTTCTCTGACCTGTACAGTTAACATCCATTGAAAGGAGGAGCGTTCTATTGCTTTTTGTCTGAATTTTCAATGTACAGCCATCAAGTGTTAACTGACTAATGACTAGATGGGAATGTACAAATTGTGCCAAGAAGCACATGCACATTTGCATGCAGTGATATATGTTATACAGTTTTGATTGCTTTACACTCTTAAGGACATAAGATCAACCAGGAGCCAAAAGTTGACTTGTCTTCAGAGCAAAAAGCCCGTCATATCTACACACAATTACCCACACCAAGCCCTTTGTCACCTGTGCTGTGGCTGCAGACCATAATGTGCATGGTTGAATCTTGAGTTCAGTATCTTCTCTAGGTACTTATTTACTGCTTCTGTAGTTAATATCTTCTGGAGAAAGCTATGGAACCGAGTGAAAAATGAAGTATCCATGGGATAGCCATTATTCCAAACACGGTGTAAAATCCACGATCCTCGTCTGGTGCTGAGGAATACCTAGGATGCAGAATTACAGCAGAAGACAGAGGACTGTTTACCTACTGTACTGTTCAAGTGTTAGCCATTACCCCTGAAGAATAAAAGGCAAAGTACTGTGCAGTGAGCACCATGCTGTGCTTGGCCAGAACTTTTACTGAGTCCTAGAATAAAAACTGCTTATATGATATCACATTTATTAATGAAAACTAAAACGTAATTCACTTATCTACCTGTGACTGAAGTATCATATTAAAAATACTCCTGGATATTGACATAGCTATACTTCATATGGAGATAAGGATTTGAATGTGTAAGTTAATTACCATAATAATTTCTTGGAAACTCTATATTGTTTCTCTGAAATAAATTTGTGGAAAATATCTTACTAGGTAAAAGTAACCCAGACTCAGGAAGACAAATACCACATGTTCTCCCTCATATGCAGATCCTATCAAGAAAAATCAGATTAGCTATGGAATGTCATGCTTTATCTAGTGCTCTATGTTTAGGTCCCTTGGTAAGTCATTTACTTGCCTGTCCCCATTGTTAGTATAAGGGGTTTATTTTACATTCATTTTCTACACAGAATGAATTTAATCATCCTGAGGGTGGGCCCTTAGATTTCTTCACATTTCTTTTCTGGCTAAACTTTCATTCATGGTGCCACCTGTAAGTGCCCAGGATCCCACTGGTAGAGTCAAAATTAGTGATCGCCAACAAACCTGTTTTGCTACACAACTGAGTTCCACGGCAATATCCACACCAGAATTCCCAATGCCAACCACTATGATTCTCTTTCCTACATAATCCTCAGGACTTTTGTACTCCCGGCTGTGGAAATAACTGCCTTCAAACTTCTCAATGCCTGTGGCAGAAGAGAATAATTTGTCATTGTGGGAAAACTTTCACATCTTAACACAGAGAAGAACGCTATGTTCTGAATGACATGAAATGAAATCTGAGTCAGCTGAACATAGTCCTTAAATGTCCTTTATCTTTAAGGGAGCTTAGGTAACAGAGGACTAAGCCCAGAATTAGAGTCCATGGGCTCGAAATATAGACTGGTGATCTTATAAAGTATTTATGAAATAATAGAACTATCTGTCTTGACTGTAGATAAATGGAAGATGTTATAAAGCACCATGATCTGATGTTATTCATTATTGTACTACTTTCACAGTCCTAAGAAAAATAACAAAGCAATGTGGGTGCTGGGTGTTGTACTGCTTCACAGTTCTCTAGGATTTAGGCATCTTCGCTTCATTGGTTTCTCCTTGGCCTTATGTGCCTGATACCGGTACCTGATGCTGTACTTGGCTTAGCTGCATGCTTCATAAAACCCCCAATCTGTCTGAAATTGCCAGGCCGTTCCCTGTGAACTTGTTTATGTTTCTCTATAGGGAGTGCCTCTTTTCCAGGTAGCATCAACCAGAAAGTCGATACAATAGCTCATTGTGTAATCTTTAGATTATCTCATACGTAGAAATACTTTTCTGAATATTTTGCATTTTAACACTCAAAAACCAGGGACTGTTATTTTACAGATATTTGTGTTGGTATGCAAAAAGACTATTTTTATTTGCCTAAGGTAACCTTATTTACTTTGTCTCCATTTTTGTTTTACACAATAGAAAGAACTTGAAATATAAAATATTTTCTAATTGATTCCTGGTGGTAATTTGATGGAAATAGAAGGTCAAGAGTAAGGGGAGGGGATTAGTTAGGGGGATAGAGAGCTGAGGTAATCCTCCTTGAGATGGGTATCACACAGAATTACAAGGGAGCGATAAACTGCGCCTTTGGCTTTATTAGCCAATGAAAACCAAAGATACGGAAGGAAGATATCTATCATCTTCACACCCAGACTGCAGGTGAGTAAGAAATGCTGAGAGCTAGAGAAATACTCATTTCCAGAAATAAGCTCCTTCAATTGGTTATCCATACCAAGTTGCCAGCCTTAAACTATATGTGTGTGTATGTAAATATATGTAAAATATATATTATATGTGTGTGATGGATATATATGATTTATATATTACATATATCAATAATAATTAAAAAGGCCATGTCTTTGAGAGGGAGCAAAGAAGGATACATGGAAGTAGTCGGAGTGACGAAAGGAGAAAATAAATAATTATATTTTACTTAAAAATTAAAAATAAACTCATGATAAATAAATATGCTGAAGTTCTTTCCCCATATGCTAAGATTTCTAAATTTATGGATTTGCCAGCTGTTGGCTTGTTATTTGTCTTTGTGCTTCATTTTTATTAATTTTACTTTCTCTGGAATAGGCTGAGATCAAATAAATGGATAAAACTGAAACCATTTGAATGTGGGCTGCCTTACATTATTCATTAGAAGCTGTATACAATGATAATAAGCAAAAAAGTGTGGGTCATTGTGTCTGCCTGCTTTTGTAGTTCAATGGTTTATATTTCTTGTTAACAGAGGATGCACACTTTGCTACTGAGGGATACCAGGGATAATTCACTGAAGCGTAATGAAACTTAATAATGTTTATGCCCACTCCTTTCTGCCTGTAAGTCATCTGGAAAATGTGTCTCTACTAGATTCTTCATGACTTACCTGGGAAGGACTTGAGTGGCAGGTGGGGGTCTGTGTGATGGCCGCTGCAGACCAGAATACCATCAAAGATCAGGCTTTCCTGTTTTCCATTTGCCTCCACGACAACATCCCATTGTCCGTGGACACTGAAGTCTGGACGCTTTCTCACGCTCCTCACTGTGGTCTGAGAATAAAGGGTGGAAGCACAGGTGACTCACTTTACAGTTCCTGGTGAATCCTCCTCTTTGAGTCCCACAAATCCTGACAGGACACTTATCTAAGGATTTCACACCAGAAGTTCCTGGTCCCCCCACAGGAGGATCACTGTTGAGGGTATTTTCAATATATTAGGGATATTTCAGTAGAAACAGTTAAGGCTTTGTGAACTATTGGGGTGACTGGAGTCCACAGAGTTAGCGTCCTCCTAGGAAGGCTGCCATATGCAGGGAGATAATAATTCTTCATGTTTTCCTTCTTTAGCACAGGCTTGTCCATTTGATTCAGTCCTGGGTTTTGAATTTTAAAAAAATTAAAATTGCATCATGGAGCAAAAATGGGTTTGTATGTTTGAGTCATAATGCTGATCATAGATAGGAAGAAGGTAGAAAATAAATAAATATTCTTTGTATGATATGAGCCTTCTTTTTGTTCTATAAGAAACATGGTTTGGCTCAATCACTATTGCTCTTATTCTAAGTTTATAAACATTTGGATTTGTGTCTTACAAAGAGGGCTGTGCCATTGCAATGTAATATCAGAATAGGTTCTGATGAGCAAGTCTTCCAGCCTCAAGGGAAACTGTCAATGTATTTCAATCTGTGATGGTTTTCTGATGTAGGAAGCTCCCTGATAACCTCTTCTTCATCTGGGAAAATCAGAAGGTGCTGGATATAACTCTTGCATGTCCCTAGGTGAGTATATTTGTCCACATGCATGCGCACAGACACACACACACACACACACACACACTCATACACACACACACACACACTGCAATGTTTCACCTTAAATCGAATGTAATCCAGAAGGCTGAAGCGCTCGGCGTACATCCTGAAGTAGTCCATGAGTTTGCAGTTGTGCATGTAGTTGGGAAAGTGATCAGGGATGGGGAAATCACTGAAACACATCATCTCCTTTGAAGTGTTGATGGTCACAGATCTGTAGATGCTAGGCATTTTCTCTGAAGGGCTTTTCTGCAAGAAAAATCCCTTAATACGATGAACTTTGTAATTACAAGGCAATAAACTATTTTTAAGTGTCTTCAGGTATAAAAAAGTAGAACATTGCCTTTTATAGATTGTCAAACATCTGCCAATGTTTACCCCCTTAGTCCATATATTTTCTAGAGGGCAAAACAAATAAACAAAACCCTCTACACATCACATTGAATCAACAACAAGTCTTGTGTCTGTCTCCTCAGCCAGAAAGATGGATGTCAGAAAAGACAATAATGTCTTTAAAATGACAAAATCAAAATAATTGCCTAGATTTCAAAGTCCAGTAAGAATCCCCTTAAAAGTGCACATGGAAAGCACTTTGAGGTGAGCATTTTGGGGAACTGCCGGCCATAAAGGCTGCACAAAGTGTGAAGAGCTGGTGCATTCCCAGACACGGCCTGTTCCTACAATCTCCACACGCCCTGTGTAGATGGGGCTCATGCAGCTTCACGCAACAGCTCTAACAAACAGACAGCAAATTTAATAATACCAGCAGTACCCATATTATGTAATGTAAGGTAAACCCTTTCTTTTTCTAAAGAAGCAAGATTTTTTATATGTATAAATTAAAGGAACTACCAATTAAAGTATGTAACAACCATAATCTTATAAGCATATCAGTAAACATTTGTGTATATGATAACACTGCTAAGTGGAGTGCAATAGATGTCGACCTGTATGATAAATGATATTTAAATGAGACGAATGGCTACATGCTCATGAATCTTGATGCCGTTTGACATAATATATTTATCTTATTATTGAGGATCTTTGAAATTAGGCACATTAGTTTAGGTTCTTTTTGGTCTATTCTCAACATAGCAGGATGGTCCTTCTGCAACTTAAGAAAGCTGCTCTCTTCTGTGACCTCAGTATCTGTCAAGTCCTTACTAGAGTCTAAACTGACTGACAAACCCAGCCGCCCACGTCCCTCAGACCCACATCCTACCTTTCTTTCCTTAGGCACTACAAGCCAACCACATGAGCTTTCTGAGTCTCCCTACCACGCTAGGCATGTTCCCACCTCGTAGATTTGTACCCAAAATTTCTACTAAGCCCCCATTCCCAGATAATCTCTCAGGATAGCTTTTCAGTTTTGAAATCTTTGTTCCCACATCACTTTATGTTGAAGATGTCACATACTTGAATTATCTTTTCAACCGTCATCTCCTGCTGGACTTTTTGCAATATGCTCACTGATATTAACTATACTATTTATTTCATTTTCTTCTCCTCATATTAGTGTCGAAGCTCCCTAACACTGAGGATTTTGCCTTCGTATCTAATAGTATACTAGTCAACTATAAAAGTCCTTTGTACAAAGTAAGTATTCAAAAAGATTCACTGACTGAATGGACTCTCGAATTAAGGAAGAAACAGCATGTATATTGATATTTAAAATGAGAATGTTAAAGTAGTCCTTGGGAAAGCCCCACAGGCTGTAAAGAGGTATTTGAATCATGTCAGTATCATGTGGGAAGGTGTTGGGAGTGAGTGGGAATCCTTCTTGGATACTCGATTGTTTCAGGGGCTCAAAGAGGAGACTCTTGTGAGACATTTGTACCGACTACTTTGTCAGAACAACTGCTGTCCACAGGAATTAAGAGATCTTGTATTTTAGCTGTTGATATGTATTGAATGGGGCTAAAACCCAAAACCAATAGAAGAAACTTAACGCATTGATAAAGATCGCCACAGTGTCACAAGACTGCCCTTGGTTAGTGATCAGAATGATTCTGTAGGATCAGCAGAACTGGAAAGTATTGACCATAGTCCTGAATTTCACAGGTATGTCCAGTAATTGATGATCAAAGCACCAAAGAAGATGGCCACTTGGAAACTTGAGCCTCTTCAGCATTTAGCACTATGTTTGCATCCTTCAAGGTACTACATCTCTTGCTACTTAGAAATAAAAAAATAGCAATTGCCTGTAAAACACACATGCACACACAAATGCTCAGATGCATACATACATGCACACACACAAACACACACGAGAGAGAGAAAGAGAGAGAGACAGAGACAGAGAGACAGACAGAGACAGATAGACAGAGAGAGAGACAGACAGACAGAAAGAGAGAGACGGACAGAGAGAGAGAGAGAGAGAGAGAGAGAGAGAGAGAGAGAGAGAGAGAGAGAGAGAGACCTATGTACCTCTACTTTGCCCTGGGACATTTAAGAAAAGATAGCATTCAGGTATTACCTCAGGACAGAAGATCAAATCACCTAGTAGAGGGTCAGCAATGGATCACCATCCAATCCTACAGTCAAAACCTATGGCATCCCTAACTTTGAATAACAGCACATCTAAACAATTAAGAAAAGAATGTTAGCCACCACCCTCCTACTAATGTCTAATATTTGTGATGGCCACAAGGGCTTTTAGCTGCCTGAATACAATCTTCCAAGCTTCATTTCTCATCCAAAGTTGACATGTATCTACAGATTTCCTCACTCAGTGACTTAAGCACAAAGATCAGGGTCACTAAATGACCCTGCTTGTGTGGTGTGCTTTATGTTTCCTATATCTGTTTAAAGTGTTTCCTTTTCCTGTTTAAACTGTTTAAATTGTTATAGCTGCTTTTAGAAAGAGTACATAACGTCAAATAAAATACAAATATACTTGAAATTTCCACAGGCCTCCGATGTCATCACTTCTTTCAAAGCAGGTGGGCTCCAGGTCTTCATCCAAGCAACACTTGATGGCTCCCAGGCCACTGATCCCAGCTCCAATCACAGCTATACGCTTCTTGGCCATGGTGCTACCACTGATGGGTAAACATTGAGAATTCTCACTACCATCAAATCCATTGAAACAAGATTTCTTTGTCATAAAGACCTATTCTAAATTCTTTTAATTACTTTTATTAGTAGATATATTGATACCTGCCTCAGATGGCAGTAAAGCTATAGCACACAAAAAAATGCACACATGTCTGTTTCTTCTGTCTGCAAAATTTTATTTACAGTCTGACAGAGAAACACAGATGTGTAGTTTTAGGCTGTTTCATAAATGCAATAACAGCATTACACCATGTGTATAGGCAGGCAGCACAGGAGAGGCAGAGGAAATGCAAGAGATGCAAAGTTAGCTAGATGTAAAACTAGGAAGGTATGTGTGTGTGTGTGTGTGTGTGTGTGTGTGTGTGTGTGTGTGAGCACGGTGTGGTATGGTTGTTGTTTTATAGAGTATGCATGTGTTGACATTCCAGAATGAAGAAATGTTCCTACCTACCTAAATGATGGTAGAAAAATGAAGAAAAAACCAGCATGAATGTGCAGAGCTAGAAGCTGTCTGGTTCAATATGACAGAGACTGAATAAGGTCTATTATATGCCAAAACTATGGCCATGTGTGACCTTTAACAGAGGAATTTCAACAGCATGCTGGGGGTAGAAAGTATTTGAGGAGAAAATAATACTGGTGACAGTAGATAGTAAGCAATAAATACATTCCATAAATACTTACAGAAGAAAAGTTAATTGCATGTGATATATTCTTCTCTTTTTAAATGACATTATGAAAGCTGAGAGATATAATTGCGAAAATTATAGAAACTGTTATCCAGAGTGATGGCATATCAATGTTTAGTATTTCAGAGCCATAGGCACATTCATTTACTTACCCTTTTTATATATTATTCAAACTGTGGATTGACTCAAACTGTGGACTAGGTACTGTAATTGCTGCAGAGGCCACAGAAGAAGATCACACACAGTCTTTGAACTCAGAGGCTGCAGCCTAAAGGAAGAAAGAGGTGCAAAGGAAGGGGAGATACCACATGGTGATGAATGTTAAGGCAGGAGCATATGGTGTTTCAGTCTCACTGAGCCACCTCAAGACTGTTACATCATGTTCTTTTCAGGTAAAAATGCCCTTTGCTGCAAAGACTGGCCCCACTATCCTCTTGATCTTCCTCCTGTGTTAGGTCTCCTCTGAGCATAGTTAATTAAGCCCTTCCTCCTCCGTAACCATGGCGACTTGTGTAGATCTCTTGTTACAGTTACAACAACACTCCTTTATTGCAGTTTTGTCTTACTGTGGCTGAGCAATAAACTCTTTGCAACATTTGAGATTTATTAGATGCCATGGCTGAAATCTAATAAATGTCTATGGGCTGAAAAGAATGAGTAAATTAATTTCTTAACCTCCCTTTTAAGCTTGTTTCCATGGTTAGAAAGTACTATGCCATCTATTATAATCAGATAAAATATATTAATGACTATCTCAAAGTTCGCCTACACGAAACTGAATATTATTAGGAAAAGTGAAGGTACCAACCCTTGGAAAGGAGGAAACTGACGTTTAGTTTGGACTTCTTAATGAAGATAGAGATGTCGTTCCTCCCATGCTCTTGAAGATAAAGCCAAATCCACAGCAACTTGAAGTCTTTTATAGCTGATGGAATTGACTAATGTATAATCCCTTCCCATGACTCTTCTAATTTGGATTAGAAAATGTCATGGACATATTAGGGAAGGGACTATATCTAATGGAGGTATTTATAGTTATCAACTGAGACTGGTCTAAACTGCATTTTAATGCTAACTGACACATTGTAAAGATGATCTAATCGAAATAGTTTTCGTCAGCCAGGGACAGAATAATAAAAATTAGGAAATATAATCAATGTTGTTATTTAACTGTCCATAGTCCAGATGTTTCTTTTTGTCACTTTAAATAGTTTTGGACTAAGCAAACATGGTCCACGAATTAGTGTTCACTTCTTAATACTTGTAATTTAACTTTTATAAAAAACCAAACAGCTTGTAAATTACAAGCAATATGCTAAATAATAAATCGAAACCTCACTGTTCTCAATTTTTAAGTGTCAAAATACCCATGACAAAAATTGAATGTTTTCTGAGCTAAAAAGATACTCATGATTATACCTCTGAATCCTTGTAAGGAGGAGGATTATGTAGGAGGAGGATCGCTGAGGATCGCTGAGGATCGCTGAGGATCGCTGGGATCGCTAAGGATCGCTGAGGACCGCTGAGGATCGCTGAGGACCGCTGAGGATCGCTGAGGACCGCTGAGGACCGCTGAGGATCGCTGAGGATCGCTGAGGATCGCTGAGGATCGCTGAG
>NW_021604588.1:11835562-11863094 GCF_004785775.1 Grammomys surdaster
CGCTGAGGATCGCTGAGGATCGCTGAGGATCGCTGAGGATCGCTGAGGATCGCTGAGGATCGCTGCTCTAACCCTGCCTGCCATGCTTGCCTTGTCTCTCTTCTCTCTGACCTTCACGGGTTTTGCACACCGGACTTTTGCACATAATAGGGTGCCCGCGCTTTTGTCGGTCACCACATTTGTAGTATCTGACAGCAGAATGGCGCTGTTGTAATGGGGAAATCATCCTTGTTTTCCACTTCGGACGGTGTGCTCAGTTCTGTGTTTGTCCCCATGTGTGTTGACTGAGTACAGTAAGTGAGGATGATACTCAGGCCTTCACATTGATGGGAAAAGATTCTCAACACACGACTGATAGAATGTTACATGCAAAAGTAGACAGAGAAGGATTTGAATGTACAGAAGTATTTTGGACACATTTTAATTTTTACCAAGAAGTGGTTGGCGTTCCGTTTTATGAACACCATCTAACCCAGTGACTGCGCTTAGTATTTCCTGTCAATTTTTCAGAAGTTTCAGAAGGTTGAAGAAGTCATACATTTATTCAATTCAATGAAAGCCTCAAATGAACTTCTTGTTCCTCTAAAATAACCTGCTTTCCTCTTTCCCTAACCCCAATTCATTTAACTTGGTTTAGATTGTTGATGACCCATATCCAAGCACATGATGGCACAGCCTCTCCAGCCTTGTGGGCTTCTTCCTCAGCAGAAGACAGACATCATCTTCACAGTTACCGTTCATCCTCACGTTTGACATTTCAGCTGTTGATACGAAGAGGAATCAAGAAATAAACACACAATTACAATAAACAAACACATTTGCCTAAACTGTTCACAAACCTTTTGTTTCTGCCATATGAAACACAATAATTAATCTTAACCCAAAGGCTGTCAAATTATACCATAAATCCATTGGTATGACAGATAGATGAATTTCTCTGTGCCTGCAAAATGATGGATGATTGCATTGTCTCCTGTGACTTCTTTTAAAACCTGGATTAGGTTTATCTTTTTGGTGATGGTTCACATAGGAAGATACAAAGATAAACCTGTGTTCACCTTTCGCCTCAGCTTGGTGTATGGCTTGTTGGGGCAGAAGTGAGCTAGAGGTTTATACTGAAAATGAGAACATGTCAATCAAGAGTTTAGTTTTGCTAGAAGTACTGAAAGAAATAATCGCTTGATAGTACAGATTTCTTTAAGCCCTGTCACCACACCTACTGTGGTGTTATTATGACTTCTCTCTGCTCTCAGTTCATGCCATGGCTTGGGTCCTTCCACGCTTGGGAAAGTCTGTGAGATCACACTCTGCTCACCCTCTGTGGTATTTCTGAGTCTGGGTTATATTTTACTTATCTTTTTTTTTAAACGTCTGTCTTTCTATCTGAATCTCTCTAGATCTCTTTTCCCAGAGGATGAGATCTCAAAGTTTAGACTCAGTGTCATTCAGCTATACTGTAAGGATACAGGGGGAAAGGTAAGAAGAGAGGGCAATCATTGTAAGCAAAAATATAGCGGAATGGCTGCTTCTTACTAAGAAGAATGGTCCAGTGTTTAGTGCCTCAAAAATGAGCATTCAGTAGACTTTGAGCATGAATTTCCCCCACATCATGAGCTTTATTCAGAGTTTCCAGACTGTTCGAGGGAAACAATCTCTACTGAAGGAACTATTTAAAGGTTCATCATAGCAGAACAGTATCCAAGTGTTAGCATGTTGGGCCTCCGCATTTCAGGGCAGTCCACATGCTGGGATAGACCCACATGTCTCATTCTGGCTCCTCATCTGTGGCCTTCCTTTCTGTCTCGTATATGCCATGTAGAGAGCCGCCTGGACACCTTACTGCATTCTTGATTCAGCTGAAACTCTAGGGCACTTTTTCCTCCATCCCCCTCAGAAAGAAACTCATCGCTACCCCATCTCTGTCCAACCTGTGTTTGTTGAGAACATTTATTTTGGGTGCTAAGGGCTATTTCCAGATCAGCTTTTCAGTATCTCAAATGTGTAGAAAAACCTGGGAAATAATAAAGGGCAGAACACCTCACTTGCATATACAGAAAACTGAGTTATAAGATTCTGGGTTTCATGAATCCCTTCAACCCATTGTGATGTTTGGGAGGGTCGTGTGGCTGCTGGCTCACCTAGGCCAATTGCATTAATCTTCAAGAATCCTCATGTATCACTCACTTGCAATTAAGTATTTGATTATATTAAACAATGTATCTTGAAGTTGTAATATTAAAGAACTTTCTATTTCAGGCCTGTCTATATTAGCGTTTCTATCAATAAGTATGTTCTATTCCTCTTTCTTTCTTCAGTCTTTTGTTCTCTCTCTTTCTTTCTCTCTCTCTCTCTCTCTCTCCTCCTCCTCCTCCTCCTCCTCTTCCTCCTCCTCCTCCTCTTCCTCCTCCTCCTCCTTCTCCTTCTCGTACGAATAAGAAATACGACAATAAAATAATTGTTTCTTACTGATAGCCAGGTTTTCCTTCCTCTATACATCTAAGTTTTTTTTTGTTGCAAGTGTTATGAATCATCTTTATGTTTTTGAAAGCCAGACACATGCCAGACCTCATCCAGAGATGGCCGTGGCTCTCAGTGCATATAGTTTGCATCAGAACAGACTGAGGGCAGACTGGTAATGGGAAGGAGTAAATACCTTAAGCAGATTCTAAATTCTAACTATGTACTGACTGAAAGGAAAACATTTCTCTGGTTTTTCACAGGATATGGCTTTGTGTGTGGTCTGTTAACTACTAATATACCAGCCTTAGAATCTACAAAGGAGATGGTAGGTAAAAGCATCCATTAAAAAACAATAATAGATCTGGCATATCTACCGTATTTTTATTCTAAATTCACTCAACTGCATTTAATCTATGGGCTAACACTGGCACAAAGCCTGTGTCAGAAGGTTTGAGGCACAGGTAATTTGTGGTGATCCATGGAGATGCTCAGTGCTGGATCATGTCCTGGATCGTGGTTCTTACTGGGTCCTTTGCTCTTAGCATGTTGTGTTATGTAGCTGTTTACCTGGTCTCTTGTGCATAGATTTTTTAGAGTTTATCATTCCAGCTCAATGAAATGTTTTATCACAAAAAAGATATGCAGCTTCAAAGAGAATATTGCCAAAAGATCATTGCTGGAAAATAATATTAATAATAGAATCACAGAACTCTGTCATACCCAATGAAAGTCATTTACCCCATTAAGAGACAAAAAGGTAATGTTGAACACATTAAATTTCCTAATATTCCTGTTTGATCGTTGTAGAGAGGTGCTGAGGTGTCATATAGCAGTATACCTGACCCTTAATGGAACCTTCCTAAAGCTACTTGAATGTAAGTTCTTCATTGTGCTTAAATTTCTGGTGTATAAAAGTGTGGCTTCTAACAGAAAGTGTTAAACTGTGATCCATGGGTCAAATCCAGTCTTCAAAGCAAAGAATATATTTTGCTTTCTAAATAGCTGTGGTGAAAAAGAATATTTTGTGACACTTAGAATTGTGTTCAGCAGTTATTGGTAATGTTTTATTGGAACTTTTCAACGGTTCTGTTTAACCTATATTGTTAGCTGTTTATTAACTACAAGAGGAGAGGTGGATATTTGTGTAGAGACCTCACTACTTGAAATTCTAAAATATTTAATGTAAGGGGAGTTTCCTGATCATTTCCCTAATTGTTTCCCTAATGGTTAGTTGGCTAATAAAAACAGCAGAAGGTAATTGTTGGGCGAAGATATAGAGGCAGGATTTTCCAGGCAGGATAGGAAGAGAAGGGGAAAGAGGATTAGAAGTCAGATTAGGCATATGTATGTATATATATATATATATATATATATATATATATATATATTACACATACACACACAAGGCATACATATAATGTATTGTTTTGTGTACAAATCTCTAGTAACACCATAACAAAGCAAATCAAATGGCTTTCTTAACTGTAGGAACCTATTTACAATTTTCTTTAGAGTTGTGTTACACATAGAGGGATGGTGATCTGTTTAAAGTGTTCCTGAATCAAGATACATTATTAAAAATCAAAATAAGCTAATGATCTACAAGACTTATGTGTTCTTCTGGGTTATGTGGAACACTGAAAATAAACGATGCAGATAAAATGTTCTCTACCCTGGCACATCTTCTTACAGAAGCCGAACTGTAGGAGGTGTGAGGAAACTCCCTGATAGGTGAAGCAGAAAATCCTCTGAAATAGACCATAAGCCAAAGTCAGCAGTTTTCCAGTGAGATTAACTATAAATGAACAATGTTTTCACAGTGTCTTCACTGTAGTAACAGCTGTGGATGAAAGAGCTGAGCATCAGGAAAGCAGACTTCCTTTACCAACAATTCTGTTTGTTCTGTTTTAGTCACATGGGCAACACCTCGGAAATCATTTCAAAGATTTGGTTCACGTGAAAACCCCAATGACAGCATTACTGAGAACCCTTACAGTGTTGCTTACTGTGGCTCCCTGTGCCCATGTGACCGAGTGGCTAGCCTGGCATTTGCTCTGCAAGAGCACATCTGTTAGCAGCTGTCTTCTTCTCTCTAACCCATACAAAGTTCCATGAGTGCTTTTATATGGGTGGCTAGCTTCTAAGTATTGTGGGCACAGATGAACAAAATTCAATGAAAAAAAAATGAGAAAAGAGACCCAAGGTATAATCCCAACATCTGAAGAATTTTCATTATGAAAAAAAAAAAACTAAAAATTCTGTGTTCCAAGCACTACTAATCTAACAATATTGATTTTGGCTCCCTTAATTGACAAGCTCAATATCTGCCCTTTGTCTTGCCAAGAAAATAAGCCAGAACTAGTCATGAATAAAATCTTACTATATAGGTCTGTTATAAATACGGTCCCAGAACAGAGCTGGCTCCTTAAAATTCCATTTTTAAGAGAATTAATTTTCATATCGCCTTTAATTAAAGCTTATATGTATATTGAATGCTAATGTTAGTTGTCAGACATCATAATGTAGCCTGACCTATAACGTGATGTGATTCTGCTGAGAGACTACAGAGTAGTTTCTCTTTCTTCAAACCATTTCCTTGACCCTTATATTACTTAAATAATAAAAAGCAATTCGAAAATCTAAAAAAAATGCCAAGGACTCTACTAATGATGACAATAATTGACAATATGATGGGGAAATAGTTTCAGAATTAAGCACAAAAACAATTTCATGATTTGGGATTTTTATCTAGTGCAGTGTTTTTTACCAAGTAGTGTCTCAGTTCCTAAGACCATCAGAAATAAGTGTTTTTAGATGGCCATGCCCGTCAGAGAGTGAACTGATGATTTAGCTTAATGATAAGTACATTACATGTGACCAAATCATAAATAGATTTGATACAAAATTTGTAAGTTTTATCTATTTCTTCTTTTCTATAAACAAGGATCGGCACTAGACTTTGAATAATATTTGACAAGAACTGTTGTGTGAGTTCTTTGAGTTGACACACTATTTTATTTAAATTGGATATTTTCTTTATTTACATTTCAGATGTCATCCCCTTTCCCCATTTCCCCTCCCTAGAAACTTACATCCCATCCCCCCTCTTCTTTTTTGCTTTTATGCCATTTTAATTACATGCAAGTATTAAGGTCAGTTCTAGGTCTAGGAACTAGCAATACAATAAATGCAAATAGTCAAGGAACAAACAAAAAAATAAACACAAATAGTCAACGAACAAGCAAGGCAATAAGCAAAGTTCTGTGAACATTCCTGTGATCACTGTTTCTAAGGGCTTATCAGGATAGCCACAATATCTGAGCCTACTTCTCTGTCCTAGCCCAAAGTCATTTTCAAGTCTGAAGCCTACTTCCTTGTTCTAGCCTAAAATTTAGATTCCTGTCTGAAATTATTTCTTTGTTCTAGCCTAATGTCAGATTCCTGCCTGAAGCCCATTTCCATGTCCTTGGCCAATGTCATATTCTTGTCAAGCAGCCCATTTTCTTATCCTTGGCCTATGTCAAGTTCTTGCCAAGCAGCCCCAAAACTTCTCTGCTTCTCCCCCTTTTTTGTTACATAATAAGACTAAGCCTGTCTTAAGTCATTCTGACAAGAATGCCTTCCTTACCTGTCGTGGAATATGCATTATCAAAGGCAATGCACTTCTTTCTTAGGTTGGTAAGGCTCTGAGCAGAATTTTACCCATCCTTGACTTGCCAGCCTGTTAATTTAATAATTCTATCTGGGGGTCCATTTTCAGTTTCAAGCCATGTACTTTGGTGACCAATATGTTGATGTTTTTAAAGACAAGCTTTAACATGATGGACAGGAATAAAGATATTCACAGAACAAAAAGTGCTAGTAAGATCAAGCTATATATGCCATTCTTGAAGCTTGACCAAAAAAGAAATACTGATCTTAGGACATGGGTAATTTTATCAGCAGTATCTGCTACATCAATGCTCAGCAGAACAGCATTCTTTAAATTCATAAACTCACTATGCAAAGTTAAAACATTCAGAGAGGTGTTAGACTTATGCCAAATACACTGTAGGTATCTTTAAACTTTTTCCTAATTATAATGACTGCCCCTGTAAATTTTGGAACTAACATGAATCCAATGGTATTTGGCATGACACTCGAGATGACTCCTTACTCTTAAACTCTGAATCTCCTTCCAATAATTTGAATAGGATAAAGAGCATCAATCTGTTCTTCCAAATGCCTACCTAAACCCTCTTGTGCATTCAACACACTAGTAACATTTTTTGCTAAATGATTTACAAAATTAGTTGTCTTAACTTCTTGTGTCAAAGCAATTGCAGAAGCTGTGGTGCTAGCAATTAATGTAATTAAAGTTGTTATACCAGCAATAATCAAGCCCACTACTCCTTTGCTTCTGCTTAAAGCCTGACTCACTTCTTGCAGTACTTGCAATCTTTTTTTCAGGATACCAAAGTTCTGTGATATTCAGGGCAGTAAAACAGAAGCTGGTTGATAGACCTCCATAACAGGCAAGCAGGGTTTCAGCACACTAACACAGTTAGAAAGTGACACACTGTTTTTA
Organism: Grammomys surdaster; assembly: GCF_004785775.1. Classification (NCBI taxonomy): domain Eukaryota; kingdom Metazoa; phylum Chordata; class Mammalia; order Rodentia; family Muridae; genus Grammomys; species Grammomys surdaster. Next base: position 11,842,590 of record NW_021604588.1, read on the forward strand.
AGATACAATACCTGATGAATATCAATAAAATTGGAATAAGGAATGAGATTAGGACTTAGAGCAAAGTCACTGGATTGAGGACAGAGGCTAGGAACCAGAACAGAAGCACAGCAATTAAAGAGAAAGTGATGAATGGCTGAAGACCAAGACAATTAACATCAGGACAGGATGAAAAATATATTGTCCACAGAGGAAACAATAGAGAATAAGCTAACAATTAGTGTTCAGTATTTGAAAGAGCTCATTCTGCCTGATGGAGTCCTCACAATGCAGAAGTCATGAAGTTCTAAGAAGACTGGATTATCCTAACAAAACCTTCCCTCTCTAGACTCCCAGGAGCAAGTTTGATTCTTGAGTAATTCTTGAACTGTTGTCCAACTCGTGGCTAACATAACATTTCTATTTCCTTGTGGATCGTAAAGGAATTATGATAAATCTTGTAAAGGTGTCTGGGCACTGTGCTGATTAATGACTTCCAGGTCATACCAGGCCAACTTGAGTAGACCAGTAATAGTACAAGGTCTTACATCTGGAAATGAAGCAGGCAATCTAGATCTTGGAAGATAGATTTGACTGTGCTGCTGTCCTGTCACAAGGGCAATGTTGGCCAAGCCAACATTGAATGATACATTCTCAGGAACATATGCTTTGGATTCTTTCTGTTTTTGATGAGTCTCAAATAAATGGTGCCAGTAGAAAACAAACACCAGTTAAGACACAGCCAAAAGAAGTAGGAAGAGAGAAACAGCTGCCACATTGAGCAGTTAGTCTATATGTGCTTCTAAGTCTGTACGTGTGCTAGCAAATAACCATAATGAGCAATATATTCACAAAGATGGCTCAGAGAGCACGGTATAGGAGAGGCTAAAATATCTGGGCCTTGGGCATCTGTGCCCTTCAGGTACCACTAGGTTAACAACTTGGTTCACTGGTCTAGTCCTCATGCTCTATGCACTTAAAGTATACATATATATATATATTCCTATACTCATTTTGTGTTAATTCGGTTTTGCTCTATTAACCTCTACTGTCTGTATTACTTAAGGTCACAGTCTTGATGACCACTGTGTCCTCAATGCCTAACATACAGTTGTAAGTAATCTTTTTACGTATTAGTGTGACCAGGCTACAATTTTCATCTCCAAGCAGAAACCTAGATGTGAAAAAAAAATTTCAAAATAGCATTTAAATCAGAAAGCCTTGAATAAAGAAGGGAATACATTTTTATGTGAAAGAACTTCATGCAATCATCTGAAATCCTTACCAGGGGTCGGGAGGAAATCAAGCTATCAAGGAATTCAAGAAAAGAATTCTACATTCAACCTCTGAACTACAGCAGCTTTCCCCTGGGTCTGATGCTAATGCTGTACTCCACAGATACCAGAACTGTTAGTCCTGACAATCTTATGTCTCATATCTGTGGGCTACTTGTTTTTATATTCGGAGGTATGGAAGGAACAGGTTCCTCTAGGGTGGGAGTAGCTTGGCTCCTGGAAGATAATTTCTCTCTGGACCAAATGGAGAAAGTTTTTTCCAGCTATGGGGGAACCTTCCAGGTCATTCAAATAGAAGAACATGTACCATAAATAAGCAGGCTGTATATAGTCTGATTCCAGTCTTCAAAGATTAATCCAAGGTAAGAGAAAAGACACAGCAGGACACAAATATGATGCTTTTCCTAACATGGAAAGCATCTCTATGAGCCCATCTTGGTTTAATGAGGTTGTTAGTTTCCTTGGGAAAGTTGCAGACACGTGCTGCACATACCACCTCAAGTGTATTATGTATTGAGAATTGTGTCTGCTTTGCCAGAAACTGTGTCCTCAGTGGTCTTGTAGGGTTCTTACAAACACCATCCTCTGAAGAGAGGACTGTAGCAACTGAAGGAAGAGGACAGGGAGGAAGACTGATTGTATTTTCTAGTATTTTTACCTTTCATGATTTCGAAGAAATAATTATGATCTGGGGCATTAAATAAGGCTCTATCTTAAGATTTCATGGAGGGATTGAAAATGAAATGAAAAGGAGTGAGTTGTTTTGTCCTAAGTGTGTGCTCCCTTCTTCCACCCTCAGTTTTCTGTATCCTTAATAAAGGCTAACATTTTATGTCAGTATATTAGTACTATTATCACCATTGATTTAGCCTCAATTTTATTAAAAAGCTTATTCTATCCTTTGTAGTCTGATCTCAGGGTCAGTAATATCCTTTTTTAAAAAATGAAATAAAACAACTTGTGGTAATTTAAATAAGGAATGTCCCACATAGGCTCAAATATCTGAATACTTGGGTCCCAGCTGGTGGCATTGTTTGGGGAGCAGCACAGCCTTGTGGGAAGAGGTAGCCCAAGGCTTTAAAAGTTCATGGCTTCACCCTCAACCTAATTTGCTCTTTGCTTCATGTTTTAAGTAGAAGCTATCCCTGATGCTATGTCTGCTGCACACTGCCATAACTTAGAAGTCTGACATTTGGAGGCTATTTGTAACACCAGCAAAATCTGATCTAGAAGGCTGCCATGGTAAAAGTCTAGCAAATTGTTAGTCATCTCAGTTGTACAGTGCCAAGGCTTTGGGTAAACAGCCGCAGTGATGACTTGGAAGAAAGGCAATGCAGCATCTAGCTCCAGAGTAAGAGTTGGCCAACTACCACCATGGTTCTAATCTGGTCCACTGCTGCTTTCATAAACCCTTTAAGCTAAGAATAGTCTTTACATTTTTATATGACTGACACTTTATACAAAATTCAAATCTGAATGCTTATATACGAAGTTTTATATGAACCAAGCCCATTCATCCTGTGACTGCTTTTGTATGACCCAGGCAGAGCTGAGTCCTGAGGCAGGACTACGTGGTCTATAGATCTGAAATACTCTCTTTCTTGGTCTTAACTTACAACATCTGCAGACCCCGTTCTAGATGCTAGTCAAAAATATTGGTTCAAAGTGTTAGGGGTACACATTGCTGTTGGTTGATTTAATGCTGATAGGAAGAAAGAAGTATGGGTGAGAGTGTTAGCCAATTAGCTGTTGAGGAAGAAAAATGATAAAGATAATACAACCATTTCAGTTCTTGAAAGAATAGAAGGTGCAGCAGTTCTTAACCCAGAAAGTGAATTATAAAACTGAGCAGAACTTTGCATGATAAAGCTGGCCTTAGGACCAGGTCAAATTCAATGTGCAGCCTGCGAACAGTTTAAAGGTGCCAGGTATAGCCAGGGCTCTAGCACCAAGGAAGTCTTTGTAGTGGACTCGAACCACTCCAGCTCTTTCTGCCTCACTGAGATCCAAGAGTTCCGCGTCTGTAATAACTTCATGGAAGAAACATCAAAGAGAGAAATGCAAGAAAGAAGGCAGAGGCCGTTGGAGTGGAGAAGTGTAGACGTGAAGGCAAATAAATGAGAGCCATGTTACGAAGTGACAGGAAGAAAGTCTGTGGTGGCTACTGGTACCTGAAGTAGACTGGAAGTAAGTAGCTAAAACCTTAACTTTTTGACAGTTATACTTACCAAGCGATCTTCATAAAACAGAATAGTTTGAAACTAAAAAAGACCATTGGACTGGCAAATATCCTTCGATACTGACCTTAAGTGGAAATAGCAGCTTTCCTAGTCAGTATTGGGTTCAAAGCTTAAATAATTATTGGGTATTTCTATGTTTATCTAGTTTCTAAAAACAATCTTGACTTCCAAGTTCTTTATTTTTGAACTCTTAGGTTCTAATACTTTTTAAGGACTTTTTCAAGCTCCTTGAAGGCTGTGTGACTGGGCAACCACATTGTTTCAAGCATAAGACGTAGAGCTTAGGTGCCAATAGATTTCATCTCCACACCCAGTGACTCAGTGGAGCCCTAGGCGACACAGCTTAACCGATTTGTTTCATTTACCAAGATGAAAGGCTACTGAGACTGACCTCTGAAATCTCCTTACAAAGATTTATCCGATATAAAAAGTTATAGCACAAACACAATTACTGTTTCTGTGTAATAGATGTCACTAAAGATTCAGGATCAGCCCGATGACAAGTAACAAAGTGGAATGTGCTTTCTCTATCAAATCTGGGTTCAGTGGAAGGCTTTAAGGTGAGCTTCCACTGTGAGAGCTCAGCAATAAGCATGGGATGGGCAAAACTTGTACAGAAGAAGTTGTTGCCATTCTCTGGCCCATTGGCTGATGGAGCTTCTGAGTAGACCCAGCACTAACGCTTATCATTTCTCTGCAGTCACTCTAAAGGAGGCATTGATCTGCCTCTCCATGGTGTCAGAGCATCTGCTACCCACTATCTTTCTGTACTTCCAATCACTATAGACAGAGAGAACTGTTACTATGCACTTTGATCATCTTGGATGAATTTACTTCCCAAGGACATGGGAAATGAGTTGGAAAATTGTCTTGTTCACATGACCACATCTGCTGAAGGACAGTGATTCTTAGACTACAGTCCCTAGGGAACAGCATTGTCTGTCACTTTGGAACTTGTTTCCAACAAAGCAAGTCAGGCACTTGTGTTTCTCCACACAAGGGCTTTAGGTACTAACAAGAAAGCTTCAGAAGGCATCTGTGTTCTTAACAATGTTCTTAAATTCTGTGTCTTAGTAAGTACTTGGCTCTCATTTCAAACATGAATTCATGATTTGATAGTGAAGTCCATGGTACATGAATTGTGTGAGCTGGTTATTAAAGATGTCTATGATACGAATTTTATTGCTAAAAGGCAATTCCTGGCTGAATTTCTTAAGTTAAAGTAACTTGACACCTGACTATCCTTAGACAGACAAACTTTGCTTTTTTGGAGAACATGCTGTAATACACTGTTGATTCCCTGGGAATGTTTATTGAATAGAAATAAACTCTATTCTCAACGCCAACAGATGAGACAGATCTGACAGGGTCTGAAAATCTCTAACTTTCTATTGGACTTCTCATCAGATTCTGTGGTGATCTGCAAGCTCATTTTGCACATTAATTTATCTTCCCAACTCCATAAAAGAACAAAACACTTTTATATCACTTCCCTCTGTCATATACTTTGAATTTCTAAGGTTATAATAAATTTGTATCTGCTGAAAAATTCTTGGGCTTTGAACAGAAATTTTAAAGTCCCATGAAGGACCGCTTTCCTATCTATTCTGCTCTAAGCACATTACATTCATGAAGTGTATCGTGAAAAAGACGTGAATTAACAGATTGAGATCTCATCCAGACCAATGAACTCAGATTGGGTAACTAACTTATTTACAAATACAGATTATAAATTCTAGTGATGCTGTACTGGTTCCTGGTCGTGTGTGTGTGTGTATGTGTGTGTGTGTGTGTGTCTGTGTGTGTGGTGACTGATAAATAGAGTCCATCCATGAGTTTCATAGGGTACATGGGAAGGGTTGGAGGGGACAGATGAAAAGGAAGAGTGTAAATGATCTAATTATGTTTTGTGTTCAAAAGTAAAATAATTGAATAAAGACTTTGAGCTTATCTTTATTTCATGATTAAATCAAGCATTTAATTTGTTCTCTGCATACATTTTAATTAAGAATGTAAAGTTTTTCAAGATACTTGAGATGTGTGAAAAAGACAGTGTCTGTAGATTCAGGTCCATGCATTTAATCATGATAAAAGACAAATGGAAATGCAAATAATTTAAAAATTGCTGCTTTACTTAACACTTTGAATAGCTCTCATTTGGCTCATGAGGCCTTTTCAGCTAAAATTGTCTTCCTTTCTTTAATTAAGGTAGGCCAACACACACACATACACACACACACACACACACACACACACTCCACATATACCACACATACATACACATACCACACACATACACACATTCACACATACCATGCACATACTTATGCACATAAACACTGCAATAAAAACACACACACAGATATACAAACTCACACACAGACACACACACATACTCACACAGAGATACACCTCTCTCTCTCTCTCTCTCTCTCTCTCTCTCTCTCTCTCTCTCAAACACACACACACACACACACACACACACACACACACACAAAGAAGAAATTTAATGATGTTTCTCTGGTGTTCTCATTTTTTAAATGTGACTCACCTGATGAAACCTACATACTCTTTGGGAAATATCAGCAATATGACAATCAGCATGATTTGAAATTTCTATTTTTATCCCATTCTTAATCTAAATTAAGTACCTAAACTGTACTTCCAAGTTGTTAGTCAAGAAAACAGATGTGAGGATGTAATGACCAATCGGGATCAAAACACAGGCTACCAATAGGTAGCAATGCTTTTCCTTCAGACCAGTAAACAGGATGTCCCAAAAGACAGTGTTAGACAGTGTTAGGAGCCACATAGAGCTTAGCTAACAAAGTAGCTTGAAATTCCAACCCTGGCTACAGTTATTTTCATCTCCTGAAATTTCTTGGTGTTCTTGTGTCCCCATGTGTGTATGTGTTGATCTTTGAACCTTTGAACCTCTGGTCAAGGAAAGAACTGCTTGAATGTTGATGGTTACTTTCTTTTAACTTATCTTACCAGGTTGTTGTTGTTGTTATTATTATTATTATTATTATTATTATCAATGACAAATTCTTTGAGAAAACCAACTTAAAGAGAAGAAAGATTGAGCATGATCTCCAGGGCTTGTTTCTATGGTTGTCCTAGTAGTTTTGGGACCTGTGATAAGTAATCCACTGTGATCACAAGAGAATGTGGCAGAGCAGATTGCTTACTTTATGGTGACCTCGAAGAAAGACTGAAAGAGGAAGGGCTGGAGTCTTAGTTAGGGTTTCTGTTGTTGCGATGAAACACCATGACCAAAAAGCAAGTTGGGGAGAAAAGGGTTTATTCGGCTTACACTTCCACATCTTTTATTATTGAAGGAAGTCAGAACAGAAACTCGAAACAGTGCAGAATCCTGGAGGTATGAGGGATACAGAAGCCATGGAAAGGTGCTGCTTACTGGCTTGCTTCCCATGGCTTGCTTCCCATAGCTTGCTCACCCTGCTTTCATACAGAATCCAGGACCACCAGCCCATGGATGGCACCACCCACCACGAGCGGGGGCTCTTCCCCATCAATTACTAATTAAGAAAATACCCTAAGGCTTAATTTCATGGAGGCAGTTTCTAAATTGAAGCTCCTTCCTCCTTGATGACTCTAACTTGTGTCAATTTGACACACAAAATCAGCCAGTACAGCTAGGTTTCTAATGTTCTCTTCAAGGGCCTGCCCTGGTGATATAACCTTCCTCTTCTAGGCCTTACTTTTGGAATTCTACCAGTTTCCAATAGCAGAGTTAGCTGGAGACCAAGACTTCCACGTAAAACCCTTGAGCAATATTTAATTCTAAACCACGGCATGTTATCTTATTTTACTTTCATGATTTTTATTATTAAAATTATGAAACATGATGCTTATTATTAAACTCACAGACCACCCTGCTTCAACTTCTCATTGCTGGTCTACTGGAACCAGTTCCATGAACTCTGCCTGCCTAACATCTTCAGGCAGAATGACTTCTCTGGCAGTTCTGTTCCAGAGTGCAAATTTTATGCTCAGACAGTTCTCTGGGGTCTCCGTGAAGTTCAGATAGGTATCTCATCTCTGTCTCCTCTTTACCCATATACACACATCCTGCCAACCTTTTGAGGTTTTTATAAGTTAAGGGCTCAGCTCTTCTTTAAGGAATACTTCTTCTGCTCTGTCACTTGTATTATCTGCAATGACCTATCCCAACCCACCCCACAAGTCTTGCTTCTCTAATCCCACTTCCATCCTTTCTGGTTCATTTTTATCGTCCTCTGCTAAGACCATTGCTCTGCTCTAATAAAGGCAAACATAAAATCTGAAGCTAAAGCAGTACCTCGTTTTCACTAGACGAGAAACTTCACATGTCAATGGCATAGAAGGTGAGAGATTTTTCAGGATTTTATTGGTTATGTCTGCACATCCGGGCTTCTTCCTTTTTCTCTGGGAAACATGATAGCCTTCTTCCATCTTGATTCAATCTTTGCTGTGTTCCTTTTACCCTACAGAATCTGGTCCAATATTCCACCCTTCCCTTGGGAACAGTCTTTCAATGCTTACTGGTGAACCGCTGGCACGGATCTCACTGTCCTCCAACTCTGACTTTGCCCAGCTTAATGCCCATAGGTAGAGTAGACTTCCTGTCAGTGAACTGAAGCCACTGCAGTTAGTTTCCTTGTCTTTGACGCGTACTGTGATCCTTCTCATTTCCTGAAACCTCTTTATCATTTGTATAAATAACAAAGGTCTTATTAAGTGAGTTTCAGAACTTTAAAATTGGCTGGTTTTAATCTGTTCTGGCTGTATCCCTTGCTTCAGAAGAAAAGTTTTTTTCTTCTGTTTAATCATGAACTCATGCTCGGTAAGCCAGTGTGTAAAGGGTCACTACATCTCTCTTTGAGGTCAAACAACTTAAGTATGAGTGTCACCAGCTCTTTCCTTGGGGGTTGCATCTACAGGGTATAAAGTGGAAATCACTCTATTTTACAGGAATGGCTCAAGGATCACCTGGAAAACTCTCATTTTGAGCATCTTCTCTTCATGTCATTCTGTGCCTTTTCTAAACAAGTAACTCTGGGACCTTACGATTCTTCCAGTCCCCCATCCCACCTCCTGTCTCTCTCTCTCAACCTCTCTACTTGTCCAGCATTCTCTATATCAGGTAAGCCTCACCACTCAAGCCTGTGGTAGCTTTGATTGCCTCCAGCTTAAACCAAGTCATTTCAGCCGTGAAGTTATATCCGGGATCCAAGCTCCGTCTCTAGTGCTACCACTCTGGCCCACGATACTTCTGCCTCTCATCTCACCCTCAGTTGAGTGTAAGAGGCTCTTCCCTTGTCTCCAGCTTTCTGCTAATACCCATTTCCCAACTGTCCTTAACTCAGGAGCCAAAGTGATGGCATATGCCTTTGTTCTGTGCAGAGCCTGTAACAACTTCCATCTCACTCAAAATCAATAGCCAAAGTTGGTGGGTAGTTTTCTTCTTGCTCTCATCTCCCATTACTATGTGACATCAGCCCACCCACCACTCTTTCCTCTCCTCCAGTGGAGAAGGGTTTTTCTTGATCTGATTTCCCCATCACTATGTGACATCTTTTCTTCCAGCTCTTTCCTTTATTCCAGCATACTGGCTCAGTCAAACACAGTCAAAGTCAAACCTAGTCAGACCATCTGCACTCATCCTTTCAGAAGAGAGCCCTTCCCAACATCCTGCCACCCCTCCCTCAGCTTTCAGTATTTACTCATTGTCCCTTTCTCAATAAAGCCCTGCCTGGAAGCCTTAGCGGATCTCCTGAAGCCTCTTCCTCTCTCACTGATTTTTTCCTTTTTAAATGTTATCGCCATTGACGAGTTTATCCATTATTTGTCTTCATCCCCTCGCAAGCTTCTGACTCACATTTGAACTCAACAAACATTTTCAGAAATAGTGTTGATTGAATGAATAAACAGAAGAGTAATTAAGTCTCTAATTAACAATACATTAAAAATAGTCCTCCCTTGGCCAATTATCACCCTGTCGTCTCGCATACTAGCAAATAGGAAATCTTGGCAACTGCTGAGGGAGATTCCAGCATGCCACTGAGATCCCCGGAGGAGTCTGAGGCTCTGCATTCTTCAAGAAGACTAATTAATTAGACCTTCCACTCCCAAAGTAAGCTGGGAATGGTGCTGGGGGAAGTCATTCCTTCCCCATCAAAGGCAGGTTGCTTTAACTTCCAAATAGCAAACAATAGCAACAAGTTCTGTTCTAAGACACACTGACACTAGCACATTGTTATTTATATTTGCCATGATATCTATGGCTATCTACATGTGTGTGTTGCATTTGCATTTCATATACATACACACACACACACACACACACACACTCTCAGAAACGCAGCCAAATCTTAGAATGTCTTTAGCTCTGTCCTTACTATGTACTCTGCCAACACAAGATAGTCTTCTGATTGTGGTAAAGTATACTCAAAGCGTTGGGATATTAATGATATTCTTTGTACTTAAAATGTATTACATATTTATTTGCTTAGCATGTGTGTGTGTGCATATGTGCGCATGTGTGTGCACACACCATGGCATACGTGTAATGGTCAGAAAACAACCTACAGGAGTCAATTCTTTCCTTTAACTATGTGGGTTCCTAGGGACTGAAATCAGCTAGTTTGCATTAGAAGTGCTTTTACCTGCTGAGCCACCTTGCTGGCTTAATGTTCAAGTTTATAGTGTTATGTCTCATGTGATTAAGGTTTCAAAGAATGTTCATTAGTTTGTAATCAGAAAAGGCAATATCCGTTGTGAAAATAAAATGAGGATTAGTTTCAGAGTTGTAATCTCTTTTCAAAAAACATAATGGTAACACAGATACCCCCTATAAAACCAGTGCTGTAGCATTCGGACTGACACAACTGGAGAGTTCTGGAACAGGGAAGCTTAGGTGAGTAAAAGCACAGTGTACCATAGTTGAATCAAAGGATTAAACTTCTGCTTCCTGTCAATCTCACTCTCACCGGCAACAGAAGGCTCAGCACTGAGCATGGAGCACTTGTAGGCTCACCTGCCCTCCCACCCAAGAGCTGCCAGTGAGTAATGTTGGGTCTACTCCCTCTCCTCTGGGCTTCAGAAAAGACTTCCTTCAGGGTTGTTTGCTCTGTTGTGGGTTTTTTTCAGAAGAGGCATAGTCTTACTTAATTCCAACCAAGATTCTGCTTGTGTCTCTATTTTGTCAGGTTGGAGATCGTGGCCTTGTTCTTGCCACACACCCCTCCCCGCCGTGTTCCCAGCCCTTCTGGCTGTTGTTCTGAACTCAGTGCTAAGTCAGCCTCAGCACACTTCTATTCTCAGCATCTCATTCTATCAGAACTAAGAGAGTGGTTATTTCTAGAGTTCTTCATCACCTGAATCAGTCCTATAAAGCACATTTTCAACTCCATTTTCAAATGGTAATTAGGAATCTGTAAAATATACAATATATCCCTTAATATAGAATTAGAAAACACTCTTGATTTTTTTTTATTGAAAGCTAGAAAGCTAAACAACACATACAATTGTGGAATCTATGCTATTTCCATTGAAAGAATTTGTATGACAATCGTGAAAATATCACTTTGCTTTATACACATGTAAGGCCCAGTTTTTTTGATAACTTACATGCAATATTGGTAGAATATTAGTAGTACATATGCTGTGAATATCCTAAACTTTAAGGTATATCAAATACAATTATTGGTAAAGAAAATGAAACCAACAAATTGCTATGTTTTCTTCTAAGAAATTGCTAAAATGAAGAGTCTTACTTACTAATAAAACTGATATGCTGATACATTTGTATCCACACCCTACTGATGAAGACAGTCTCTTAAAATGCAACAGTTAAGGTTTTTATAAGTGGGAGTTTGCGAATCAGACAGCATGGTGTTGTATGGCATTCTGTGACTTTCTCCAATGTCCCTGGATTCTATCAGAGCACAACTTATGAAAGAAAACTGCTTGGGTGGTGTTGTTGCTGCTGTTGTTTTGTTTTTTGTTTTTAAATGCCCAGTGGAAGCAGAGTTAGGTTGAATTGCAGAAAGCAGGAAAGCATTTGCCTGAAGCAGAGAAGTTAGATAGCTGTTATAATGAGAACCAGAAGACTAATTGAAAGTAGAGAGGCCAATGAGACAGAAGGTGCCAGAAGGGCACTCACAAGCCTTGTGTTGGAAAAGTGATAGCTAGGGTTGTACTGGTAAGAATGGAGGGAACTTGCAGAAATGAACACAGGAAGTAAAGCCTACCAGGACACAGGGAGCCTTGTGATGTAAGCTTATTCTGGACTGGTAAGGTCCCTTGAGAAGATATTGGGAGGATCAGGTTTTGCAACGTTTTGCTGAAAGCTGAGAGTTACCTTCTGTTTGGGAGAGCCCTGTCCATCGTTTCAAAGGGGGAGATGAGAAAGTTGAACAAGTGAACAAAGACACATTTGGCTTCAGCATGAGTACACACACACACACACACACACACACACACACACACACACACACTGAAAGGAAGACAGAGAGAGAGACAGAGACAGAGACTCTTTATAAAGTAGAGATGGTGTCCAGAGGCTGGGAAAATCCGAGGCTGGAGATTTTTTAAGCCTTTTAAGATTTCTTTTTCCTCTAGTTTAGAGTTGGTCAGTTTGAACAAGACGGGAGAGCTGGTCAGCCCACAGCTATGGTGTCCTGTCCTGACTCTCCTTGAGCTCTTTCCCTCAGTCTACCAGCATGCGGCCCTACTGGCAGGGGATTGAGAGGAGATACTGAGCCGCATAGTCAGCCTCGCAGGCCAGTGAAGTCTGCTCTTGTTTTTTTTTGAGGTTAAAAGAAAAAAAAAACAGATATTAAGTCATTTCTCTGAATTGATGTTGTCTGTGGTTCTTCTGAGACAGTGTCTTCTCTTATACTCCAGGCTAGCTTCAGCCTTGCTGTGTAGCCAAGGATGACCTAAAACTCCTGATTCTCTTGTCTTTTCCTCTCAAGTGCTGGGATTACAGCAATGTCCTATCATGCTATGTTTGAACCTCTTTTTTTAAGCTAAGGTTTCATCATGTAGCCCAGGTTTAGGATTTTATTTTAGCTGAGGCTGGCCTAGAACTCACTACATAGTTCAGGCTAGCCTCAGGTTTACAATGTGAATAAACTCCTTTAGATTAGTTCTGCTGTGTTAAGGACCCCCTAATTCACATACAATACTTTAGGTCTACAATCCTGCCCAGTCAGAAGAAGGTAACACAACTTGAACACTTTACACTGTAAGTCTGAAGCTGAAGATCCAAAGATAATTGCTTAGTCAGCTGAAGATATTTTCTCCTGTCCGTATCAACAGAGACTCACAGTTTGGCTGTGAAGCAGTTTAGCTGGTCAAGCACACATATCTAGGCTATGCCGGAACTCTAAAGATAAGCATTCAAAGGTTTGTGACACCTGAAGTCATGGGATGAGAAGGCAGCTGAACAAACTTTTAAGGATCCACAAGCAGCCATAGGCCGAGGTCAAGTGGCAAAGAAAGAAAAGTAAGGGGGAACTGGGACCCCAGAACTAGGGAAAGTATTTTAGAAAGTTAGTTTAGAAAAGAGTTGTTTTTTTAAAAAAAAATCGGAACTGCCTTTAAGGAAGCAAAAAATTCTGAAAATCTCTTCATTTAGACAGTTTTGGTAGTGAAAGTAAGAACATCTTTGAGGAAATGCTGGGAATTCCCACAGCAGAGCAAAGCGACTGGGACATGGAGTAGTGTTCCTTACTCCTGCGAGAAGCCAAACTTTGAAAGGCTAAGAGATTGTTTGAAAAGCATCCTTGGCTTGTAATACCAACACTAGTGAAATTTTGTCTCAGATAATTAGGTAAACAGTAATAGCACAGCCTAAGATTGGCATCCAGCACATAGGTACAGTAACTGATAAGATGCATTGCTCTGGTAAAGCTATTATAAATAAGTGTTGTAATTGCTGCATACGTACTTCCTAGACTTGGAAGCATGACAGCATATACAATGCTCATGAAACTATCTGAGTCCATCCTGTACTTGTGTGGGCCCCTAAGGCCATTGCTTCTCTCAGAACAGGTGAGTTCAGCTTCTCCAGTCAGCTCTCCGTGTCATTTGAGCCTTGTCCCCAGCTCCAACGACCACAGCCTTTCCCCAAGTACTATGCCTTAAACCAGAAAACTTTAATATGTGAAAGCAGATCTTGTTGCTCTGTGTCTTTCCCCTGCACGCTATATAATGATGAGCACTGACTTCCTTTTCTAAAGCTGCTGGTTAGTGCACATAAGACATGTGTCGCTCGGGGCACTTAACAGCTTTCTTTCACAGGTTTCTCGATGAATAGCAAATGAATGCTACCTCACACAGCTTCCCTGATTTGTTATCAAGTATTTTTGAATGTTTTAATGAAAGCATTTCACTCCTAAAATGTTTCTAATCCTGAGAATTTTTTTTATATTCGTTTTTGATACTCTCTCTCTCTCTCACACACACACACACAAACACACACACACACATACACACACACAAACACACACACTCAGAGAGGGAGGGAGAGAGGGAAAGAGAGAGAAAGAGAGAGAGAAAGAGAGAGAGAGAGAGAGAGAGAGAGAGAGAGAGAGAGAGAGAGAGAGAGAGGAGGGAGAGGGAGAGAGGAAGAAAGAGAGAAAGAGACAGAGAGACAGAGAGAGAACACTCAGTACACAGATTTTTATAAAACTGGGCTTTATTTTTCTATGTTACTGTTACTGCAACTGTGGACACACTCACTTGGGGTAGTAATTTTCAGTTTCTTCAGGATAGAAGTCCGTACTTTTGCCTTATGGAAGAGCTTGATGTAAAGAAAGAAGAAAGCTGCCACGGAGCATTTCAGCATCATCCTTCGTCTTCACACAAAGAAAGTGCAGCGTGTGCTCCTTAGCCTTGCCATCCACCCGCCTTTGTACTACTCATCACTATCTGCTCACTACTGGTTTCAGTAAACTGCTCTTAGGTGCCAGTTACGAGCCTGACAAGCCTTCAGTGGAGGCCAATACAACAGAGAATAAATCAAACACGATTCCTTAAAAACGTGGAGAAAGATGGAAGCAGGTGAAGAAATAGGTTATGAGCCACAGAAAAAATCTGTATTCTCCAGAAAAGAGAGCCAGACTTGGAATGGATGGGGAACAGCAGAGGACTTAACACAGAAATCAGAGAGACCAAGGTTGATATCAGCATCGGAATCTGCTCAGGATGTGACTCCTTCCAAAGAATGAGTAAAGAGATACAGGAACTAAACAATGATAACAGATACTCATTAAGGATACCTGCCTGTCCGTGGCTCTGGACAGACAAACCTAGGAGGATACATTCTACAAGAGTGCATTTCATCCCAAACCATTGAGCCAATCACAAGATGATATATTTATTTACGATTGGTTTCTTTAATTATAATCTTGTGATCTCCTCCGTGCTCCCTACCTTGGGTCAAAAGAGACACTGAACAGAATTGAGGACTGAATTTCAGCAAGTTTACAGTAGGTATAGCAGCTATTAATTAGTGAGGATTTTGTACACTCAGAGTCCCTTAGTACATTCTGTCCACTTAAGGCTTTTTACCCTTACGCAGAATGCGATGTGTTGCCACTATTTAAATTGTATGAACACGCTCATGGACAGTGATAGCACCTCACATTGCTAACAGATAATTTCACTGAATACACATTAGTGTTGAGGTTTTTCTGGACATCAACGAGGTCAGCCAGCCAAAAATGTCTATATTTTTGAGGGAAATGGAATCACACATGACCACAAAAAAGATCACCTCATTTACTGATTTGTAAAATAGACCCATACATTCAGTACTTTACGTTAAAACGACAAGCATCTTTTTTTTCCATTTGGGAAAAGAATTAGCTTTTAAGTATTATGTCAAAAAATGTTCAGGTGAATAGGTTTCTTTGGGCATATGAATTCCTGAGTTGTTAAGGAAAAAAGTTTCAGCACAAGCAGTTCACATTTGGTCTAATAATGGATATGCCCCTGGCCCTTTCAATCTTCCTGCATCCCAGAACATCTCTTTAAAATCAGATTCCATTTCCTCTGTCTGTGTCCACTGCCTGGAAACACAGAAAAGTAACCACAGAGCTGGCTCTTCACCATAGCAGCGGCCACGCCGCAGCCGCTCCTTAGCTCCTCTGCAAACGGTAATATGGTGACATTGTTTGGGGCAAAGTCTTCCTATGTAGCCCAGGGTAGCCTGGAACTTCAGCTTCCTGAGCGCTAGGATTACATGTGAGCCCCACCATGTCTGGCTATTGAGTTCCCCTCTCAGTGAATTCTTGGTCTATATCTACTTCTTTGCCAAACATTTATATATCACTCGACCTGTGTTATTGACTGTATGATTGAGGCACAAGTATGGTTTTTTCCCCAGTAACTTGTTTGTTTATGCACTTTACATCCTGATCAAAGCCTCCCACTCCCTCCTCTCCTCTCAGTCTCAACCTTACAAACTCCTTTCCTATTGGCCCCTCCCCTTCTCCTCAGAGAAAGGGAAGCCCGACCTTGGGTACCCCCTCGTCCTGGGCATCTAGTTCCAGCAGGACTAAACACAAACCATGTTTTTCTAATCACACTTTTATATGTCATAAAAATGGATAAATAAATAAATATATTCCACCAAGCAATAGAATGGCCAAGGCAACTAACAAAGATCACAAAACTAACTCACAGAGTTGGAGAGATGGCTCAGTGGTTAAGAACACTGGCTGCTCTTCCAGTGGTCCTGAGTTCAGTTCCCAACAACCACGTGGTGGCTCACAGCCACTTACAATGTGATCTGATGCTCTCTTCTGGTACCTGGAGACAGAGCACTCATATACATAAAATAAATCTTTTTTAAAATGCTAAAAAACCACAAACAAACAACAAAAACTAATTCACACCAGAAAGAAAAGAATCAAACTTTCTCAAAAAGTCTCTGGTAATGAGGTAGGTAGGCTCTGGGAGAAAGCTGGCCATCACACGGCAGCCATGTTCGAGTCTTCCCTTCACTGTGCCCTGTGCTGAGGAAATCCACTGAGGCAGCAGAGGGATGATGTTCTATGATCACTAGATTGTTAACCCTCCATCTTGTGCCTCCCTCTTTTGAGTAGTATGTTGTCAACATTTTCTAAACATAGCACTTGTGTTGGTTTTACAAAGTCTAGTTAAACTCTGGGCATGAAGAAACCCAAAAAGAAATCTCCTTTTGCAGTGGTCTATAGTCAGAAAACTGAGCTGTATCGAAACTTGTAAAACGCAAGGAAATATTACAGGGAATGGATCCTTATCTGTCTCAGTGCGCAGAGCCTTGTCTCAGCACCAGCGAGGTCATCTAAGAGGTTAACCTGAAACTACCTCATATAATTTTGTAACCACTTCACAAGTTCTCCTTACAGTTGGTTTCTACAATGGATATGGCTGAGGCTGAAGGTGTTTGAGGAACGTTTTCTTTCCATAATGTAATCTGTAATGGAATAATCCATAATGTAGTATCTCCCAGGATTCAATCAGTTTTGATGGTGATAACCAATGTTTGAAGACACCTCCTTTCCTTATACTACTTTCAACAGAAAAGATTAGTCACATCAGAAAATGTCCCATTTTCTTCTTAATCTGGATGTCTTAGGACCTCAGGACATATACATTCTGTTAATATATTTTAAGACTATTTTTATTTACTCTGGTGACATTGATGAGTGTAATTTCTACATTTTATTGGAGGGTTGTTTGTTTAAGGAAGATTTTCATATTATAAACAAAAAACATTTTCTTTTAATACATTTTGTATTTTTTTTATTTTGTCATTTGCTTTAGAAAAAATTCCATAGGTTTTTCTTCCTTGCTAAGAAACTGAAATGTGCACTTCCTTTTAGAGTTGCTAGCGATTGGGATGTTGAGACAGCTCAGCAGGAGAGACACTGGCTGGCAAGTCTGATGGCCTGAGTGTGATACCTACAACTGTTGACTTCCTCCCACAGGTTGCCCTCTGACCTGCACACATGTCATGCTGTGCACACATCCATATGTGTAGACACATGGCAAATAAATAAATATTATAAACAAAATTTATAGTTATTGTGTCATGCACCATCATAGACCTCTCTGTCTTGAACATTTAAATTATTTCTTCACATTACTTCTTACTGCCATATGTTCTTACTTAACTCCTTGATAGTTCCAGATATAAAATGATTCTTGATATAGGGTATGAATTAATATTCCCTGACTGTTTTACTAACCAACTTATCCTTTGTCCATCATATTGGAAAAAGATAACCATTATAGTATTCTCGATAATATGTCTTTTGTTTCTATTGTGAATTCTTATTTTCTGCTTCACAAATGCCTTTTTGCATTCAGATAGCAAAGTCATACTGATTATTACTGTTCCAAAAGTTTATTTATATCTCTAAGTGTGAATTCCAATTATTCTTCTTCTTATTCAATATTTTCTTTCTAAAGATTTATTTAGTTTTATTTTATGTGTATGAGTGCTTTGTCTGAATGCATATCTGTGTGCCACATGCATACAGTGCCTGCGGAGGCTAGTAGAGGCTTCGAACCCTCAGTTACTGGAGTTACTGGTGGCTATTAGCCGCAGTGTGTACACTCAGAACCAGGCCTGGATCCTACACAAGGGTAGCACGTGTCTTTAACTGACAAATCATCTCTCCAGCCCTCCATATTTTCTTAACGTTTCTATTAAGATCATTTCCATAGTTTAAGAAATAATAGACTGTATCTCTGTGTCACAGTGCAAACCTATAATCTTGGTGTTCAGGAGGTGCAGGCTGGAGGGCCATCAAGAGGTAAAGGCTAGCCTGAGTGTCTTGCTATACAGCAAGACCCCATCTTAAAACTCAAAAGAAAAATTTGTTAAATTTACCAGCTCATTATGATATAATTGATGGCTTTAGACTACAGGATTGCTTCACTTAATAATATTTTTGTTTCTAATATTAACATTTTCTTCAGTGGGCTCACAAATTTATTATCAACTTCTAATTCATATTTTCCTATTATTGGCAATGGTAATTTTCCTAGTAAAATTTCTAACTTATTTTTGCTGGTGATTTAAAGAGTTAATAATCCTATGCATTTTACTCATTTTAATAAAACCATACATATGCTATATTTTAATAGTACATGTATATACATGTGACTTTAATCGCTTAGTAACCCTTGTTCTGGATACTTCAGTAAGCTTCCTCCCTTCAAAGTATTTGCTCACATTTCTTCTCATTTTCTGGGTTGTTTAGCACAACTTCCAATGGAAGTGGTGACAGAACATGTGTTTTTTTTTTTTTAATGTCATCCTGGGATTCAGTGTTGGCACAGAGAAACATATGCACCATACAAGATAATAGTTTACTCCTATATGATTTTTTAAAAATTATCAGTTGCTTTGCAAGCTCCCTATATCTGTACAAAACATAGCAAACACTAAATGGCAATAGGTTTGGATTTTATTATTGAAGTGGCCCATGTTTTTAAAGAGGAAATACTCATGATGTTGAAGGTTATATTTTCACAGAAGCAAATATACATGCTAATAACATAGATGTGCTATTAACACAACACATTAAACTATAAAATTACATAAGAAAAAAAGACTGAGATACAACCACCAAAATTAGAGTGGTAAGATTCTGTGTGATATTTCCCTGTGTGACTAAAATTTTGCAATATTATTGTGACATTTTTATTATGGAAAATTTTAACAGGGAATGCTTACTTCTTGATGTTTATTTTTATAAGGGAAAGTTTAATTAAAATTCTCCTTCGATAGCTAAATTATTTAAAACAGATAAGACAACTTGATAACTTAAAACTCTTCATCTTAAATGAAGAGAAAATTTACCTCACAGCACGTGTTAAATGCTTATTTTGTTTATCTGTTTGTACATATTGTCTCTCTGTGTAGCCCAGCCGGCCTGGAATTATGAACCAAACTGTCCTCAAACTCATAACCTCTTCCCTCACCTCTTGAGTGCTAGGTTTGCAGGCACATGCCCACTATCAAGACTCTTCTTATATTTTAAAGATAATCTGAGCAATATCAGGCCTGTTACTGGAGAAGTAGTAGATTCTTGGAGAGTCTTGTTCAAAATCAGGAAAGGTCCTTGTAGAGATGTTTGAGGAACCCTAAGACCTGTGGACATATTGATTAAAGCTTTTCCCTTAGAAGTTTTAGTGTAAGAAGATGAGCTAAATATGACAGTTTTCGCTGATGCTCAAGTTGGAAGTCAAATGATTACGCTAACACAAAACTTCTGCCAAAAGTATTAAGGTAGGATAAAAAGATGTAGAAATCATAGGGAAGTGAGCAAGAAAGGAAGCCCACACCCCGGGGTCTAGTTAGAGCTGCTTGGCATCTGAAGAGTCAAGAGTTGCAGTACAATTTACCATGTAGGGCAAGTTGACAATTAAAAACTAACCAGCGTGCCCTTGATTGAAGCTACACATTGATGATTCTCCCTGATACCTTTTATTCAGCCTTAAGTCTATAAACTGCTCTTGAACATCAGAGCTGTAGAGATTAACACAGCGATTAACACATGCTGCCAATCAGATGGGCAAGGCTCTGTTGCTTTACTCAGATAGGAATCGTGGGTAAGTCTAGCGTTGGTGCTTAGCAGCTGCCAGTTACTTTTCTCACTGCTGTGACACAGCAGCTTAAGAGAGGGAAGATTTATTTGGGCTTATAGTTTCAGGATGTTTTAGTCCGTCATCAAGGGGCGTCTCCTTTCCTGGAGCATTGGAGATTATAGATGATAACAGTTCATACCGCAACTTAACCAGGAAGCTGAGTACTAGACCATAAGAGGGGACAACTGCTAATGGCTTGTCCCTACTAGCCTAATCTGCCAGCCAGACTTCACATTACATATGTGTATATATATACATATATACATATATACATATATACATATACACATACATATACATACACACACACACACACACACACACACACA
>NW_021604588.1:11863194-11875745 GCF_004785775.1 Grammomys surdaster
CCAACCTTTATGTCCCAAAGATTCTGTAACTTTATCAAAACAGCACCACTAACAGCAGTGAGCAGTTGGGGGTGGGAGTACATGACATTATATCATGGGGACAAAGGCTCAGAACGTGAACCTGAGAGGAACATTTTAGATTCAAACAATAACTGTGGCTTTGCATTCTGGGGCTTCTGAGAGCAGTGGATGACTTGGCAGACTGCATCAAGGAGTGGTAAACAGCGCTCTTAAGTGTTGGTATTCTCATGGGGGCCTCAGGTATTGAAATGCAAGGTTCAATGGTAACCATAGTTACCATTTCAATGGCTGCCACCACTTCTTACCATGGCTGTCACCTCCACCATTGCTGCAGGGTTACTGTCTCTGCTGTTACTACTAGTGATTCGTTGTAGATTTCGTTGCCATAGAAGCTCCTTCAACTCCTGCCTCTCTGCCACTGTAACCACCCCAGCATAGCTGCTCCATTGTGTTAACAGGTAGATCTGCTGTGCCAAAACAAGGCAAGCCAGGAGCAACCAAAAGGAGCCTTTTATTGCACTTAACTTCTGTCACTCAGGGAGGGCAGTGCAAGAGAGTTTCAGCGGGAGTCCACAGAGCAGGCTGCACAACCATCTAAAAAGGATCAAACCATAAAGTAGACCTTTATGCAAATGAAGAATTGTCTCACAACCATTGTGGTGTTGCTGCCTTTTGTGACCCAGTCAAAATAGTGGATCTGCAAAGCCACCAGGGAGTGGAAGAGGAATAATTTTACCAGGAGCAAAATTATCATAGATCTTGGTCTTTCAGGCCTGTCTTCCCATGCTGTGATGACCACACAGGAGAAAATCACAGAGGGAAGAAATGCTGAAATCCAGATCTCTTTCCTACTTTTTATTTAACTTTGTACAGAATGAGAAAGTGTCCCTAGAAATAAGAGCTCTGACTCTCTAAAAACAAAAACAAAAAACAAAATAAGCCAACTACACATGTGCCTGCTTCTGTTCAGGGGACCTTGACTCTTCTGAAACATATTTTTATTGGTGTCCTCTGGGAGTGGCTTTGCCTTTCTGACATAAAAGCACCCTTTTTCCGTGTGATAATATGGTCCCCTGAGAGGAACACACAGTTAAAACCTCTTTATCACTTTAAAAGTTCTTCCTGGAGTCTATGCCAGCTATCTTAACCCTAATGGAGTTTGAGGATTCCCCTGAGTAATATCAGGGCAGCGGACTCTTTCTACAAGAGACGTAAGACCCCAGGCCCTTGGTATTATAGGAAAGCTTGCTGTGTTTTTCTAGACCAGTTTTCTACCTTGTAACCAAAATGTGGGGGAAAACACACAAGACATTTAATTAAACTTAATATTGGGCAAGCAATGAATATCTTCACACAAATGTGTATGTCGAATTTTGCATTTTTGTATGCCAAAACTTATTGTTTATCTGAAAATGAAATTCGTTTGAATGTCCTATATTTTATGTACTAATCCAAACATCAATGATCGAAAGTCTGCATTTCATCTTTTCCTTCATCCACACAGTGATTGTCCTACTGACTATAGCCTGACTTTCCTTATTCTTAATGATTAAAACATGTAATCTAGAGGGAACACTAAGCTGGTATTTGTGACCATGAGCTTTTAATAATACTAACATACATAGCAGCATGTATGACTTCCACAGAAAATGTCTGCCAGGAGCAGGTGGAAGAACATAAGAGCAAAGATTTTAAACACGTTCTCAAGATATTACAAAAGATGTGCTACAGTCACCAGAGAGGACGGAAACATGGGTAACAAAAAAAAGATTCATCTCCACTGAAGGAGTGTCTAAGCATGAAGTTCCAAAATTAAAAGGTCCTGTCAGGAGTTAAAATACAAAAATCTTAGAAAGCCCCAAATATATCCAATTAAACCATCAGCAAAGAAATTCTAAAGACTATCAGGAAATTTGAGAATAGTTTTTCATAATAGTGCTGGGGAAAATGGCAGTCAATCGCACATACATACTGACTGATACTGGCCAGGATTTGTATCTGAAGAGTGTGTGAAGTTGGTAGACAGAAACCACACTCAGGTGAGGCTCATGTTCCTTGGTGATCTCTGGCTTTCTGAAGTGGACTGTTACTCTGTTGGGACACCACAGTAATGTCTAAAATTGAACATAGGAGCTGTAGATAGAACACTTGACCATGGGAACTGGACGATTGTTCTTTACACTTTATAAACTATGTCATTGCTTTTATCCTTTGATTATTTTCCAACGTGAAAGGTCCGAAAACAAACCAAAAAAATACCTAGTTTACTAATTTGGGGGATATTATCTCCCATCCCACAGGTGAGGAGACCTCAGAAATAAAGAGATATTAATAAGCTTAAAACACACACCAAAGGAAACAAGCCCCTGGGTGCAGAATACACTCAGAAGTCAGGTTTCCCTCAGCCTTTGCAGGGCTCAAAGCCCTCTTGGTATTAACATACAGAAAAGTGGTAGGATTCAGAAGCCCGATGTGTAGGGACAAAAGCTGGAAGAAGCCACCTTGTCTGCATCTTGGCTTGTTCCCTGTCAGAAGCACAGGCTTCACAAATGCCTTGGGGTAGTCTTAATTATGAAAATGTTCTAAGAATACAGTTCTCATTCTCCAAGATGCTGACTCAAGCTTTGCTTTATAAATGATGGGAAAATAAATTGAAAGCTTAGACAATTGTTTCTTGATACACTTAATTCCAGGATAATGAACTATGACATTATAATCACATCTTAATAACTGTGCCTTAAATCTGATTACCATTTAATTAAGTCTCTTGCCAATATCTCTCTAGTTAATTAAAGTTAGGGTGTCTCCTTGATGGGTAATGTGATTATTATAATTAATTAAGACCAGACAAGGTGAAAAGTCTCTGAACTAGAGATATGAAGGATTGTTTTTTTTTAAATATTGAGTCTCTAAAACCAGCAGCCTGAGCTCTCCTTTAGAGAGTCTGAAGGGAATGAAGAAAGGGACAAACTGGAAGCTAATATCCCCACTAATAAGTTCACACACATCACACACACACCCAGAAACACACACAGACATACAGAGACTCATATATATATCACATACAAACACAGACATATACAGAAACACACACACTCACACACAAACACATACACACACAACTCTCTCACACACAAACACACATACAAACATGCACACACACACAAATATACATATAAATATGCACATATACATTTTGACTATTAAATGTTATTTATAATCACTGATGGTCACACTATTTGTGTTACAACAATGACACAAAACCCAACTACTGATGATTTAAATGAAGGTAAGTATACAAACTGAAACCATCAGCAATGCCGAACTGTGCTAGTTAGAAGAACTTGGTACCATCTGTGAGAAGATAGGTGGTGACTCCAGTCTCTAACCATGAAGCAGGATAATTAATATCAACTTACAAATTCTGATAGAACTTAAAATAAAAACCAACACTTTGAGATATTTTCAAAAATAAAGTATGACTTAAATTTTTGCTTTTTAACCCAGAAATTTATCCAACTTGATTTCCAAATCTGGCTGAGACTTAGAATCACTTGGGAAGTTAAGCGAGTGCAAACCTGCTTTTATTTATGTTAAATCAGAATCAGTAAGGACAGCTCTAAGCATCATGGTTTTTATTAAGCCACAGAGTCACTACAGACCTGTATCAATAAAAGTGCCAATATTGCTTTATTAGGAACTGCGTTCATACAGATTGTCAAGTGCACGCTTGGCATCTTATTTAGACACCATGACAACCCTGGAAGTCAGTATCATCTCCATTTTACCCATAAACCAAGATTAAACTAAGTACTAAGCTTCCCAACCTTACACAGTAAGTGCTGGTTAAACCTCAATAAAACTTGAGAACCTTTCTTACTTTTGGATTTTTAGCTTTCAGGTTCTTGCAGGGCATTTTAAGATTAGAACGTGAACACTTGAATGGTACACTTGAAAAGGTGGAAATTTCTGTAAACTTGATGTAAGGCATTACCAGAGTTTTACAGTATCCTAAGCAGGGTACTGTCATTCGCTGCCTGTTTAGACCAGAAAGTTGCTTCATTCTCTACTGGTCATGTGAGCAGCTGTCTTGGACACTAACTTCCCTGCCACATTGTGGTTTCCACTTCTTAGAAATGTTAAAATCCTTAGCATCTATCAGCTGTATGTGTCCCTGTCCCTGGGCTGTAGTACTTAGACAAAAATAAATTGTGCATGATGACCAAGAATTGACACCCCAATAAAGAACTTGCCACGTTCCCATTGGCTGGATGGGTGGGTGCCTTCCTTTGGGAGCAGTGACTATTGTTAAATGCTTTGGGTTGTGGAAGAGGAGTATTGACTTCCAATATTGAACTGGTTTTGCTTTTGATGTTAAAGGAGACAGCTGAATGGCATAGTATATATAAATAATAAAAGTGTGAATGAAGGGAAAGAGAAATCTTGGGTTTGCTTGTTTGTTTATTATTTTATTTATTATTTCACACAAGTGTAATCATTAGAATACAATGAAAGTGAATGCCTAAGAAGGGGTGCTGCTTCTGTTCATGTCGGAGGCCTAGCCTCCACATGAGATGTATATGCATGTACATGCACATATGTGCAGTAGCCTCCATATGAGATGCATATGCATGTATATTACATGCTAAATACATGCTACATATATGCAGATAGATATATATGTTACATGATAGAACGTAAGCATATAGATGTGATAGATTGATTACTATAGTCAAAATAACAATACCCACCCTCCCATACTTAACATTCCTGGGATTTTCGTCCTTGTGGGTTCACCTCATTCCTTTGTGTTCTTAGTGATAGGAATTGAAGAAAGGTCTCATACATAGAAAGTTAAATGCCATATCACTCCTGCACTCTAGATCCATTTATATATAATATTTTACCATTTCAGTGTGTATGAGTGTGTGTGTGTGTGTTATGTATGTACATGAGGGTAGGGGCATGTGTGTATAAGTATCTCCAAAATATTTCTCACCTTATAAAGTTATATGTCTATATTAAAGCTACCATAACTATATAAATATACTAAAGTTAAACATGTACACATCTGTGTGTGTATGTATATAGAAATATGTGTAGACTGTGGCAAAACTCATGAGAGGTAATGTTTACCCTTGGTGTTGTACATTCTAAGAAATTTATAATGGCGGCACATCCCACAAATATAGTATCCCAAGAAATGTTCTCACTGCCCTGAGACTGCACTCTGATCTTTTTTTTTTTTTTAACTTGCGAAATATTTTGGGAAGACTAAGAGAGATAGGGATAGCATATGGATGCAATGGTGAAAGAAATGATGATAAGTTAAACTTCCAAGTATAAGCAAGAGAACGGTCAGGTGGACACGTGCCTCAGCTAACAGCGTAAAGACAGTGTCAGCTGGTTAATGCATTAAAGATAAACTCAGACGTGGTGCCGTCTACGTAGCTGTAGGGAACAGAAACAAAGTAACTTTCTCTTGGATTAGTTTAACCAACAGGGAACCCACGTCTGAATGAACAAAGCAGCTAAAAAGACATGCCTTCTCATTCATTATAGGGCTTCTTATACTATAGGGACAAACCTGTGTACATGATCAAAATTACCATACTGAAAAGAACCCAATGGGATCAATCATTCCAAGTTGTACTAAATCCACTTAAGTCTCACTCAAGGTTTTATAAAGACGACAGATACTTAATGGGGGATGGGGAAGTTTCTTTGTGCAGCAAAGGAGGTGGGTGAGACCTTGAGGCTGTGAATGGAGACAGAAAAGTCTGTAGATGAGCAAGACCGATCTGCGGAAGTCCACCACCCACCTGCCTTTGACTTTGGTTTTCTTTGGTTTTGATCTTGGATTGCATCTCACCTACCAAACAGTCGTGTGGCTTTTGCACTGGTCTTAAAGTTAATCTTCAAATTTACTTTTACTTGAAACGTGCCTTTATTTATTTATGTTTTGGTTTTTTGAGACAGGGTTTCTCAGTATTTCTCAGTTTTTCAGCCATGGCTATTCTGAATCTTGCTCTGTAGACCAGGAAATGTGCATTTTTAAAAGGTTCTATAAGGTTCATTTTTAACTTAGTGCTATTTTAGGTTCACAAAGAATTGACTGAAGCATAGAAAGGTTTTTCCTACACACCTAGAGTCCGTGTCTCGCCACTGCTGCGCACAACCTGCACCGACAGAGCCTATGGTTTACATCAGTGTTTACCCTTGGTGTGGTACATTCTAAGAAATTTATAATGGCTGCACATCCCACAAATACAGTATCCCAAGAAATGTTCTCGCTGCCCTGAGACTGCACTCTGATCTTCTTTTATTTTTTTCTATCTCCACAGCTTAGTCATTCTGAAAGAGAAGTTGGAGTCATAGGGTGTGTATCCTCGCCCAGCGGCTTCTCTCACTTAGCAATATGCATTTTACTTTCCTATGTCTTTTCAGCCTCGGGCAATATCCATCATCTGTGTGAACTGGGCTTTCATTATTCATCATCAACTGAAGGACAGCTCCCTTGCTTTCAGGTTTCTTTTTTCAGACGTGAATAAAGCCGATATGTATATACACATGCAGGTTCTTTATGCATACATAAATTCCCACATCCTTTAGATGCGTGTGGATGCTGCAGTTTGCTAATGCGTTTTGGTTTAAAAGAATACTTTGGGCTGTCGAGGTGGCTCAACGAGTACAGCATCTGCTGTGGAGCCTTGGTGTTCTGAGTTCGACCCCCCAGAACCCATGTGGTACAAGGAAAGTGTCAACTCCCACAGGTTGTTACCTGATCTCCACATGTGCCCATGCTACCCCTTACCCCCAAATGAATACGACAAAGAAATAGAAAATTTTAAATTGATATTTAATCTGTGCTGCTCATTAAAAAAAAAAGAACCCACAATTCTTTTACTCCATCGTGGTTAGATAAAAATAGAACCAGGAGATCATAGAAAGTCTAAGTGTCAAGAGGTTGGCAGTAAATACAATCTGTATGATTGTCACAGGTTCCAGATTTGTTCATTTGTGCATGGTGAATGGACACGCCGCGTCCTAGTCTAAATACTTTTATAAGATTCCATCATGCAGCAAGCATTATTTAGTCTCAAGATTTTAAGTCAACAACCCTTGGAAAAATTAAGACAAATCTTCAATATTAAAGATAGTCTTAGCAATCTGACTTATAGATCTAGTTTTATAATAACAAGATACAGACTGAGTTAATTAAACTTTGTGATCTTCTGCATGTAAATAATTACTGGGCAGTCCATTAACTGACAGAGCATGTTTGGTAAGGCCTTTATTTTTCCTTTAGACATCTTTATCGTGTCTTGCTGGGGTTTCTGCCTATGATTCCAGTTAAACCCCATAGTTCCAGCTTCCTGCACAGTTCCCAGGTAAAGCTGATGGAGCGGTAAGATGGCGGTACTGATGGTACAGGTATTATCACTGCTATCACTTAGTACATATTTACTCTGACCCAGGAGCTGCTTCAGGCTTTCTTGTGAGTCTTTTTTTTAAATTAATCATTCCATTCCTTTACACCTCACAATGATATCCCAGTTACCCCTCCACAAACTCCCTTCCCACATCTGCCCTCTCCCACTCCCCTTTGCCTCTATGAGGGTGCTACCCACCCACCCTCTCCCACTCCACCACTCCAGCATCCCCCTATGCTGGGGCATCAAATCTCCACAGGACCAAGGGCCTCTCCTCCCATTGATGTCAGGCAAGGCCGTCCTCTGCTACATATGTATCTGGAGCCATGGCTCCCTTCCTGTACACTCCTTGGTTGGTGCTCTAGTCTCTGAGAACACTGAATGGTCCGGCCAGCTGACATTGTTCTTCCTATGGGGTTGAAATCCCCCTCTACTCCTCCAGTCCGTCTGCCAGCTCCTCTACCAGGGTCCTCGAGCGTAGTCTAATGATTGGCTCCAAGCATCCACATCTGCACTGGTCAGTTGCTGGCCAAACTTCCCAAGGAGCAGCCACACCAGGTTCCTGTCAGCAAGTGCCTCTTGGCAATAGCAACAGTGTCAGGGTTTGTTGTCTGCAGACAGGATGGATTCCTAGGTAGGGCAGTCCCCAGATGGGCCTTCTTTCAGTCTCTGCTCCATTTTTTTGTCCCTGTCTTTCCTTTGGACAGGGACATTTCTAGGTTAAAAACTTTGAGATGGGTGGATGGGCCCATTCCTCGGCCAGGAGCCATGCCTATCTACTGGAGGTGGACTCTATAGGTTCTATCACCCTTCACTGCACATTTCTGCTAAAGTCATCCCTGTTGGGTACTGGGAGTCTCTCAGTTCCCTGGCTTCTGGAACTTTCCAGTAGCTATCGTCAGTTCCTCATCCCCTAGACATTTAATTTTACAAAGTAGGTTTTATTAGCCCACAGTTTTCAGAATAAAAAGTCTTAAAGTATAGAAATTCAGCAGCTTGACCAAGGTCACACCCAAAGCAGCAAGCGGCTGGCCTGGGATGGTCTCAAATAGCTTATGTCCTTAGTCATCTCTGTTGATGGCTAGTGTCAATAATATAAAGGTTATTTCTTTTGTTCCAAAACTGGCATATATCCACCTCTGTTTTTTATATATTTTTTAAATTATATGATATTTAGGTATGGGTCTCCAGAGAATAAGCCATTGTTTTACATTTTTTAGCCCTGTATACACATTGCTGTATCCTACATTTAATTATAGTACTTGTTTTATTTCCTATGCAAAATGATATTCTAAGATATCCCCCCATTGTCAACTGAGTGCTTTCAACTACCATCTGAGAAGCTACTGATGGAATGTGTGTTTATCCTCATCTACTCTGATGATGAAATAAACTATATTGGTAGTATCTCTAATGTCCAAGGATTCTCTGTTCTTAAGTCTTACGCTGCACGGTAGTGATAGTAATTTTTTTCAAAACTTCTTGATAAATGTTATTATTCTATTTAAATTGGGTTATCTAGTGTTAAGTATATATGACAATCTTTGAAATTGTCAAATCCACCATCTTTTTTATAGCCTTGAGATCATTTAAATAGTATAAAATATAACCATTTCTGATATTTACAAAAAAACAGAAAAACTCAATCAAATTGAGCTTTGGTGCTGTTTACAGTATCAGGCATGAATTCCCTCCTGTAAAACAGGCTTCAACCCGACTAGAAAGCATCTTGCTAATCTGTAAGACTCATATTACCATTGTACCCGTGGGCACACTTTGCCAAGCAAGTCAAAATTACAGTATGCAGGCTCCAGCACTGGAATAAGACCACTGATGTCTCTTTTTCCTTCATAACACCTCCTAGCATAACACCACCTGTCTGCATAACACCTCCTGGCAGAATGGAAATTAGGCAGCAAGGGGTGAGTTTACTGGTTGGCTTAAGATTAGTGTGATGTCTTCAGCAGTAGAGTTTTATCATGTGGGTAACCAAGGGCATATATCTTCTACTGCAACTTTTATATGACGACTTGTGCCTTCTGGAAGCAGTATTGTCCTTCCACCCAGGGTACCTCTAACCAAACTCCTTCTTAATAGATTTATTTTTATTTATGTGTATTTGTAATGTGTCTCCCGGAGGTATAGTTACAGGAGATTGTGAGCCACGTATGTGGGTGCTGGGACTCAAACATGGGTTGACTGGAGCAGCAAGTGCTCTTAACCACTGAGCAATCTCTCCAGCCCCCATACTTCTTTATAACTAGTGAATTTCCATGACGTCTCTCACAAATCCTCAGTTCTGTCAGTCTTTGCAGTATCCCTTATAATATACTCTTTAAGATGTTTTCCATCCTACTTATTTTTTCATTCCTTTCAAGTGAACACATTTTACGTTTTTCAAAGCCTGTCAGTAACTTTACATTTATTCTCTAGTAATTTCTGCTTTCCCTTTGTCATTTCCCCTCTTTTTGATGTCATTTCCCCTCTTTTTGATTTCTTTAAGGTTTATTTTCTTGTTCCTGCTCTGACTTTAAAAATTGAATATTTTGGCACTGGCAAGATTGTTCGCTGTTGAAAGTATGTGCTACTCCTATAGATGACTTGTTTGGTCCAGGCATCCATGGTAAGCACTTTACAGCTACCTGTAACTCTAGCTCCATAGGATTCAATGCCCTCTTCTGGACTCCATGGACACCTACACTTAAAGTATAAATTCCTATGTAGACACACACATACACATAATTTTAAAATACAGGCAAATGGATGGAACTAGAAAATACCATCCTGAATGAGGTAACTCAGACACATAAGGACATGCATGGTATGTACTCACTAATAAGTGGATATTAGCCAAAAACAAACAAACAAACAAACAAAACAAAAAATGTAGAGAATACCTAGGATACAATCCACAGGACTCAAGAAGGCTAACAAGCTAAAGGACCCAAGTGAGGATGCCCCAATCCCACTTGAGAGGGAGAAGAAAGCAATCACAGGAGGTGGGGAGGGAAGGACCTGGTTGCTAAAGGGGACAGAGAGGGGAAGAAGAGAACATGATCAAGTATTGAGGGGTGGAAACAGGACTGAAGCCCTGAGGGAGAGCAGAAAAAAATGGAAACAGGCAACCTCGGGAGGTAGGAGGTGGGGGGACCCTCTAGAATGTACCAGAGACCTGGGAAGTGAGAGATGCTCAGGACTCAAAGGAAGGGACCTTAGATGAAATGCTCAACAGTGGAGAAAGGGACCTTGTGAAGTCCATCTCCAGTGGAAGGACAGGGCATCAAGTGGAGAGATGGAGTTGCCATCCCAGGAAACTCTGACCCAGGATTGTTCCTGTCTAAAAGAACTGCAGGGACAAAAATTAAGAAGAGTCTGAGGAAAAGGAGATTCAGTGAGAAGCCCAAATTGGGATCCAGCTCAGGGGGAGGTCCCAAGGTCTGACATTATTACTGATGCTATGATGTGCTTACAAACAGGTGCCTATCATGACTGCCCTCTGAAAAGGCCCAACAAGCAGATGAAAGAGTCAGATGCAGATATTTGCACCCAAGCAATGGACAGAAGCTGCTGACCCTGTGGTTGAATGAGGGAAAAGCTGGAAGAAGCTGAGGAGGAGGGTGACCCTGAAGGAGGACCAGCAGTCTCAACTAACCTCAAGATCTCTCAGACACTGGGCCACCAACCAGGCAGCACACATCAGCTGATATGAGGCCCTCAACACATATACAGCAGAGGACTGCTGGGTCTGGGTTTAGTCAGAGAAGATACACCTAATGGGGAGGTCTGGTGGGGTGAGAGGGTGGGGACATCCTCTTGGAGACAGGAGGGGAGGAAGGATATGTAGAATGTGGAGCAGTTGGAGGGTGGACGGGGGGGGGGATAAAATCTGAACTGTAAAAAGAGATTAACTAATAAATTTTTAAAAATCTAAAAAAAAAAAAGAACACCTTTTTCCATATTTTTAAAGACACAGTCAATATATTTTTCTACACAGATGCTTGTTAGCCCCAGAACAAATAAATACACAAAACAAACTCTCTATTAAAAGAGGGAATCCAAGCATAGTAGTGCACACTTTCAGGCCCAGCTAGCAAGAGAATGAGGCAGGTGGATCACTTGAGCACAGGAATTTGCATCGTACTTTAGCAACCAAATCTCCATCTACGAGAACAAAGAGAGAAAGCCTAAGAGACAGAGACAAAGGCAGAGGTATCAGGCCATGGTTTCAGATTTTAAAAATTCAATTATAGCACAAATTGTGTCCTTTAGGGGAAAAATGCATTCAAAGAAAAAAACTTAAGGATGTCAGAAACAGAGGTTTGAGAATTGATTTTTCTAGGCTGATGTTTCTAAAGTTGGATGTCACTAACCATGTTCCTATATTTCTGTGAAAATATGCTAAAGAAGTGGGTAAGCTGACCTGTTGACACTCAGAATTGGCTCCAGGCATGGAATACCTACTTCTTCTTGGGATTTCTTATAATCAGAGATTCTCAGGCCCACACAGAAGCACATGAAACCTGCATTTTTAACACAGTTCCTCATACTAAAGAGCTCTTGCTTTACTGGGACTGGGCCGAGAGACAAAGTGAAGCTATGAATAGTGGGAAAGCAACCCAGTGATTTCTGGTTGATTCTGTTCTCCATAGACAGCTTAGCCAGTTTTCTGGTAGCTCTGGTAGCTCTGATGGCCTTGGAGAGGATCATTTAGGTCCTGCTGACATATTTCAATAATGCCAATCAAGCAGGAAACAAGTCTATTTTAGACAGCCATCCCTGTGTGAGGGAGGTCGCATGTGCTTAGCTCAGGAGCTCTGACCAGAAAGTAAGAGTAGTGTTGAGACAAAAGCTGCTGCAGCCTGAGAAAAGGCACCTCTCCCTTGAGAATTACCAGTGTCCTTCCCTCTTCTTCCTCGTCTCTGGCATCCAGAATAACTCTCTCCCACCTGCCTTAAATCATGGTCTAGGAAGCATCTCTTTATTCTGAATTATCTCTGCCCAGTTGGACACTCCAGGCTCCAGTCTTTATCTCTCTAAGCAACCAGAGGTGAATAACAGTTGTTTGCATTCTGTTCTCTCTCTGTCTCTCTCTCTCTG
>NW_021604588.1:11875845-11881994 GCF_004785775.1 Grammomys surdaster
CCTCTCTCTCTGTCTATCTCAATGTATTTCTGACACTCTGCCCCTGCTTCAGAGTGCACTGGCCATCACACTTCCTGGAATATTGATTACTTGCCTTCTCAGGAAATCTTGCTTTAATCAAATACCCTATGTAAAACTGAAGTCCATGTTTGGTATTTCTATAGATCCTTAGTCCTACATTTTCCACTGTATTTATCATCTTATATGCTATATAGTTTACTAACTTGTCATATCTAGAAAAAGACAATGACCTTTTAACTGTGTTGTTTACAAATATATCCTATGTAAAATAGTGCTTTGTTATACACAGAGCCTCCATAAATATTTGTTGAACTGACTGGAGTTGAATTGAATTTCATTGAATAAAAGAACTAACACTGTGAGAGGTTAGTGGTGCACGTGATCCCCTGAGCAACATTGTCTAGCTCTAGCATTGCTCCTGGAGGAGCCCTGGAGGACCCCAAGAGAATCCTATTCCCTGTGGAAACCCTCAGGGCCCCAAAATGAACCATCTTGTAACCCTGCCTGACCTCCCATTCTAGTTTGATCTGCCTACCACCCCAGCTGAGTCTGACTGGGACACAGTCTGAAGAGTAGGGTTTGCACATGACACAGCCTGCAAAGTGGAGTTCCATAGCTTTCATTGTTTGACCCATGGCTCCCCCCACCTTCCTGAGAAGTCCTGCTGCCATCAGGATCATCCAGCCAACACCAGGGAAAACAAGATGCCTTAATGACAGTGTAAAACACAATCAACAAGACCCAGGGCAATATGGCATCACCAGAGTCCAGCTACCCTGCAACAACAAACCCTGGATGTCCTAATTAAACTGAAGCATAAGAAGATTTTAAATTACATTTTATAAAGATGATAGAGGCCTTTAAAGAGGATATGAATAAATCTTTTAATGAAATACAGGAAAATACATTTAAACAGGTGAAGGATATGAATAAAACTATTCAAGTCCTGAAAAGGGAAATGAAAGCAATAAAAAAAATACAAACTGAGGCAAACCTGGAGATGGAAAACCTAGGAAAGACAACAGGGAGTACAGACATAAGCATCACCAATAGAATACAGAAGAAGAAAGAAAGAATTTTAGGTGTAGAAGATGTAATAGAAAAAAATCAATACATCAGTCAAAAAGATGAAAAATCTAAAAAATTCATGCCACAAAAGATTCAGGGAATTTGGGACAGTACAAAAAGACTAAACCCAACAATACTAGGAATAGAAGAAGACGATGCCCCCTCAAAGGTTCAGAAAACATCTTTAACAATATCATAGAATAAAATTTCCCTAACCTAAAGAAAGAAATGCCTATAAAGGTACAAGAAGCTTATAGAACACCAAACAGAATTTACCAGAAAAGAAAATCTTTCTGCCACATAATAATCAAAGCACTAAATATACAGAACAAAGAAAGGTTTTTAAAAGCAGCAAAGGAAAAAGGCCAAGTAACATATAAAGTCAGACCTATCAGAATTACACCCAATTTTTCATCTGAGACAAAGCTAGAAGGCCTGGGCAGAAGTCTTGCAGATCCTAGGAGACCACAGGTATCAGCCCAGACTATGATATCCAGCAAAACTTTCAATTACCATAGATGGAGAAACCAAGACAATTCATGGCAAAAGCAAATTCAAACAATACCAATCCACTAACCCAGACCTACTAAGGATATTAGAAGGAAAATTGCAACCCAATGAGGTTAACTATACTCAAAAGAACCACAAGAAATAAATAATTTCATACCATTAAAACCAATAGAGAACCAAGTATGTGCGTACACATATACACAGCTATGACCAATATAAAAATAACAGAACATAACAAAAATTGGTCATTAATATCTCTCAACATCAATAGATTCAATGGAATATCCCAGTAAAGACACAGGCTAACATAATGGATGCATAAACAGAATCCATCATCCTGCTGAATACAAGAAACATATTTCAGCAACAAAAATAGTCATTATCTCAGTATAAAGGGCTGGGAAAAGGTTTTCGAAGCAAATTCACCCAAGAAACAAGCCGGAGTAGCCACTTTAATATCTAATAAAATAGATTTTCAACCAAAAGTAATCAAAGGAGACACAGAGACACTTCATATTCATTAAGGAAAAGTCTACCAAGAAGACATCTCAATTCTGAACATCTAAGTGGCAAATGCAAGGACACTCATATTTATAAAAGAAACATTACTAAAGCTTAAATCACACATTGAACCCCACACATTAATAGTAGGGGACCTCAATACCACACTCTTAACCAATAAACAGGTCATCAAGACAGAAACTAAACAGAGAAGTAGCAAAATAACAGAGATTGTGATTCAAATGGACTTAACAGATGTCTATAGAACATTTAACCCAAACACAAAAGAATATGCATGAGGTTCTTCTCAGTACCTCATGGAACCTTCTCCAAAATTGACCTTATAATTGGTCACAAAGCAAACCTCAACAGATACAAGAAAATTGAAATAACCCTTTGCAATTTATCAGAGCACCGAAGATTAAAGCTAGACTTCAACAACAACAGAAACAACAAAAAGCCTGCATAATCATAGAATCTGAACAACTCTCTACTCAATGATCACTGGATCAGGGAAGAAAGGAAGAAAGAAATTAAAGACATTCTAGAATTCAATGAAAATGTGGGCACAACATACCCAAACTTGTAAGACACTGTGAGAGCAGAGCTAAGAGGAAAGCTCACAGCAATAAGTAGCTTCATAAAGAAATTGGTGAGCTCTTATACTGATGAATTAAAAGTACATCTGAAGTATCTAGGGAAAAAAGAAGCAAACATACCCAGGAAGAGTAGAGGTCAAGAAATCAAACTCGGGGCTGTAATCAATCAATTAGAAACAAAGAAAACAAAATGGCAACCAACAGATTGGGAAAAGCTCTTTACCAATCCCACATCTGATAGAGGGCTAATATCCAATATATACAAAGAACTCAAGAAATTAGACTCGAGACAACCAAATAACCCTATTAAAAATGGGGTACAGAGCTAAACAAGGAATTCTCAACTGAGGAAACTCGAATGTCTGAGAAACGATTAAAGAAATGTTCAACATCCTTAGTCATCAGGGAAATGCAAATCAAAACAACCCTGAGATTCCACCTCACACCAGTCAGAATGGCTAAGATCAAAAACTCAGGTGATAGTAGATGCTGGTGAGGATGTGGAGAAAGAGGAACACTCCTCCATTGTTGGTGGGATTGAAAGATGGTGCAACCACTCTGGAGATCAGTCTGGAGTTTCCTCAGAAAATTGGACATAGCATTACCTTAGGACCCAGCTATACCACTCCTGGGCATATACCCAGAAGATGCTCGAACATATAACAAGGACATATGCTCAACTATGTTCATAGCAACCTTATTTATAATGGCCAGAAGCTGGAAAGAATCCAGATGTCCTTCAACAGAGGAATGGACACAAAAAAATGTGATATATTTACACACTGGAGTATTACTCAGCTATTAAAAACAATGAATTCGAGAAATTCTTAGGTAAATGGATGGAACCAGAAAATATCATCCTGAGTGAGGTAACCCAATTACAAAAGAAAACACATGGTATTCAGTCACTGATTATTGGATTTTAGCCCAGAAGCTTGAAACACCCAAGATTCAACTCACAGACCACATAAAGCTCATGAAGAATGAAGACCAAGTGGGAGTGCTTCGGTCCTTCTTAGAAGGAGCAACAAAATACTCAAGGGAGCAAATATGGAGACAAAGTGAGGGACAGAAACTGAAGAAGTGCATCTAGAGACTGGTGCAACCATGCTTTGAGAACAAAAAAACTAGAAGATGACTAACTGAGTCTTACTGGTGAGATGAGGTGTTGGAAAAAGCTAATGACCAACCCAAAGTGTCCTGCAAGCGCTGATCTGACAGTGTCACTAAGGGTCTTGCTTGTGCTTGGCATTCATAAGTCATCGTGTCCCTCACCCCCAATCTTTGTCCAGATCTCACCTTTACCATTGGGTTGTTGCTTTTTTGTCTTGGTCACTGAAATGCAATGGAAAAATCCAATGGAGGCATGGGCTAAGACAGAAAGGGAGAGAAGTAAAAAGAGAAAGCTTAGCAGCAGTAATCAGATGGCAGCTGGGGTCTCTGCACGTTTCAGATGTTTGCATAGACGGCTGACTATAAAATCATAAATCATTCTATGAAGTATTTATTGAGTAATAGCTACAAATCACCAGGTGACTTGGAAAGCGGTGTAAGACAAATATGAAAAACTAGGAGCATAAAAACAGACAACAACCTCAGATATACAACCCATGCATTAGAAGAAATGAAATTGCTTTATTCATCAAAATGATCAACAGAAAGTGAGCAAGGCAGAGCTATTGTGTTTTCTGGCGGGGTGACCCGTCTGGTTTCCCTTAGGATTAATGTTGTGTAAACATGTTTCCCATCAACGGAAGAAATATTCTCTGATTCATTGAGAGAGCAAAACACTGCTAGTTTGGTCTCAGTGTAAGTGATCCTTCTATCTTTGGGATACTAATTTGTATAACTTTAAGCTATTTATGGTAGATACAAAATTCTATAATCAAATATCATTTTTTAGCAGAACCTCACTATGGAGCCTAGGCTGGCCTGGAACATGCTATGTCGTCCATGCTATCCTCCAGCTTGTGTTCTTTTTGCCCTAGGGTACAGAGAAACATGGTTGCTACTATGTCATATAGATGCTGCAAGAGAGTGAAATAGGTCACTCTGCTTGCATTTATGTGCCCAATGTAAATCATGATGGGTGGCCTCAGAGGTGATGGGGGAGAGAAGTCGTGTTATGTGATTAGAAAGAGGTTAGAGAAATATGGCAGCCCTACTGATCTCAATGAGATTGGTGGAGCTAGGTTTTCCTCAAATATCTTACAGTGCTCAGATATGTTTTCTGTGTTCATTACTTGCAATTCCATCCGGGAGACAGAAATTGAGAGTTGAGGATGTAGAGCATGAATCTTTCAAAGGGAGACTTGGAACAGGAAATTCTTTTATCCAAACACTTAAAGTGCATCAAAGATGATAAACAGGTTCATGTTGGGAAATACAGTTTGATTGAAAAATATTTCTGATTTCACATCCCTCTAATATGTAATTTATCAATTACATGGAAGAAAAGCACTGCGAGGAGGCACTCTGTTATAAATATTTATAAATGTAGTCAGGATAATACGTATTTTGCCTTTGTCTATTAGAACAGTTTGCCTCAGCAAGTAATCAACAGTAAAGAAAATACATTTTACAGTAGTGAAGTTATAAATATCCAAGTAAGCAAATGCCTGAGAAATATCAATGGAGAACGAATGGGAGATTGGAGGATGTTTGGCAAAAGACAGCAGCTTTGACGTCAAGTGTTCAAGCTTTTGAACCACAATTTATTCATTACACAACCTCAGGCAATCTAGGCTAACTCTTTGCCTAAGCGGAATGCAAGTTTTCTCCCATGCAGGCATTAAAACTTAAAACATGACATATGTAAGCCACTTAGGAGTGCACCTGACATCCTGCAGATTAGCTCTCATTTATTTGTGTGTTAGTTGGATATTGCAGAAATGCTTATCAGCTACGGCTATGCAACGATCCAACTTCTCAGCGGTGGCTGTCTGTTAAATTCCTCTCTGTGGGGCATAGAGAGATTTAGTAAAGCCACCACCATTGGGCTCTTCTTCTTAAAGGAAGACACTGTTCGAATGGAATTTTATAGGTGCCCCTCTTTCAAGACGTAGTCAGAACGGGATGATAGCTATCACTGTGCCCCAAGTTGTGCTCAGAGCGTGATTGTGACAGCCAGTTGGACACTCTCTCTTGATGATATGTGATGAACAAACTCTGAGAGCAGGCCAAGGGAGAAGAACGGAGCCAGGCCTAGGCAGGAGAAATTGCTGCAGGAAGTGGAAGCTGGCTTAGACTCAAGCCCCTTGGCTCTGTTCTGTCATCTACAAAGCTATAAGGGGTTGTTGACCGGTTGCCTCTAATATGGAGGTGGCCATGTTATGGAGCAGAGAAACCAGAGCCAAGTTGGTTTGTGAGATTGAGGGACACCTGAGTCTTCATATGAGTGAATTCTCTCTCTCTCTCTCTCTCTCTCTCTCTCTCTCTCTCTCTCTCTCT
>NW_021604588.1:11882004-11909526 GCF_004785775.1 Grammomys surdaster
TCTCTCTCTCTCTCTCTCTCTCTCTCTCTCTCTCTCTCTCTCTCTCTCTCTCTCTCTCTCTCTCTCCATGTACATATGTGTATGATATGCATGTGTGTGTATGTGTGTATGTGTTTGAGTGGGTATGCTCACCTGTACACGGACACACAGAGGTCAGAGTCTGATTTCCAGTGTCTTTGTAATGCTTTTAATGTTAATTTTTGAGGCAATGTCTCCCACTGACTGAACCTTGAACTTGTTGTTTTGGCTAACTTGGTTGGTCCAGGATCTGTGCTTCTCCTGCCTGCGGCTTGGATCTGAAGATCCTAACTCAGTTCTTCGTTCTTGGGCAGTGAGCATATTACCTATTGTACCATCTACAGAACTCCACTCTTCCCTGATGGGGATCGTTCTGTGGGCCCTGCTTCCTTTGTCGGGTACATGCAAGCAGCATTGGCGCAGGTGCACAAGCCAATGGAAACTTCCAAAGCTAAGGATGTATTGAATAAGAGGCGGCAAATTGGATTGTTCCTGCCAGAGAGGTGAGATTACTCATGAAGTTCTGTGATCCTTCTGATGCTGAGCTGAGGGTCCTGAGGATACCCAAATGTACCACAGGGTTCTTTATGACTATGCAGAGAAAAAAAGATGTCAAAGGTAGCAAGGCTTCTGCCATGACAAAGCTTATCTTCAACGAAAAGCCTAAGTTTACCCTGTTTCTGATTACCTTAACTTCCCCAGAAGGCCATGGCAGTCTGCTGCTGTGTTTCTGTGCTTTCTGGACTACCTGAGTATGTTCCTTCATGTACATGGAGTCTTATGTTTTCAGTAATGCTGTGAGCTGTTCACAGAGAAAGACAGGCTCCCATGGTCCTTTCCTCCTCTGCACAGGATTCATGAGTATTTGCATGCAGAGGGACTGTTGACTTAAGTGTTCGCTGAAATTATGAGTGTTTATTTGGAAACCTTGAAGCTGAAAGAGTAGATTTGCTTTCTTTTCAATCATATTCTAAAGACCCAGTTATGGACTTATATAAAAAGTATGTTAAGATTGCATTTTAATTCTTTATTGCTCTCTCTTTTTCTGTCTTTCTCTGTCTCTCTCTGTCTCTCTCTGTCTCTCTCTGTCTCTCTCTCTCTCTCTCTCTGTATGTGTGTGTGTGTGTGTGTGTGTATTTTATGGTACATTTGTGGAAATTGGTTCTTTTCTTCTACCATCTGGAGACAAGCAGATCCTGGGTTTTAGAGTACTAGAACAGGGATCTCTAAGGCAGTGAGAGACCCTGTCTCAAAAAATAAGATTAAAAATGATAGAAGAAGATACTCAGTATTGAGCTCTGGCCTCCATAAGTACACACATGAATATAAGTACAAACCTGTATACACATGAACACACATGAATATAGCATGCACAGAAAGAAAATCTTTCCATTGCATCCCTTGAAGTTTCACTTTACAGTTTGATGAAGCTATTATATTACAGTTTGATTTCTCAACTAGTGTTCAGTAAATGTAACCTAACCATTCCTAATGCTTGTTCACATGTAAACACCATAATTACTGCCTAAATAGCATGATTCAATTTTACTGTCTCTTCCCTGAACTGTTCATTACTGAAGCTCTTGTCAAAGAATATGTAGCCCACACTGCTTCTTCTCTCACTTGATACATGAACCTGAAACAGACAACCTGTACTTAGCATTATCAATAAAATAATGTCAATAGTTTCTCCATGATAATCTCCAATATTGTATCATTAGTGAAGTCCTGGGTTATGGTGGCTAGGTGGCTGTAGTATCTACAGTTATGGCAAATGAGAGAAAATGAGTCCTCCCTCAAAATAGGAAGACGTTAGGTCATAGATCCCACGATTGAACTTTGAACTTTTGCTATTCTCTGACTACTTACTTGACATAGACGTGTGTCATCAAAGTCTTCTTGATTTGTATTACAATGAGTGGAAATGGCAAGGCGCAAGAGAAAAGCCTGCCTCCTGAACATAGTTTGGTAACTAGGACTGTCATCTGGCATGAATAGGACTTGAAATAAAATGGTCTTCAAAGTGGGGTTGAGTTTCCCTAGGCAGTATGGGAAAAAGCACAGAAGCTGCCTGACTGCTTTAGTTAAAACAGCCACACAATCTCCCAGAGGGTGAGTCCCCAGCCAGATCCATCTGCGGCATTCCTGCTGAGGTGGGCTCTCTGGAACCTGTCCAGAGCCTCACCACTGCTAGGGAAATCCTGCTGATGGTGCTGGCTGGAAAGCTGCTATCCCCCATGCTTGAGTACTCATGAAAAAGGACAAGCATCCCCCACATGAAGTGACTCTGCATTTTCCCTGCTAATGGTTGGGTCTCTCAGGATCAGGAATTTTATCTACCAAGTCTTCAGCCATGCCTGGCATTCCATAGCCTCTTGTGTCTGCGGTCTTCTGAACTGTATCGGCTCTACCCAGGGAGCTTACTCTTAAATCCTGTGGAGCTCTCAGATCAGCTTTCCTACAAGCCAAAGGTCTATGATCCTCGTATCTGTTCTTCAGTTCACAGCCTGGTATTCTCAGCCATTCCGTAGTTTCAGCCATTACCTTCAAATTCAGAATTAACTTGAATAGTTACATGAGTAGTATAAATAAACTCTTGTGTGTCAAATCGGTGACCACTCCTCACTACAAAGACAAATAAATATAAAACACATCTAACAAATTGACAAGAAACAAAATCTCGATATTTTTACTGTCCTTTTCTCTAGGTTTTTTTTTTTTTGGTTTTTTGTTTGTTTGTTTGTTTGTTTTTGCATTAAACGTTAATGCCTTGAAGCTTCTGGTTTTTGTTTTAACACTAAAATAAATGGCACTAAAGTAAAAAAAAATGTATCCATCACGCTCCAGTTCTAAAAATACTATGAGCACATTTCAGCTCATTTCATTGGTCCAAGTAACTATCAAAATTTCTTTTAAAAATATAAAATAATTATGTTTTGTAATCTTCTGACATTTTTGCTCTTTGTACACTATATTTTGGTGCAACATTTTAAATATACAAAAATGCATCAGACATTAGTATCACACGTGATTGTATATGACACTATGACACACAGAGGGTGAGTGGTAAATACTTTCTGTAAAGAAAGAATGGGCGTTGTAAAAAAAAAAAAAAAAAGAAAATCTCTGTGCTTTTCCCCAATGTGGCCAGCAGATGGTACACTTGCACACCCACAAAATTGACCCTTGATTTTTATATTCCCTCCCCTCAGTGCATGATCAGATTATTGTACAAGTGTTTAGTGCATTTCCAAATGCTTGCATCTTGTTACCTGTACTAAGTGAACAATGCACATGTTAGCTAATTGTTTTTAGACCTCTGGGTGAGTACATCACTTAGAAAAACCAAATGAACAAAAAGAAAACAAAACAAGATTTAGAGATTGTGATTCATTCATGGCTGCCTATTTTATCATTCAAAAGCC
Organism: Grammomys surdaster; assembly: GCF_004785775.1. Lineage (NCBI taxonomy): Eukaryota > Metazoa > Chordata > Mammalia > Rodentia > Muridae > Grammomys > Grammomys surdaster. The sequence continues at coordinate 11,885,448 of NW_021604588.1, forward strand.
TGAATATTCTTTGGTTCCTGAGATATTTCCAACCACACCATTCAAGCTAGCAAAAAATTTTGGGATTTTTCTAAGCTCTTACTTATTTTCCTTGTGGGTGGTCAATAACCTGCCAGGGGAGGAAATCAATCACAGATCACATAGATAGCAGGAGGAGAGAGAAATCAGCACAGGCTTTCTAAGTCCAAGCTTCTGGGAATCTGTCATCTTCTCTGGCAGCTAGAATGAGCTCCAGAGTAAATGTTCTGTAGTTCATTAAACAGAGACCCCTCTACAAAGAATATTCTGAGTTTATAAAACACAAATCCCAGGGGAAAAGTCACGTGCTTGATGTATTTATATAGTCACAATGATCCAGTATGCAAGCAGCACGATTTTGCAAATAAACTCAGTATTGCCTTTTGAAAAGTTCAATGACCTTTTATTAATGACTAGGCCAGAGTTTTTACTTCCCTGAAATGGGATTTGAAATGTTGTATTTATGTTTCTGGGAGAAAGGTAACAATTTCCTTCATCAGATCCTCGAGGGTTCATTTAACAACAATAAAAAGTGAAATCCTAAGTTTATCTGGAGATAGATGGAATTTAGTTGATCAGAGTGCTTTGTGCACAAGCTCAACGATGGCAGGGACCACCAAGTCACATGTGGAACTTAGAAACTGATTAGGCGTGGTGATGCCACTGAAGAGAGCCACTTCGTTGGACATGCTGATGGTCACAGATCAGAAGATTCTGGACCTTCCTTGAGACCACTCCTTAGAAACAAAGAGAAGCATTTCCAATGGGCCTCTCACAGGCAATGCAGTGGACAAAGCCTGTGTTGTAAGAGGAATCTGCAAGTTGATTCAGCTCCCCGACTTCTGTAGGAGGAACCTATCAGTGGGATTCTACTGAAAGGTCTCGTAAGCAAATGCCTTTCTTCGCATGCTTCCTCTGACATGAATCACACATGCTGTCTCTCAGAACTGTTCTAGTAGTTCACATCAACAAGGAGAATGGATGAATGGAATTAGGCCCTGGGACCCTGGGTCCTATGTTCTTAACGATGTCACCATTAAGAGCACTAATGTGGCTAAGCAGTCCCCAAGCTTCCCAACTCTGCAACCTGCCTTCCGGCCTTCTTATGAGCGGCATGGGACGCCCCAGAGCTCTGCAGCTCTGGTTGCTGTTGCTCCTCCATTCTTCCTCCATCTGCCCTTCATCATCTAGAAGAATAGAGACCTACAGCAGCACTGGCAACCCAGGGAAATGAGAATGGGTAATCATTCAATACAGACAACTCTCTAACAGTGTTTTAGACAATGACCTAGCATGTTGGTCATTTTCCTCCAACTACTCCCTACCTCCATTTCAGCTAATGTCATCCCCATTGGGTCCTGGGAGCCTCTCGTATCCCAGGTCTCTGGGACATTCTAGAGATTCCCCACTGCCCCAACCCCCTCGGCTGCATCTTTGCATTCATTCTCCTGGCCCTCTGGGATTCTCTCCTGTTACCCTCCCCCCAACACACACACACACATCTGATCCTGTGTTGGCGTTAATATTTATATCGGCGGAACCCGATCTGGCTTGTAGTTACAGAGCTGCCATGTTCCCAACTAGGCTAGGCCTGAGGGCGTGCAGCCACTGCTCAGCTCAGGTGGGCCAGAACACTGGCCCTGCCACCCACAAGATACCAGCATGGGAGATGACTCTGCCTATCTACCACGTTGTCTCCACAAGACTGAGCTGAGCCCAGAACATCCTGCCATTCATGTGGTACCCAGTAGAAATGAGACTCTAATGCTTAATATTATCCAAAGGCTTTATGTAATTAGAAACGCTCAATAAACAAGATGCTCATACAATTAGAGTTGTAACCCAGTATCTAACCTTGATATAAGCTGTTACCCAGGACTGCTCTCAATATATGCATGGTCATCCATGGCTCCTACCTCTCTGCCCCTAGCTCCTCCTCTTTCTTCTCCTCTTTCTCTCCTTACTCCTCCCACATTAGCTCCTCCCAACTTGCAGGGAAAATATTCCCCTACATTCTGTTCCACTTTTCCCCTCCTCCTTCTCTCTCTCACTCAGATTCCTCCCTCTGAGTTCAATGATTATTTTGTTCCCCTTTCTATGTGGGATTGAAGCATCCTCACTTGGGCCTCCCTTCTTTTTAAACTTCTTATGGTCTGCTGGTTGTATCCTGGGTATTCTGTACTTTCGTCTAATATCCACTCATCAGTGAGTACATACCATGCATGTCCTCTGGGGTCTGAGTTACCTCACTCAGGACGATATTTTCTAGTTCCATCCATTTGCCTGCAAAATTCATGATGTCTTTGTTTTCAATGGCCGAGTAGTATTCTATTGTGTAGATGGACCACATTTTTTGTTTCCATTCCACAGTTGAGAGACATCTAGATTGCTTCCAGTTTCTGGCCATTGCAATAAAGTTGCTATGAACATAGTTGAGCAAGTGCTCTTGTGAGGTGGTGAAACATCTTTTAGATACATGCCCAGGAATGGTATAGCTGTGTCTTCAGGTAGAACTATTTCCAATTTTCTGAGGAATCCACAGATTGATTTCCTGGTTGTACAAGCTTGCAATCTCACCAGCAATAGAGGAGTGTTCCTCTTTCTCCACATCCTTGACAGCATGTGTTGTCACTTGAGTTTTTGATCGTAGCTACTCTGATTGGTATAAGGTAGAATCTCAGGGTCGTTTTGTTAAACATTTCCTTAAGTGCTTCTTGACCATTCAAGATTCCTCTGTTGAGAATTCTCTGTTTAGCTCTGTACCCCAGTTTTAAAATTGTGTTATTTGGGTTTTAGGAGTCTAACTTCTTGAGTTTTGGATATTAGCCCACTATCAGATGTAGGGTTAGTGAAGAACTTTTCCCAATCTGTAGGTTGCCATTTTCTCCTATTGATGGTGTCCTTTGCCTTACAGAAACTTTTCAGCTTCATGAGGTCCCATTTGTCAAGTTTTGATCCTAGAGCCTGAGCCACTGGTGCTCTGTTCAGGAAATTTCCCCTGCACCAATGGGTTTGAGGCTCTTTCCCACTTTCTCTTCTATTAGATTCAGTGCATCCAGTTTTATGATAAGGTCCTTGATCCACTTGGACTTGAGCTTTGTATAAGGTGATTTATTTTCATTCTTCTACACTCAGAGTGCCAGTTAAACCAGTACCATTTGTTGAAGATGATTTTTTTAACCACTGTGTGGTTTTGGTTTCTTTGTCAAAGATCAAGTGTCCGCTTATGGGTGTGTGGGTTTATTTCTGGGTCTTTTATTCCATTCCATTGATCAACCTGTCTGTCTCTGTACCAATACCATGTGCTTTTTATCACTATTTGTCTGTAGTACAGCTTGAGGTCAGGGATTGTGAGTCTCCCAGAAGTTCTTTTACTGTTGAGAATTGTTTTCATTATTCTGGGCTTCTTGTTTTTCCATATGAAGTTGAGAATTGCTCTTTCTGTAAGTTTGGATTTTATGAGCTCTTATGTTGGATACCATTCGTAACTGTTTGTGCTTTTCTAAGTCTGCCCCAGTTCCAGAATAAGGACACAGAGGCCTATTTTTATTTACAGTACTCCAGGCTTGCTCTGTAACTAGCTCTTAACTTATATTAATCCATTTATACTATTCTACGTCTGCCAAGTGGCTGGTGACTCTCTTCAGCTTCTTAGTCCAAACTTCCTGAGTCCAGATGGTCAATCTCCCTGACTCTTTTTCCCAGAGTCTCTCCCCCCCCCCAACCCCGTTGCCCTGCCTATTGTTTCCTGCTTTATTATTGACCATTCAGCTCTTTAGTGACAGGTGAATGCATGCACACAGTGCACAGGAGATTCTCCCTATAGATGCTATTGGGATTTCTGCCTAAGCAGCAGAGGTTGTAGAACGAGTCATCTGTGCAGGGAAAGGCCAGCGGAGCAAGTGTGCCCGTTCCCTGGGACCAGTTTGCCAGTGCCAATAATCAAGCACTCAGGTATTTCACAGGCTGTTTTTAACTCTTTAAATGACACAAACATCTGACCAAATAAATTTTATTAAAGGCAAAGCTAGTGCAAGACCAAAGTGAATCTCTGTTTTACCACTACCATCCACCCTCGTGAGGTGGTTTCTGTGTGCTGCATTTGTACAGTAGAACTACTAAACAACAAGGCAGTTGCTTCTCAACTCTCCAGCCACTGATGTCATTTGTAGCTTGGCACGACACTAGTAAGGTGTATTAACCACACTAATAATTACTCAGAGAGCACAACAATCCAAGATTCTCTCTCTCTCTCTCTCTCTCTCTCTCTCTCTCTCTCTCTCTCTCTCTCTCCTCTCTGCTCTCTGTCTCTCTTTCCTCTCTCCCCTTGCACTGTTAGTAGCATTCACCAGCACAACACAGATGTGCACTGGAGCAAACTCATCAATTTGAGCCATGCCTCACAGTGAAAAAAACAAAACTTTTCCTTAATCCCTAAGAAAGACAGCCTCGGAAAGTAGCTAGAGCAGAGGTTGCCCTGCTTGGTTTTCTGCAAGCCGCCCTGTGTAGAACAGCTGCTGGAGACCTTCATGGAGATTTAAAGAAGTTTTATCTGAGCTGGATGTTCATACACTGGCTGCAAAACATTACAGAAAGGGACAGGAAAAAAATATATATCAAAAGCCCCATATTGATCTGTCAGTCATTTTATGATCAGATATACAAATGTGGGGTGATAAAGTAGAGGCTATTAACTTACTGCAATAACAGCAGGGAAAATGCATTAGTTTTGAGTTATTATAATGAAATGCCTGTGATCTGCCACAAGCAAAGCTTTATTTAGCACCTTATTAGGGATTACGAGTATGAGTCTGACAGAGGGCAAGTCCCAGCTCCATCACATGGCAGTTGGCATCAGTCGGCATGAGCAAGCAAGTGATTACTTATTGGACTGAAAGCATCAATAGATAGAAATTGGGAGGGGGCAGAAGTGGTTATCTTGTAACAACCTTCTTGTTGGAACCCAAGGAGTTGCATGAGTACCACCAAACGGGATGCCACATTAGTGACCTCAGGCTCCATTGAGTTCAAAGGCTCCAATGAGTGACCTAATGACCTCTGCATTAGTCTTTCTGTCTGGATGAGACAACTGACTCATTCTTGCTGAAAGCAATCTACAGATTCAGTGCAATCCCCATCAAAATTCCAACTTAATTCTTCATAGAGATAGAAAGAGCAATTTTCAAATTCATTTGGAATAACAAAAAACCCAGGATAGTGAAAACTATTCTCAAAAACAAAAGAACTCCTAGGGGAATCACCATCCCTGACCTCAACCTGTACTACAGAGCAATAGTGATAAAAAACTGCATGATATTGGTACAGAGACTGGCAGGAAGATCAGTGGAATAGAATTGAAGACCCAGAAATGAACCCACACACCTATGGTCACTTGATCTTTGACAAAGGAGCTAAAACTGTCCAGTGGAAAAAGGACAGCATTTTCAACAAATGGTGCTGGTTCAACTGGAGGACAACATGTAGAAGAATGCAAATTGATCCATTCTTAACTCCTTGTACAAAGCTCAAGTCCAAGTGAATAAAGGACCTCCACATAAAACCAGATACACTGAAACTAATAGAAGAGAAGGTGGGGAAGACCCTCGAATACTTGGGCACAGGGGAAAAGTTCCTGAACAGAATACCAATGGCTTATGCTCTAAGATCAAGAATTGACAAATGGAACCTCATAAAATTGCAAAGCTTCTGTAAGGGAAGGACACTGTCAATAGGACAAAATGGCAACCAACAGATTGGGAAAAGATCTTTACCAATCCTACATCCAATAGAGGGCTAATATCCAACATATAAAAAGAACTCAAAAAATTAGACTCCAGACAACCAAATAACCCTATTAAAAATAGAGTACAGAGCTAAAAAAAGAATTATCAACTGAGGAAATGGCCGAGAAGCACCTAAAGAAATGTTCAGCATCCTTAGTCACCATGGAAATGCAAATCAAAACAACCCTGAGATTCTACCTCATATCAGTCAGAATGTTGAAGATCAAAAACTCAGGTGATAGCAGATGCTGGTGAGGATGTGGAGAAAGAGGAACAACTCTCCATTGTTGGTGGGATCACAAGCTGATACAACCACTCTGGAGATCAATCTGAGTCTTCCTCAGAAAATTGAACATAGCATTACCTGAGGACCCAGCTATACCACTCCTGGGCATATACCCAGAAGATGCTCCAACATATAACAAGGACACATGCTCCACTATGTTCATAGTAGCCTTATTTATAATAGCCAGAAGCTGGAAGGAACCCAGATGTCCTTCAACAGAGGAATGGATTCAGAAAATGTGGCACATTTACACAATGGAGTACTACTCAGCTATAAAAAACAATGAATTCATGAAGTTCTTAAGCAAATGGATGGAATTGTAAAATATAATCCTGACTGAGGTAACCCAATCACAAAAGAACACACATGGTATGCACTCACTGGTAACTGGATATTAGCCCAAAAGCTCGCAATACCCAAGATGCAACTCACAGACCACATGAAGCTCATGAACAAGGAAGACCAAAACATGGGTGGTTTGGTCCTTCTTAGAAGGAGTAACAAAATACTCATGGGAGCAAATATGGAGACAAAGTGTGGGACAGAAACTGAAGAAGGGGCCATATAGAGACTCTTCCACCTAGGTATCCATTCCATGTGCAGTCACCAAAGGCAGATGCTGATGTAGATGCCAGGAAGTGCATGCTGACAGGAGCCTGATATAGCTGTCTCCTTAGAGGTCTGCCAGAGCCTGACATATATAGAGGCAGATGCTCACAGCTAAACATTGAACTGATCATGGGGTTCCCAATGGAGAAGTTACAGAGAAGATTGAAAGAGCTGAAGGGGTTTGTGGCCCCAAGGGGAGAACAACAATACCAACCAACCAGAGCTTCCAGAGTCTAAACCACCAGCCTGGGAGCACATAGGGAGAGACCCACAGCTCCAGCTCTATATGTAAGAGAAGATGGCCTTGTCAGGCATAGGTGGGAGAGGAAGCCCTTGGTCCTGTGAAGGCTGGATGCTCCAGCGTGGGGGAATTTGAGGGCAGGGAGGTAGGAGTGGACACATCCTCATAGAAGCAGGAGGGGGGGTGGGATGGGGGGGTTTCTGGGTGGGGGGGGCAAGTGGGGAAAGAGGTTAACATCTGAAATGTAAAAAAAAAAATAAAAAACAAAGAAAAAGAAACTGTCATTGTACTCACATTTGGAGGTTCTAAGTCATGATCAGATAGACACACTGTTTTCTGGCTTTTGGGTAGAGCACCAGATGACAATGAACTAGTACATGGTGAATCAGAACAACCCACCTCCTGGCCTGCAAACAAAAGAGAGAATAAAACGGGCCTAAAGTCCAACAGTTCTCTCAAGGGCCTGCCCTCATGACATAGTGACATCCCAGGAGATTCCACCTTGCAAAAGCTCCTCCAACTCCCACTGGAACAAATCTGTGCACCAGTCTCTCAATAACCTGGCAGAGACACAACTAAACACCTTCACACCACAGCGGTAAGTGAAGTGTGTTTAAAAGGAAATAGGTATTAAGCATTAGATTTTTTAACATGAACTTAAGAAAGCAAATTGCTGAGAAGTCATTGCTCCAGAGACGCAATTCATAGAAATCATAAAAGAGTCAGAATGAGTTTAGTCGGTGATCTGTGAGTTCACCTTACAAATTAGATTCCCAACATCTTAAAACAATTGTGGAAAGGAAGAATTGCTCTCTTCGTATAATCTGCATGTTCCGAAGCAAAATTAGTTGGCTAAGAAACCTTTGCCAGAAATTTAAAAGATATTACTCACACAAAAAAATTGATGCACAGGTATTTGTCTTTTTTAATATGCTCATTAAGCCGAGCGTGCTGTTTCTCCATTACATGAATCCCGCCATGGAAGTGTTCAGGAAAACCGAAGACATGTCCCTCAGTGGATGCACCTGGCCACTTCCTTCGGCACCATGATAAATCACTCTTTGACTCATTTGATTTGTGTAAAATGAATTGATGAAAGCATAGAGCAAAATAGCTTTGTAAAATCTTGGAAGAGTTTCCTACATGAGGAAATGTGACAGCCTTTAAACTGGTCACCTGCCTTTCTGATTTTCTGCATAAAACAGGATTCTTAGAAATTTCTATGCATGTCACTGTGATGTTTAATAGCCTTCTGCAGATCTCTGTGGCCTCCGGAATAAAGGTGAGAACTCTTTGGCAGGACACTCAAAGCCTGGACCCCAACATTTTGGCTTCCCTGTCCCCCCATGATTATCCATCGGTGACTGTCCATGGCACTTTCTGTGAGCTCAAAACTATGCTCAGAACTACAAATTCATTGGCTTTTAGCTCTCATGAGGAGCTTTTTAGAAAGGTGATTTGCTCACCATATAGTGGAAAAGAAAAACACAGATTAGAAAAGGCCAATTAGGCTGCCCACACAGCAGCAACACACACAGCACGTGGCTGTGTTCGGGGTCTCTTGCCACTCTGACCATACACTGACCACCCCTCACATCTTTGCCCTCCTCCAGGCTGAGCTTTTAGTATGAAGTATTTTTTTCCCTACAACCTCCATCCATTCTTCAGGAGTCAGTTCAACCCTTCTGCCTGGCAGACGGCTCCTACTGGGGTCACTCTCTGTGTCTTCTGCCCCTTACAGCATTTCTTTCCTGTTCGGTTGTCTTGTAACAATTCCCCAATGGCAGGGCCTGCTTCTTCTTTGCCCCATAAAGACCTTATGTGGAATCAATGATTAGTTTGTATAGAGCCGATTTGGGGGAGTTTAATTGAACATGGCTGATTAATAACTCACTCCATCCTAATTACAGACAGTTTCATTCGTTAATAGAACAGCTGGGGGCAGCAAATCCAGGGTGAACGCCTACAGCATAAACACAGACCATGTAAATGAAAAAAAAAGTTGTTTCATTTAGACAACCTGAATTCTAATAGTGGGTCCTCCTCTTAACCAAACATCCTTAGGTACATCTTTTAATCTTCCTTAACCTCTTCACATCCCTTAGTAAAATGAGTGTGCTACATTTAGATAATGACAGCAATTGTCACAATGTCCTCATGCGGTTTCTGATGGCATGACTGTAATTACTGTATGTATTTGACAGTTACAATGTCAGTATAAAATGTCTCCTGCTGGTTCTTGTTTTGAGTGTTTGAGGGGTGGAGGCTAGCTGGAGCACACAGGTTTCTAGGGGTGTGCCCTTGAAGGTTGTATTGGGTATGAGAGGCCCTTCTCCATCTCTGATTCCTGTAAGAAGCACTTATATACCATACATTCCCTCCTCCTGGTGCCAAGCAACCATGAACTGAACTTCCTGGACCCATGAGCCAAAACGAATCTTTCCTATCTTGTTTCTGTCGAGTATGTCACAGTGACAACAAAGGATAGACTTGTCATGTCCTCTAACTGGCACTCAACCATCTCCATCTTCGGCCTTCATCAGTTAGCACCTTGTTTCCCACAGTGCTTCAGTGGGAATGAAATATTCACTCATCACTCCCTTAAAACCAGGGTTTCACTCACTCCCCACTCTCTCGTGCTAATACAGCAGGAGACTCTGCTACCTAAAAATATCTAATATCTGTCTAGTTCTCTGTCTGATGGTAACTGTCACTCTATCCTGAATCACTATTAATTGTTCCCTTCCTTGGCTTTTGCAATGGAATCTAAACAAGTTTCTGGATTCACTTAAGTCCATCAACCCACTGATCACTCCGCATCTTTTAAAGGTGTCAATCAAATCACGCAAGTCCATGCTTAAAAACTTCAAATGGCTTCTCATCATCTCTGTGTTAAAGTATGGCCCCTGGTGACCTAGCTGTGCTGGTGACATCACACCACTTTTACTGTCCTTTCTCCCAGTCAATTTGACTTTTTTTTTCCTTTTTTCTCTAACATGGTGAACCCATGTCTATTGTCCACTGGCTTTTCTAGTGCTTCTCAAGCTCGCTGTTATGTTTATACATGTCGATACACACTCTTCCTGGGATCCTTTATTATAGCATTAATTTTAATGAGCATGAGATGATGGCTTTCATCGTTTTCAAGCAAGTTTCATGCAGATAAATCATTGTAGTTTGCACAAGATTGCTCTCCACTAGCTGCCATTCTCCTTGCCCACTCTCTGCTGGCCCCCACTTCCTTCCAATTAAGTTTGTCTTCTGCTTTTATGTAGTGTGTGGGTGTGTGTGGGTGTGTGTGTGTTTAAGAGTGTGTGAAAGTCTCTGTGTGTGAGTGTGTGTGTGAAAGTGTATGAGAGTCTCTGTGTGTGTGTGAGTGTGTGAGAGTGTGTGTGTATGAGTGTGTGTGAGAGTCTCTGTGTGTGAATGTATTTGTGTGAGTGTGTCTGAGTGTGTGAGTGTCGGTGTGTGGGGATGTGAGTGAATATGTGTCTCTCTCTCTCTGTGTGTGTGTGTGTGTGTGTGTATGTGCCTTGTGAATTTAAATCTAACTTCTTCATATGAGAAAAACACATAACTTTTTCCTCTTGTTCTGCTCCTTTATTCTTTCCTGTTCTCCCAATTTCCCCCTATAACACACATGTGTACAGTGCCCGTGGAAGCCAGAGTCAGTCTTGGATGTTTTGAATCACTCTTATTTCTTGAGGTATGGTCTCTCACTGTACCTTTGGTTCACCGATTCAGATAGACTGGCTGGCCAGCTTGTTCTAGGGATCTGTCTGTCTCTGCCTCCTGGAATTACAGGTGCATTCCACTCCACTCATCTTAGTATGTGGGTACTGGGGATCTGAACTTGGGTCTTCATGCTCTCATGACACCATTTTACTAACTGAGCCATCTCCTCAGCCCACATTTTATATGTATTTACATTTAAGTGTAGATTCTGCATATGAGAGAACATATAATGCTTGAATTTTTTCTTTATAGATTTCATCTTTCATCTTAAATGGCTATTAACACATTGCCTCTTTGTTTCTTTGTATTTTGTGTGTGTGTATTTTGCACACACACACACACGTTTTTAAAACCTGCTTTGCAATTAAATTATTGCTCTTGAAAGGATAAGTCATCATTTGGCCTGCTGTAGATAATAAACACATATTCGCTAAACATCACTGGATCTGAATAGTAGAAGGATACGTTGGAATATAACAACCATAAAATTATTTTATCTATTTATCAAGCACTTGTAACCTAGTCTATTTCAGATATTATGTGACGTTAGTGGAGAATCAAAAGCGCATTATTAGCCACTGAGGAGTTGACATTCTGAGGCTGTCTTTGTTGTGGTAAATAGGGCCCTTTTACATTTTCTGTCACGTGTGAGTATGTGTCTGCATACTCCCATGCATTCCAGGCCAGAGACTGAGGGCTGGAATCCTTCTCCATTGCTCTTCTGCCTTAATCACACTGAAGCCCTGTGATGGCTAATCTTGGATGTCAATGAGACACCTGGGAAGAAGGACCCTCAACTGAAGCATAGCTTATACCAGATTGGCCTGCAGTTGTGTCTGTGGGACATTTTATACTGCTAATTGATATAGAAGGCTCCAGCCCATCGTGGGGTCCCATCACAACCCCTTACTCCAGGCAAATAGGCGTGGATTGTATAATAAAGGCATGGGAAGATAAACCTGGGAACAAACCAGTAACCAGCATTCCTCCAAGGTCTCTATCAGATCCTTCCTTCAGTTGTTGCCTTTTTTTCCTGGACTATAACCCATAAGCCAAATAAATCTTTTTTCTCCCCCCAAAGTTACTTTTGATTAGTGTTTTTTTTATAACAGAAAAGCCAACTAGAATGGAAATTGACAGCGGTGATTGAACTTATTCTAATGGGCCTGACCACATGGCTTTTATGTCTTGGAGTTTTATCAGAAGAAGGTGGAGGTTTGGGGAGGGTTAGAAGGGCTATTGAGCGTTCAGAGCCTATTACGCTGTTGTTGGAACTTGGGCGATAATACTAAGAGCAATGAAGACAATAGAAGCTTGGTTTGTGAAGCTTTGGGGGGCGGCAAACACCCTGTCAGCTCTATTTGTGTGGTAATATATTTGAATTAAGAATCTATGAGGCTGGAAAGCTGGCTCAGCAGTTAAGAGCACTGACTGGTCAAGGTTCTGACCAACTACATGGTGGCTCACAACCATCTGTAATGGGATCTGATGCCCTCTTCTGATGCATCTGAAGACAGCTGCAGTGTACTCATATAAATAAAATAAATTTTAAAAGAAGAATCTGTTAAAGTAAATCTTATACTTTATTGAGAGAAAGTGTACTTACTGGCTCAAGCTAAAAAAAATTGATCAATATTAATAAGGGACCAGCATTGAATGAACAAAGGACAAAGTTAGAATTTTAACAGAGTAGAAAACATTCAAAGCAGAAATCTTCGAAGAGAATACAGTAAATGAATTAAAAAATAATAGAAGTGTTTAAAAGCAGACTGCAGAATGCAGAAGAAATAATTATTCAAGTTGAACACAGATCATTTTCAATTATCCAAATAGAGCATTAAAAAGGAGAAAATAATAAAGATGACTTCAGGTGTTTATGGGGCACCAGCCACTGTATGTCATTAGAGTCTTAGAAAGAGAAGAGAAAAATGGCCACAGGCTTTATTCAGAGAACTGATGGCTGGAAAATCCCCAAATGTAGAAAAGGAAGTGAACAACTGGATCCAGAAAACCCAAATGATCTCAAATAAGGACATGCTAACTGAGAGTGAGCAGAGTTGGGCTTGGTGGCACAAGGCAAAACAGTCTTTAAGTAGGGAACATCCAAGAGAAACAGAACAGTACAGAGAAATAAAAGGGTCAACCCATATTAAAGATATAACAATTACATATATACATATATAAGTATAGGTATAATTGATATATATTTGCACATGTAAATAACATATATATAATGCTTCATATATATAAAATGCTGCATATATAAATATTACACATACTGCAATATCAGAGAACCTGGATGGTCATATGACAACAGCAGGAGATGCCAATTCCCTCTCTTGACCAATAGATAGAGTAACTAGACAGATAATATGCAAAACAACAAGCTTGAACAAGACCCATAGATTGAATGCACTTGAACATCCCTGAACATTCAACCCAACAACAGCAGACTATACATGTTTCTAAAGTGTGTCAAGGGCATTCTCTAAGACAGACCACATGTAAAGTACAGGTCTTAACAAAATTAAATAGACTGAAATTCTACAAAGAGTCCTTACCACAAGGAAATCAAGCTATGATTGAGCATTTGAAAGATATCTAGACATCACAAAGTAGAAGAAATTCAAGCACACACAAATGCACTGCACACATTTGAATAACGAATGGGTCAAAGAAGAAACCAAAGGGGAAGTCTGGAGTTCATTGAGACAAATGCACATGACAACACAGCATGCAAGGGACTGTGGGTATTGCACAATTTGAGCATCCTTAATCTGAAAACCCAAAGCTAAATCACTCAAAACTCTGAAACTTTCTGGATGGCAGCATAATTGCACATGTGAAACACTCCACAGCTGACTCTATGTGACAGGTCACAGTACAACACAGCTACACTAAAAATACTGTCTGAAATATCCACAGCTTTTGTGTGCATAAAACAGACATGAGTTCTGTGTTTAGACTTGGGTCCCATTCCCAGGCTATCTCATTATACATTCCAAACTCTGAATTATTTGAAAATCTTAAACACTTCTGGTTCCAAGCATAAGGTATACTCAATCTGCAACACATAATTTTATAGCAGAGAAAACCTACATTCAAAAAGAAGTGTGTCAAGTTAAAAAAACAAAAACTAACTTTACACCTGAGAAGATTAGAAAATTAAGAAAAACCTAAATTGGAGTTTATTATAATAAGTGTGACATCAGAGATTTGGAATAGAAATAAACAAAATACAGAATTGAAAATAATAGGAAAAAGTCAATAAAACAAAATTTAGATAAAAAAAAAGAGAACTATCAAACCCTTAGCTAGACTAGACAAAAAAAAAAAAAAAAAAAAAGGAGAGAGAGAGGCAAGATATCAAATACACAAGGGTAAGAGCTGAACATGACCACTGGTTACTCTAGAAGAACTCGGTCGACTCCTAGAAACACACAATCTACCAAGAATTAATCATGAAGAAATGGAAAGTCAGAACAGACTGATAATGAGTATGGAGATTAAATCAGTAGTCAAAAATTTTCCAACAAAGAAAAGCCTGGGACCAGATGGTTTTTCTGGCAAGTTCTATCAAACGCTTAGAGAAGAGTCACTGCCAGTCTTTCTTCAACTGCTCCAGAAACACAGGGGAAAAAAGAGAACACTCTCAAACTCATTTTTATTAAAGCCAGAATTACTTTTATGCAAAAACCAGACAATGACACCTCGAGAAAAGTATGTGATGATTCTCTGATTAATGTGAGCTCAAAAATTCTCAACAAATAGCACGCTAAATCCCACAGCACATTAAAAAGACCACACATCATGAACAAATCTATTTATTTCTGGGATTCAAGGACGGATAAAGATACTAGAATCAATAAACATTTTACAGTACATTAAAAAGTGATGGACTTTTAAATATATTAGTTGATTATTTTAGTGGGTGCAGAAAAAAAGCTTTTGATAAAACTCAGCATCTTTTTTATAATATTAAGAAGTTGCACCAAACAATGTCTGCGAGGAACAATAAAGCACAATTGAGTCCAGATACCCCAAGCTCACACTTGACATCACAGTGCTGAGAAGTTGAGGGTCTTCTCATCAATGGCTGAAGATCAGACGAGAAACTCAGCTCTCTTCACTTTCATTCAGCAAATGTACTACAAGTCTTAGCCAGAGCAAGTAGGCCGAAAAGTAGATATGAGGTTTGCAAAGCAGACGAGAGGAAGTGAATGTGTCTCTGTTTATTGGCATAATATCTTATAATAGTCTTTGAAGCTTCATTAAGATAAAAAAAATATTTAACTTGATAAACTAATTCAGTAAAGTTGTAGGATAGATAAAATACAAACCATTCAAAAATTTCTATATACTACGCTACAAGCTATGTACGACTTCCATGTGCTAACAGAAACTATGTGATAAAGAAATTAAGAAAATAATTCCTCTAACAATATTATTAAAAATAAAATGAGGTACATAGAAGCAGATATAACCAATGAGATGAAAGTGTTCTACCATAGAAATGATAGAATATTGGTGAAGGAAACTCGTGGTGATACAGATGACCGGAAAGACGTCCAGCTTCTGAGAACTGGCAGAGCTGCCACCATTCCCATGTCTCTACTAGTCAGAGATTTACATAGTTAACGAAATTCCTATCATGATGCCGTCTTTCTGATAAATTTAAAAAATCTGATAAATTCATATTGAACAACAAAAGAACTTTCAAATGTATACAAAGCATTTTTGATAAAACAAAACAACAACAAAAACAGCAGAAAAGACTGTCAGTGGGTGAATAATGCTATGATCCCCTAACAGGCTCATGTGTTAAAGGCCTGGCTGCTTGGAGGAAATCATTGGCTTAAAATATGTTTTAACCTTACCAGGAGATTAGTCTGTGGATAGAATCCTAAATTGGTGGCATTGTTGGGAGAATGGGCCTAATTAAAAGGTATAGGTCCTAGAAAAGCCTAGAAATGGAACCAGCTGACTAGAAACCTCTGAAGCTCTGATGTAAATCTTTATTTCTTTTGTATATGTTCTCAGAGACCGTAGACTAAATAAAACAGGGTTTTTTTTAATGTGTATATTTATTTCAGCATACTATTTCATTGTGCCCTTTGAAAGACCTAGAAAATTCTGCTTTTGTGACAGGTGAACTCAGACGTTCCTCTGAAATAAATAAGGCACAGAGCTACAAATACTAGATGGTGTCCCTTGGAGGTGGGATCTAAAAATACCTACGGCAGCTGAAGGCAGGGGCTAGAGAGGAAGTGTATATCCGAAGTACAAAGCTTTGTATTCTGATCTTCTCAGGCCCAGCACAATTACTACAGTGAATGATAAACAACGGGATCTTAAACATTATAGCCACAAAATGGCAAACATTTAGGATCAGAACAGTAGTAAGCCCAAGGTAAACACTCAGAGAAGGTTAGCTATTGTTTCTTTTATCCCTAGTTATGTTAGCAATAGCCCCAAATTAATGACAGGGCAGCACCCACTCCGTTGTGCTTATGGTCCTGTGAACCTATAAACTAGATGGTAAAGAATGAAAAGCAATGCCTGGGAAAGCCAGAGTTTAGTGTTGTCACTACAGTTCTGTGCTGGGACCATCTAAGGGTTTCTTTACTCCTGGGCCTGGTGATTGGTGCTAGTTGCTGGCTAGAAGCGACACAGAAGTTGTTGGCCAAATACCTCTACAGTGCCTCTCCATATGGCTGCTTGGCTTTCTCTCGGCATAATGGCTGGCTTCCATTGCATAGGAATTGGAAACAAGTTTCTTTTTAGCCCCCTTTTTTAGAATGCACTCATCACTTGACATTAGTTTTTATTTTATTTTTATAATTTCACATCTGAGTACTTCTTTTCCTATTCGTATTCCTTTAATTTCTTTCTCTTGCCTTATTGCTTTAGTTAGTGCTTTGAGCACTGTAATGACAAAGAGTGGGGATGATGGAGGAAGCTGTCTCATTCCTGATTTTAATGAGATAGCTTCCATTTTTCTCTCTATCTAGGATGGTGCTGCTGAAGGGTTTGCCATAGATAGCTCTTTTTATGTTGAAGCATGTTCCTTCCAGTTCTATACTCTTTAGGACTTTTATTTCAAAGGCATGTTGAATTTTGTCAAAAGTCTCTTCTGCGTCTATTGAAATGACTGTGTTTAAAAATCAGATTCCAATCAAGGATCATAGCACAAAAGTTAAGAAGCTGCAGACATATAGATATCAGAACAAACCTCATATTCAGAATCATGGACAAAAAAGAAAGAAGATTGACCATGTATTCTCCCAGAAGAGGAAAGGAACTTTACTCCCAGCCCAGGAGAGGGTCATTATTCCCAGCACATAGGTATTGAAGTACCTGCCTGGACGCTGGGATGAAGAAGGAGGCATGTGATAGGTCTATTTTGAAAAATATGCCATAAAGAAGCACCTTTGCTGCTATAATTTTACTTTGGTGGATTCATATTTTATTCGTATATACTTTTCATATTTTACATAGCTTTATTATTTCCATTATTAATCTGAAATTAGATTTCAAATCCTCCATATGCCTTTTAATCCATAGGCTACAACCATACTCGTCCTTAGACGAGTTATATTATGCAGTCATGTTATACGGTCCCAAAATGTAATCTCCTCTTAGCCTCAGAATGACATCAGTTTGTCACAAAAGACCATAAGTTAAGTTTTAAAATGTTTGCAATAGTAGTTACAAATTGACTTTGTGACATTATTCTATGACTGCTGCGTATATGCTCATTTCATAAGTGGGCAGGTGTGTAGGCCTGAGTGTACGCAAGTAGAGGCCAGAGAAGCATCTGGGTTTCTTCTGTTGCTCTCTGCCTTATTCCCTTAAGACAGGTTCTCTGACTAAGCCAGAAACTCATTGTCTTGGCTAAGATGGCTGATCATCAAGATCCTGGGATCTAACTCTCTACATTCCCCCAGTGCTGGACTTACAGGCATGCAGAGTCATGCCTAGCATTTTTCATGTTGGTGCTGGGGATTCAAACTCAGGTCTTCATATTTGCATAAAAACATCCGTACCTACTGAGCCATCTCCCCCACCTTTTTTTTAATACATTCATATTAGAGCATTATCCACTGAAAATACTATTACTAGCTTCCAAGGTTTGTTATTTGATGGGGGGGAGATTTTCATACTGTAGCTATATGCGTCTAGATAATTACATATATGATAAAATGATAAATAAATATACTATGGGTTATCATTAAAACACAGCCTTATAAATCAGACAGAGAAAAAAGAGAGACACACACAGAGACACAAAGAGACACACAGAGACACACAGAGACAGAGAGAGACATACACAGAGAAATTTGCCCTTTGGCAAAGGGCAAAGTATGCATACTGAGGGCTTCTAATAATCAATTTTGTCATGTGGATTTCATCTCAGTAACTATGTAAAGAATGAAAGAAAATAACCAAGTTTCCACATGCCATGATCACAGCAAACATTTAGATGGGCTTCACTTGGGTTCTTCAGTTTCTCCAAAAACATTTTAAATCCCCATCAAATAAACAGGTAGAGTGTAACATCTAGAACCGGGAGCAGGTGACTGAGTTCCTTTGCATCAGACTTTTGGGAGTTTCAGAAAGAATTCCATTAAAGAACACATCTTATTGAGTGTATAATTCTGTCAGTGTGACAGAAAAATTCTAAAAATAATTTTAGCGCTAAGTTCTTAAACAGCCAGCTTTTAATGATTTCATAACCTTTGTCACACAGTCAGAAGCCAGCTTTATTAAAACGTATTTAAGTTGTCAGGCATTCACTGAGTTCCTATTATTAGCAAGGTGCTGCACTAGGCCGTGCAGAGGCTACAATTCTTAAGGAAGAAATTGTCTTTCCTCTAGGAAAGGCACAGAATGAAGAGACATCTATGTATGAACAGCTACAATGACTGAAGACAGAGGCTGTTAAACATTAATAACAAAACTCCAGAAGTCTATAAAAGTAGATAGGAATCAAGTGTGTGTATTTGAGGCCAAGAAAACTCTCAAAAAGGAGACAATATAATGTAAGCTGGTCTGAGAAAGTATGAATGTCACCAGACAGAGGGAGATAACAAGGCCAGCACAAGCCCAACACCTGGCAGAAATCTAAGACAAGAAAATAATACAATGTGTCCTTGGAGCAGCACAGACAGACTTGGTGGCAGTGCATATCTTGAATTTCTAGAAACTTGTCTTACAGCCAGAATTCCTAGAGATTGAAATGTGTTGTAAAGGATTCAGTCTACTCCACAGAGTAGCACGGGGGCATGGAGAGGTTTTTGAGTTGAAATGGCTACATGCAAGGCAGAAGCTGGAGGTGAGACTATGACAGCAACTAAGACAACAGACAATTGCATGGATGAAGGTGAGGGATGAGAGTCAAGACCACGAAGAATCTCCAAAGATCTTCTGCCACAAATCTCAACATACAAAGTTCACAAAAGACATGTCTGATCAAGAACCCGGCAAACAGGAATGTTTTAACTGGGAAATCTAGGACGTGACCTTGGCATCTAGGGAAGAAGAGTCTTGCAGAAGCTCATCTGACTTGGAGAAGGGTGAGATGCATTAGGTAGATTACCCAGTGGTTGTATTTGACAAGGCCAAGCTTCATGGAAAATAATCATGTTCTAAGAGGTTACATGGTTGGAGATCACTTCAGGCGAATCCAGTAAAGTCAAAATGCCATGTACAAATCTTGCCTGATATCAACTGACAGTGTAATTCTGAACACTTCCTTCAATTTGATAAACCTTGTTTAATTATTTGTCATTTATCAATACCTACCATTGAGTATTATGTGGATTAGAAGAGACACAGGAATTTCTTAGGGGAAAGTACAGTAATGTTTGCATTCTAGCTTTGAAAAACAATCATTTTAATGTGATCCCAAAACAGGCGGGAGGGTCTTTTTCTTGTCTCATCTTTCAATGCTGGAGAAAGAGCTCATTGTTTGGAGAATTCAAGATCTGGACCTTTATTTTTTGAGCCACACCCCAGTGTAGTATTCTCAGCTTTAAAATCTTTTTCTTTCCAGTGCTTTGTTCTGGAGCAGCTTAAAATTAAACACACTGCTCTATGCTTGAACACATACAGTAGCCTTTTGGGATTTTGATGGTGGTTACAGGACCATGCTCTACCAGTGAGAATCTCTCTGTTATGACTCAGATCCAAATGTCACCCCCAGAGGTTTATATATTAAGTCTGTTCTCCGGGTGGTGGAACAGTTTTTAGAGGTGTTGGGTCTTCAGGAGGTAGGCCTTAGCTGGCAGAAGTAGATCGCTAGCAGCAAATTCTGGAGAGTATAATAATCCTCGCCCACTTCTAATGACGGATCTTCTTTGACTTCTTCTGTCATCCTTCTACATTATCATTGTCAGGAAACCCACTACGATGGACCTGCAAACCTACTGGGCTAGGTATCTGCCTCAACGCTGGGGTACCTGAGTGCCGTCAGGATACTGCTCAGGGGAGGCAGAACACAGTCTGTAACGGGGATCTTCAGTCTGTGTTTTCTTGGGTGGGAAACGGCAGAGTCTGGGAGGATTGCTGTGGTTCCCTGTCTCCTGTGTACCCAGACACCACTGGGACTTGGGAACAGGGGTCCAAGGTCTGTGGTTTCCTTCAGGGTATCTAGCCATCAGGCAGGAAGGAGAAGGCAGAGCCCAGGACAAGGCAGATCCCGGTTTGGTTTTGAATGAGTACCAAGCATCTGTCCAGAGGGGTTGGAAAAGAGAAGGCCATCTCCAGGGGATTTAAGCTTGTCTCTTTGTGACAGAGCCTCTCCCGCTCCAATTCTTGATGTAGAGTTGGTCCCTGCTTGTCTAAACTGTTTTATTTGATGGTGGATGTAAATGCACATACCTTACTCAGGGTGAACTAGGGATTAAATACCTTTTGGGGGAAGGAATGCTCAGGAGGGGAAGCTCATTGGCTGAACACTCAATCTAGATACCTCATTAGCATGAAGAAGTTCAGGTTTTCATGCTATGTGACTGATTGTCATGGTCCTCTCAGTGGGGTGTCATGGTTACTTGTACCAGATCAGGTAGTTTAGCAGGAGCTGGCTCCACTCCTGCCATTGTCCATTCTGAGATTCCCTGGAGTCTGAGCCTCCTCAATCTTAACAGTTCTTCTCTCTAGTGGCAAGGTCTACTTAACCCCAAACAAATCCCTGTAATCATGCACCAAAATATATCTTTCTTCCCCTCATGCACTCTGTTAAAGAAACACAAGAAAAAAACAAATATGCTCACTTCTGCTCAAAGTTGACAAGAGAGGAAATGGAGTATTATCTAATGTCCATTCATCTCAGCACTTCATTCATCTTTTACTGTAGAGGCTGAATGTGAAATGTCCCAGATACGCTTACATATTCTGGAGAGTTGTTTCCTGGGTGGTGATTTGATTGGAAAGGTTGTAAACTCTTAGGGGGAAGAGCTTCACCTGAGAAAGTAAGTCATCGGGTGCAGCTTTATAGCCTGCCTTTACTTCTTGAGGCCTCCCTTCTCTGCCCCCTGACCATGGATGCCATGCAAGCAGTCAGCTTCCTATTTCTGTTTCCATGACTTCCTAGATATGATGCACTGTATTCCCCAGAAACCACATCAAACAAACCCTTTGTCCCTTAAATTGCTTTGTAGGAATATTTTTATCACAGCAACAGAAAAGCAGCTAAGACAGGGTGTCTACTTAAAGTTAGTAATCTTTGCATCAGTGGGTTTTTGCTGTGCATCCGAAGATCTTCAGGGTAGAGAGGCCACAGCAACTTGGCAAACAAGTTCCTTTGAGTACAGTTATAACTCGGATCTAGTCACCATGATGTATCCCCCATGGAAATGATTCAAACAGAATAAGGTTGACCCTCACCAGGATGGACAGGAAACACTTCCTACCTGGAAAATAAGAAGTGGGTTGACCTACTTCTAATAAGGGGAGAGACAAGTCAGAAGGAAATGAGCTGACTTATCAAGTCTGAAGCAAGAGGCAGCACAAAGACATGAAGAAGCAGCCATCTGAACAGATCTGAATCTTTCCCATTTCTTCCTAAAAATAAACCTAAAAGCAGAGAATGGAGGTGACTAGACGTGCCTCTCTGTGCATGCCTGCTGCTAGAAGTTTGCTAACAGCCAGTTAGCTACTCTGTTGGAGGGAAATGGTTCACACCTGACGGTGGGCTGGAATGGAAGCATCACTCAAAAATGACACCTGAGCCTCCTCTGCAGCTTGCTTAACCCAGAAGAAAAGACTTGAGAACTGTTACAAACAAAATGAAAAATTCATCCACGGCTCTAGCTTTAAGGCAGGTACAAATATGAGTCGCAGCAGTGTTCTGCCATCTGACCAAGAGGAGGAGGAGCATGGAGGTTAAAGGTGAAGATTCTGTAACCCGCTGACCTGGGTCCACATCCTGTTCTATCAATTGCTGGCCATAGATAGAAACATTAATTTCTTGGTGCCTTGGTTTCTCCAGCTGTAAAAGAGGCGTGCTGACAATTCTGTGTTAACGGGGGTTTGTAATAAACAGGAGCATAAAGCCATAATGGGTTGGCCAATGGAATCTAAAACTTGAGATAGGATTTTTATAAAAGTATATGCACTAGTAAACATTTTATTCTAAAAGTACAACTGTGCCCTACTACACAAACCATTAGCAAGAGATTCAAAAAAGTATCTGACTTCTTTATCTCTAGAAATAGCTACTGAACAATGACAAAAGAGAAGATAATGGGGTATTTTTCTCGTGGAAATTTCTAAATCGCCTTGTCACCTTTCCTGGGCCTCTATGAATAATACGTAGTGTTATATGTGTTATGAAGCACAAACAACAGATATCTAGACTCTTAAGCACATAGTCTCTGTAGGAGCCGACTATGGGTGTTAGTGCATACACAACAGGAAAGGAGGCGTAGTTGAGTGAGCCTCAGACCTGTCTTGCTCACTTTCGGTAAGCACCAGATTTGAAAGCAAACCTTGTCTTCCTAGACAGGATGGATTGGCTTGGAGTTTGTCTCCCAGGTGAAACACTGAGGAATGTTATAAAGAAACATCCAGAACAGGAAAGCTAAGGTATTTGGAAACACTGAGCTGCCAGGGCCTTAGCCGGGGCCTGTTTGGAGACCTGAGGTGGCATTCACACCCAGCCCAATCATAAATTGTTCATTTTTTTTTTCAAAGGATGTTTTCCAGTGTCTCTGCTGCCCTCCTCGTGATAGGTCCTGGCTGCAGAACTGCATAGCTTCAGGAAGTTTGCTATGCAAAGTAGACATATTCCATTTTGTGCCAAAATGAAAGCAGCATGTGGATATAGACATTCTTCCATCTTCAGTCTCGATGAATGATCAGAGCAAGTGAAGACACCTATAAAGGGGTAAAAACAGCAACAGCCATCCATTATGCCCAGGATTCCAGGAAGAATAGTTCCCATTATCATTTTTAAACTTACTATTCTGTAAATATAAATAAATATTTTAATAATGTTCTCAAAGGCTCTCTATACATATAGACATACTTTCTATACTTTCTAGACATATCTAAGGCAGTTTTTATTCACTAAAGTCAGATTTTCAAAACATTTTATCTTATTTTCAAATCATATTTACACTTGCAACCAATATAGATTAAGCATCTCTCCACAGACATTGCTGTGTGCTTCCTAAGGACCAAGCATAGCCTCGTAGAACTGTCAATAATTCTGTAGAGCATGGTTTGGTCAGGGTCTACATTCAAATGGCAGTAAAGCTTGGATATGAGTGTGCAATCAGTCCTACTGTCCATGGGCAGAGAAGAGAAGGGGAGGGAAGGGGAGGGGAGGGAAGGGAAGAGAAGGGGGGGAGAGAAACGGACCTAGGCCAGGAGAATTGGGAGAAGTACAAGTTTTCTTTAGAAGTCAGGCATGGGTTCATGGCTATATAGCAGAGAACCAAGGACTGGCAAGTAGCACACTGGAAGTGTATGAACCCAAGTTCAGATCCTCAGATTCCATGGAAAACCTGAGCATTCACCAGCCTATAACACCAGCCCTGGAGGACAGAGATAAAAGGACAGAGATAGATAGAGTCCAGGGCTCACTGGCTAGTCATCCTAGCTGAGAGAGAGAACTCTAGACCACACAATGAAACATCCTGTTCCCAAATTAAGCTTAAGAGACACTGAAGAAGATATCTGATATGTCCCCGGCTTCCACATGAAAATACACACACACACACACACACACACACACACACACACACATGCATGAATGCATGCACACACGCATGTGTACATACACATGCATGCACACATGAACACGCATGTACCTGTGCACACACATGCATTTACATGTGTAGACATACATACTTATACCCTCAGACACAATTTTAGAAAAAAGAAGAAAGAAAGAAAGAAAGA